>NC_020497.1:16076580-16094999 GCF_000184155.1 Fragaria vesca subsp. vesca
TCAAATTTCATTAACTTGACAAAGAGTTCTTGGACAGGTCCTTTCTGCCAAAGGGTTATTGTCACTTTGAAGGAGAAGGACGTAGATTACCAGCTCAACCTCATCAACTTGGATGACAAGCCCCAATGGTATCTCTCGAAATTTTGAACTTTTGTTCATGACATACTGGGATCCAAATGCCCGACCATTTCTTTATATATTTGGATCATTTAAGGAATTGGGTTCCGAATTAATAGGTTTATAGACGAGTGTCCTTCAGGAGAGGTGCCTGCAATGAAGCATGAGGGCCGTTGGGTCGATGATGTTCAGATAATTATTGGGATGATTGAGGAATGGTACCCTGAACCTCGTCTCGCAACTCCTGATGAATTTGCTGAAGCGTATGCACTTTCTTCTTGCACATAATTTTTTGGAACTGTTAATTTGCACAATATTTTGTAGTTAATTATTATTGCTATGTTCTGTTGTTGTCGTACGAATAGTGTGCTTGACTTTATTTTTGGGATTTCTATCGTAATTTGCAGGGAACATAGATTCCAGAATCTGTATGGGTACTTTGTGGGATTCCTCCAGAGCCAGGATCCCAATGATGGGACACTGCAGGGTCTGCAAGAAGAACTGAACGCATTGGACGAGCATCTTGGGGAAAATGTACGTGTGTTCAGATCAAGAAAAAACATACTCTTTAAAATGAAAATCAAGGTCTTTCACAGTAGTTTTGTTTGTAATATGAGCTAATATATATGCTTTGGGATAAACAGGGTCCATTCATTGCTGGAGAGGATTTCACTGCTGTTGATATAAACGTGGTACCATTACTGGTGAATTTTATAGTGGCTTGTAACCATTTCAAGGATTATAATTTCTTTGAAGATATGCCCAATATTCGTACCTACTGCGAGGTATATATGCTGTTACCAATGAATGATGTACATACTTTAGGATAACAACTATTATTGTCGAGTATGCATGTTTCATCAAGTATGACAATGTTTCTGTTCCAATATTTATCTTTACTTTGGTGCTGCTGATGCTCTGAAAATCTCCTGTACTGTTTGTGAATCTATTTTCTGCATAGTACTTGATTATCAGGAATTACTAGTGTCTAGTGTTATAAAGTGAACGATTTGGAATTTTGATCTTTTAATTGTTTTCTAATATATATCAATTTTGCAGTCGATGTGGTCAAGGTCATCTATTACGGACACCACTCCCGCAGATGAATATATTATTGCAGGATGGGAGCAAAAACTCAATCGCTAAGAGCAAATTCAGGGTTGGTCATCGTTAAGAGTTAACCTGGGTCATGAGTGTGAACTGGATCACTATGAATCATTTTCACTAGACAGTAGTTTTCACATATTTTGTTTCAGATTTTGAGTCTTCACGTGACAGTTTATATTTATATTACGTTTCTAATTGTAAATAAGGGAGCCATAAATAAGTATATACATGGCTTCTTGAATTTTTAGATGCAAATAAATATTATTGAAGAATATTTTATTAGAAAAAATAAAAATTATTCAAATGACAAGCATAGTTATTTTTTTTTTTCTTGATAAAAGACGATATTTTTATTGATCAGAGTTTAAGGGTTACAAAGAGACTATGCAACCTTCAATTTCCCATAGAACAGGACCATATATATACCAATGATAACAAAAACCCAATCTAAGAGTCACTTTATTTGTGGCTCTATTGGACTCTCTAAAAACATGATTGAAAAAAGAGAATGGAAGAGTTGCCATCTTGATAGGAGCCTAATATGCAACGAATTATTGTTGATCAACCAACACTCTGCTAAACACAAGTCTTTAAAGATCTGACGCCTGAACACAAATGCACAATCTAAGTTGAAAGACCCCGCCACCGCCACACCTTAACATTGAACGATCGTCGCACATGCCTAACAAAAAGCGTTGCCGCAAGCCTAACAAGTTGTTATTGTTATATATATGCCCAACATGTGTTGAGGATGACTTGCCCGGCCTTTACGCTTAGCGTAGAATCATTTTCTAGATCACTAAATTAGCCTAAACACTTGCAACAAAGGGGGGAAATGCCACCAGATCGATAGACAGAAATCACAGAATAACGACACAAGCGATAGAAGAAAAGGTCTGCTATATTGCCCTAAGGACATGCAATTTACTTTGGTCTTGGCCAAGTGAAGCATGCATTTCATCATTTACCTCTTTTGCTCTCAATTTCTCATGTAAGGGGACTATAATGAATATAATCTATAAGACCCAACAGTCCAAATTACTAAATGGACATATCAAATGTCAATTCCCAAATTAAAGGTGTAGTTTGATAAGCCAAAAGAGATAGAAAGAAGATTCTAGAAATTCTTCCTTTACCAATGCATTTCTTTCTACCCAAGAAAACCTCATGTATAATGTGTTTATTTTTTTCTGAATAATTTACTGGCCAATTATGTTTGTGATTCTAAAGTTTCAGGCCAACAGCAACCTATATGAACTCTATATATACCCTTTACCTGAACAGTTCTCTCACACTCCCTTCCACCCTTTGATCTCCACTCTCACTCTCATTTGCTATAAAAAATGGTTGAGATTTGTGCCAAGGCTGCTGTAGGTAACCCTGAAACTCTTGGAGACTGTAAGCTCACATTCCCTCTCTCTTTCTTCTTTAATTTCCTTTCTGGGTTTTGATCAAGTTCATTGGTTTTTGACGAAAGGGTTCTTGGGCAGGTCCTTTCTGCCACAGGGTTGTTGCCACTTTGGAGGAGAAGGAATTAGATTACCAGCTCAACCTCATCAATTTGGATGACCAGCCTGAATGGTATTTCTAAAAGTTTTGAACTTTTAATTCATCACACAGGGATCCAAATGCCTGATCATTATTCCTTTATATTTTTGGATGATCATTTAAGGAATTGGGTTTTTGATTTTGATTGATAGGTTCATAGACGAGATTCCTTCGAGAGAGTTGCCTGCGATGAAGAATGAACATGGCCATTGGATCCTTCAAGCTGAAGAGATTTGTCGAATAATTGAGGAACTTCACCCTGAACCTTCTCTCGACACTCCTCCTCATCTAGTAGGAGTGTATGCACTTTCTCTCTCGCACATAAATTTTGCAACTCTTTGCGATTCTTCAAATGTTTGAAATTTAGCCTATTTGATTCGTTTAATGTATTTTTGGCATGAAAACGTCTGATCACACTGGCCTTATAGGTGCTTTGTGATTCAAATGTTTTTTTTATTATGGAAATGAAATTAAGAATTATTATTGTCTTATTGATATGTTCTGATGCTGTACGTTGTATCACTTGTATGGTAATTTGCAGGGGATGCAATATTTTTGGGAACTTTGAGGCATTCCTCGAGAGTGATGATCCCGATGATGGGACAGAACAGGCTCTGCTTGATGAACTGGAGGCATTCGATGAGCATATTAGGGAAAATGTACGCGATCAAGAAATCAAAACGAACCCTTTAAAATGATAATAATCCTGGTGTTTCACAGTTTTGTGATCTGTAATATGAGCTAATATGGTTGAGATAAACAGGGCCCATACATTGCTGGAGAGGATGTCACTGCTCTTGATTTCAGCTTGACACCAGGACTGTTGCATGTGCCGGTGGCTCTTCCCCATTTCAAGAACTGGGAAATCCCTGAACATTTGACCCATGTCCGTGGCTACCTTGAGGTATATATGCTGTTCAAATGAATGATGTCCATACTGTAGGATAACAACTATAATTTGATTCTCTGGAAATGGATGTGATTCTCCTTCTCGGTCTCCATGTTATTGTTCTGCGATCTAGAGAAATAGGATTAAGTGAACGATTTGAAATTTTGAAATGCATTTTCTAATTGTTTTCTGATATCAATTTTGCAGTTGATGTTGTCAAGGCCATCGTTTGAGAAGACCACTCCCGAAGATCAATATATTATTGCAGGATGGGAGCAGAAACTCAACTGCTAGGGTTTAGATTGTAAGGCCGGTCTGTTGAAGTTTACTTATGCTAAGCAATGTGTGATACTTCTGGCCTTCTGCTATGAATGTCCAACATGGTGGCTAAACTAGTCATTCTTTCCCAATCCCTAAATAAATGTAATAAATCTCTATCATCAGCTATGTATTCCTTGGTATTTTGACAACACTGCAAAGTCTCTGGATCAGTTTCATCCATGTTATTGGGCCAAATTAATCTGGGCCCAATAAGCAGTCTGGTGACCACTTTCTGCATGTCACATTTTCCATCAACCTCATATGCCTTTGTCAAGACGCTTTCAGAACTCATATCTCAATGAGTGCTGCATCAACATCCTGTGTTGTTATTCGAGGGCATCTCTAAACCACAAGCTAAGGAATGATGCAAACCAGCTTAAATTGGATCCGTATACGGAATTTGTAGTATAAATCAATGTATTTGAATACGCGTCGATCAATATGACAACGTACTCATATCATCGATCCAAGGTTCCAAACACTCTCCTTCATGCAAGAAATTGACCATTTTCTTCCTTCAAAGGCCGGATTAGTAGTAAATATGGCCTTGATTAACTTTGTTCTTCAAACCCGAGTTGAGATTTTTGGGAAAAATTGAACTAGAGGAAAAGAAGACAAGCAAACAAACAATCAATAACAAGAAGAAGAAGAAAAGTGAATGATTAGGACGAAAGCATGACACAGTCCCCACATTATTTGCTTCATTCATTATAACTTCTCAAGTATGAACAAATAACATCATATAAACACATTTGCTATAAGACAAGGCATGATGACATTTCAAATCATATTTGTCGAACACGAACTTTCTAGGTCTTGACCCACCATGCACACCACGATAAACTCACAAAAAGAGCTACAATAGAACACTCTACTAAAATGAATATCTACCATACATATATGGCTATGTAGCTCTACCATACAATGTATACTCGTACGAAATTATTCCAAGACAGTACATCTTATCCCATATTTGTTGATTTTTGTTAAAGGGGGGATGATCAAATTTGGTTAGTCGACATGATGCTGCCAAAAAAACGTACCTGTAATGATAAAATTCCAATTTCGCCACAAGTCACATAAACGTACGTAATAGTTTTTTTTTTTTTGGGGCCAAAAACATGATATTTCTTAGTGAAAGGGTCCATATGTATATGTATATGTATATGTATATATGCCGTATATAATTAATAATGAGTACAAATATATAGTACATTAATATACATTATACAAATAGTACATTATCAAATAATTGCATGTAATTCACATGTTAATTAATTAATTAACTTCTCCGGCCACAAATCAAGAACGTACGTACCAACACAAAATGTGATCAAATGATTCAGATTGTTAAAATAACTACAACCCTAAACTTAACATCGAGATGCTTCTATCTAATCATGCAAGACAAGAACAAGAGAACACATTTCATTATCAAACAAATTCACTTCTAACTGATGGAATGCTACAACCTCGAATCCTTGTTTGATTCCAATGATATAGAACTCCTTGAAATGATAAGAACACCGGCGAGGCCAGGTGTAGTGATTGGTTGATGCAAAATACAATATGCTAAAGACGAAGCATGTTGGCAAATGGCAATGAAGCCTTATTTGAAGAGAAAACCGAGGGACCAATTTGAAATATACAGATCCGTGCGCTTCCGTATTATTATTATTTCGTTTAAGAAGAACAATATATTTACGGGTAGGGGACCTCATGCAAATCAGACTACATATATATGATCAATGCTGCTACTGTTGTTGATCTTATTGGGGTAGGGATCTGGTGGGGATACGAATAGTTTGGCTTCATATAGATATATTGAAGGCTCTCTACCAACCAGAAGCCAAGGTGAGATCGCTATCGATAGCATGTTAGCTAGTCGTCTGAATCTTTGGAGGAATCCGATATTATCTTTTGGATCAATTGGCTTGTCTCTTCCTCAGACATTTGATTTTTCTTGTTCTGAGACACTGCATACGCCTCGAAGAACTCCTTGTTCTCTTTCTCCAGTTCATTCCACACTGCACATTCATGATGATCAGTATTAGTATTTCATTTATATCAGGGTTTAAACGCCTGATGGATCATAACAGAAGGTAAGATCACAGTCGCATGCACAAGGAGCTTGTTTATGCTTTTCACCGGCTAAGTAATGGAAAAAGTATTACATAGTGTTTGATTTTTACTAGCAATCGAAACAGTGCGCCTACTTCCTAAGGAATCAAACGTATTGAAGAGTTGCCTTTTCGAAAGCTTTCGTTGTACGAATCCAATATCGGATTGATTGAGCCAGCTAGAGGCTTCAAAACTTTTTTTTTTTTTTGTAAGCTAACTTCAAAACTTATTGAAGATCATAGTTTAGTAGGGCTAGCTTATTGATGATATTATTTTGGAGCTGATGATATTTATTTTATTTCATGACAAAATTGTTCTGCTTAGCCGCAAAGGTTCTATGGCTATATCATTTACGTGAACTGTGGAATGAATCTTTGAGTCCCCAACAGCCGATGATCGTTACCCTAATTAGTTACAACCCTGGTTAATTTGCACAGTAACTTCTTTCTCTGGTATATATACCTTCGCGGTTCCTTATTCGTGCATGTGATGATTTAAAAAGGAATCGAATAAAGAAGATCAGAGGAGACTAACCGGTGGAGGTGATGACAGGTGTGATGTTTGCATGCTTAGACAGAGCTTCCATGCACTCTTCTTTGCTCATGTGGAAGATCAAACACTTCTCTATCAGGTGCTGCACCTGTTTTCACAATTCATTAGGTCAAAAAAAAGAAAGATCAACCAGAAACCAAAAGCTTATAGCAGTATCCGACAGTGATCAGTTACCAGGTGTATGTATGAAGCAGAAGAATCTCCCATGATCGATGTCTCTCTGCTTCTATCTAGCTAGCTGTGTGATCTTGATAGATCAGTAGAGAGAGAGAGAGAGAGAGAGCTGATCGAGTGTAAATTTAAACGAATACTCGAGGTGGGAAACAGCTGGGGGAGACTGTATGTGATCGAGACCTGAGGATTCGGATCGATGTTTGCCACAGTGTAAGGTAATCAGAGAGAGCTGTGTAGTATGATGAGTTAGAAAGTTTGATCGATCAAAACCAGTACAGAAGAAGTGAAGCAGAAGTAGGGTTAAAAAGAGGAGCCTGGGATCGAGCTAAGATGAGTGGGGTGGGGGAGAGGAGTAGTCCCACGTGGGAGATGGATGATAATTGGTGGAGAGGAGATTAGAGCAGATTGTAAGTGACTATTTCTTTGTCCTGTAACAACGGCACTAGGCTCCCATAGAGGGGCAACGCCGGCTAGTCCACGTGATGGGTGGGTGCCCGCCCTAGTCAAATCCCCTCAAGAAGACAAGCCCACGTCACATGCCACAGTGGCAGAAGCATCAATTCTATATTGGCGAAATTTGTCATGTAAATTACAAAGGAATTTTTCAAGTTCTTTAGCCAATAAGCTAGGGTTCTTGTGAATGTGATAGTAGTGAGCTGCGGTTCTTCTCGATCATGTTCTTTCTGTTCTGTTTTGTTATAAAGGCTTATATCGTTACAAGGTTTGCCCATACCATTGCTTGTCATCGAGTGATTGGAGGAGATCGATATATATCACCAATAATAATACTAATTCCTACAAAAAATCTTGCCAAGATGGAGCCATTTGAAACGGTTAGTCGACTGTTCATTTCGGATCTGGATTATCTGTTTAGATTTAAGTTGCTTGGATGTCTTATAACCATTAAATGAAGTAAGGATGACATAAGGATGACATAGTGATCTTAGATTGTACTCAATCTAATGGTTAGAAGTCATCAAATTGTACTTAATTTAATGGTTAGAAGTCATCAAAGCAAATCCAAGCAACATAATCTAAGTAGATAAGCCAAATTCGTTTTTTTTAGGGTGCGGCTATTACCCCAAGATAAAATGTAGGTGATTGAAATGAGTAAGTATGGTGAATAAAAAAAATGACAGGGTGGTGGAATATATAGCTGCACCTTTAATTTCTTTAATTTATAGGTCTATCTCTCTCATTAAGTGATGCAATATACATATTTCACGTAACAAAGCACGCTCATATATATTCCTAACTTTGTACTATGTACGTACATTGTATATGAAAAGTAGAAATTGTGTTACATAATGCTAAAATGCAATTCTAAGTTCGTATCAAAAAGAGTACTTGTCTTGTTTCTTACGTACAAAGAGGAAGAGCCCGGCCACTTCTGTGGGGATCACCAAACAAACTTTGGTACCTCATTCACTTTCAGATTTTTCATTTTAATTTTGCCGCGTGCCTGCGCTACTGGTTTCTCTGTCTTTCGGTTCATGATCGATTATCATTTCTATACTTGTATGCATTATCTCCTGCTAAAAGAAAGATACAGATTAAGCACTATATATAGGTATATGTGTGTGTGTGATCAGAGTCAGAGAGGACCAATAATTCAGGCACTTTGCGTATAGAGGTACTGAAGATTCTTCGTCTGCAGTAAGTTCATCCTCCCTTGCAGATGGGACAAATATTCCGTCCTATCATGCAGTGTTGAAAGTTAGATCGCAGCTGCTTCATCAAGATAACTTTAATGTTTCTGGGCGGTAAAATCTGATTCTTTCGGTGTAGTTTTTGGACGATATTTACAGGTTTATATAGGCCCTACGTACCTCTCTTTGAAGATAACTAGATAAGTATTACCTTATCATGAACGATCACTTCCTTGCACAAGGAAGTGGGAGTGTGATTGTACGTATAGGTTTTGAACAGAAATATCTACGTAAAAGGTTCATACAAGGTCTCAAAAATATCATATCGATTATCGAGCTAGCTAGCTAGTATCCAATATACAGTTCTTTTGTGAATGATACATTGATATTTCTTATCCATATATGTGCATCAGAGAGGTGCTTGCTATAGAGGAAGGGGATGAATCGATCAAGTGGGCTAATTAAGCTATCCGTCAAGTGTGATCACTCATTTTTATACGATAATTACAAGTTAGGATCTGCATTTTAGCTAAATCCGCTGTCAAATGATTTGGATTTGGATTCGGAGATACAATTGATTCTTGTTCATAGTCTCATACTTGTTCGTGGTCATAGCTGGCTGCTGATCTAAAAGAGTGCTAGATTGTATAAGATTCGGTTTCTGAACATAAAACCTTGTTATGTGGGCTGTGGGCAATGCTTCTTTCCTAATATTTGGGCCTAGCAGCTTAGAAGAGCCTGTACTTTTTTTGGGCTTGATCCAACTATCCAAGAATGGATTTTCTTTTGGTTACTCTGTTATCTTCCTATGACTAGGAGAAGGAGAAATATGAGTCCATCCAAGAATGGATAGAAAAGGTTTTTCCTTGTTGAAATGAGTCTCTCGCTCGATCCTTCATAGGATTTGATTGTAGAAAATCGAAGTATGATGTACATAAATGTGACAATCCGCCTCTGACTAGGAGAAGGAGAAAAAGGTAGCACCGGCGATTAGAGGACGGCGATAACTGCCACCATATTTTGCTCCAATAAATGCACTCCCTTTGCTAAGCAAGGAATTCAAACTAACAAGCACCAGCGTCGATGGATAAATGTGCATATACGTACCCGCGGTTACCTTTGAGGTTACTTTCATGAAATGGGAATGATATCCTTGAGACAAGAAATGAGAGCAAAATAGGATATTAGGGTGCAATGAGTCATTCGTAAGGTTGAAATGGTCTGCAGTTGATTTGGTATTAGATGAATTAGACAAATGATTTTGGGTATCGATGAACATATATCAAAATAATATACATGGTACACCTGACAAGTTTGATGGTGAAAGAGAGTGAAAGATCGCCAAGTCAAAATCATCGTCTTCTTCTTTCTCCCCTCCAAACATTTCCATTTCTTCTTGAACTCCTCTTTCTCTCGATCTGTGTACAATTTCTTTTCTAGTGATTGTGTCTTCGTAGCAGAAATCTCACGAAACAATCACTCTCCAATGGCGTTGAGCACCGAACTCAGAGCATCCTCTACTGGTTCTGCTTTCACATGGAAATACGACGTGTTTTTGAGCTTCAGAGGCACAGACACCCGCAAGGGCATCACAGATCACTTACACAAGGAGTTGGAGCGGCAAGGAATCAGAACCTTCAGGGACGACCCAAAACTTGAAAGAGGCACACCCATCTCCCCGGAGCTCCTCTTAGCAATCGAGCAATCCAGGTCAGCGATCGTTGTTCTTTCTCCAAACTATGCTACTTCCACATGGTGCTTGCTTGAACTGTGTAAGATTTTTGAATGCATGGAAGAGAGAGGTGCAATTCTGCCAATCTTTTATAAGGTCAACCCGTCTCATGTGAGATATCAAACGGGTAGCTTTGCTAAAGCGTTCAATAAACATAAAAAAGAGTTTGAGGAAGACAGCAAGAAGGTGCAAGGGTGGAGAGATGCTTTAACAAAAGTGGCCAATCTCGCTGGATGGACATCAAATGATTATAGGTAAGCCTCAATGAGATATCAATGACACAAAAATAATTTTTAGAAGTTGTAGAATAGTCCAAAGTTTTAAAGTTTTTCAAATGTGCGCTTACATTGAACTAATTGAATGACTTATGAAGTTTCAATATTTCGTAGCACTGTGATTGTTGTAGTTCAGTTCCATCTTAACAGTAATTTTGTACTTGATATGTTCATATATTCAGCATGGGGTTTGTTGTATTTTTCGTTGTAGATATGAAACAGATCTAATCAAAGACGTTCTACTAGCACTGAGGAGCAAAGTGGACACTACTTATACAATATTTGATTCATCTGAGAAGTTGGTCGGAATGAACACTAAGCTGGAGGAAATGAATGTTCTTTTAGATAGAAAAACAAATGATGTTCGCTTTATAGGGATATGGGGGATGGGTGGAATTGGTAAGACAACCCTTGCTAGACAAGTTTATGAGAAAATCTCTCATCAATTTGAAGTTTGCATCTTTGTTGCTAATGTCAGAGAGGTTTCCACAACCCATGGCCTTGTTTATCTACAAAAGCAGATTATTTCACAGATTTTGAAGGAAGAAAATGTACAAGTATGGGATGTTTATAGTGGAGTCACTATGATTAAGAGATGTTTATATAAAAAGGCTGTTCTTCTAGTTCTTGATGATGTGGATCAAGTAGAGCAAATGGAAAAGTTGGTGGGAGAAGAAGACTGGTTTGGTTTGAGGAGTAGAATCCTCATTACAACTAGATATCGACATCTACTAGTCACACATGGTATTGAAATACCATATGAGTTGAAGGGATTAAACGATGATGATGCTCTCAAGCTCTTTAGTTTGAAAGCCTTTAGGAAATATGAGCCAGAAGAAGATTTTGCAGAGCTCTCTAGGTGCTTTGTTAGCTATGCCAGCGGTCTTCCCTTAGCTCTTAAGACTTTGGGGTCTTTCTTAAATAAAAGAAGTCCAGATGCATGGATTTCTGCATTGGAAAAGCTTAGGAACACTCCCAACAGAACAGTTTTTGATGTGCTGAAAGTAAGTTATAATGGACTCGATGACAAGGAGAAGAATTTTTTTCTGGACATCGCATGTTTTTCGTCGCAATGTCAAGCCAAGTTTATAATTGAACTACTATACAGTTCTGACATTTGCACTCGTATTACAATAGATGTTCTTGTTGAGAGATGTCTCTTAACTGTTTCAGATGACAATGAAATAGGTATACATGATTTGATACAAGAAATGGGATGTGACATTGTTCGAGAAAAGTCTTGTCATGAGCCTGGTGGACGCAGTCGGTTGTGGCTTCCCAAAGACATTTTTCATGTTTTCACCAAGAATACGGTAAGATTTTAAACATGTTTACTCACTAAGCTTGGATAGCACTGTCATTTTATTTAACATGAAACTTGGTTATTCCTTGACTCATCTATTATGATTTATAACAGGGAACAGAAGCCGTTGAAGCCATATTCTTACACTTGCCTAAATTAGAAGAGGCGAATTGGAATTCTGAAGGTTTCTCTAAAATGTGTAAACTGAAGATGCTCTACATTCATAATTTGAGGCTTTCTCATGGCCCAAAATATCTTTCTGATGCCTTGACATTTCTGAATTGGAGCTGGTATCCTTCAAAATCTCTCCCACCAAGTTTTCAGCCAGATGAACTTACTGAACTTAGTTTGGTCCATAGCAATGTCAATCACCTGTGGGATGATGATGAAACTAAAGTAAGTTACTAAATATCTGCTATATATTGCTTAAATATATTTAAATTTGAAAGTTCATACATTGAAGTTGATTGTTTTACCAATCTTCATGTTTTCTACAGTACTTGGCCAAGTTGAAATCTATCGATCTTAGTTACTCAGTCAAGTTGAGAAAGACCCCAGATTTCACAGGTATTCAAAACCTTGAGAAGTTGGTTCTTGAAGGTTGTACAAATTTAGTTGATATTCATCCATCCATTGCATTTCTCAAGAGGCTCAAAATTTTGAACCTTAGAAACTGCAAAAGTATTAAGAGTTTCCCAAGTGAAGTAGAACTGGAATCTCTTGAAACATTTGATGTATCTGGGTGCTCAAAACTGCAAGTAATTCCAGAATTTTTGGGGCAGATGAATAGATTATCAAAGCTTTCTTTGAGTGGGACTGCTGTTAAGAAACTTCCTCCATCATATGAGCACTTGAGTGAGAGTTTGGTGGAGCTTGATTTGTGTGGAATTGTTATAAGAGAGCTGCCATCCTCCCCCTTTCTTAAGCAGTATCTCAGATTATTATCTTTTGGCGTATTTCCAAGAAATAGTCTTCACCCTTTGAGTCCTCTATTATCTTCTTTGAAGCATCTGACTTCTTTGACGACATTAAAGCTGAAAAACTGTAATCTTGGTGAAGGAGCAATTCCAGATGATATTGGTTCTCTGTCCTCCTTAGAGAAGTTGGACCTCAGAGGAAACAATTTTGTTACCCTTCCTGCAAGCATTCATTTGCTTTTGAAGCTCAAAGAAATTGTTGTGGAGAATTGCAAAAGGCTACAACAACTGCCAGGCCTTCCATCAACCGAGGGACTAGAGGTAAGAATGGACAATTGTACTTCTTTACAAGTGTTCCCAGATCTACCAGCTTCGTGCAGCTTATTGGAATTTCAGCTCAGTTGCATCAATTGCTTGAACACGGTTGGTGATCAAGATTGTTGTTATTTCATATATTCAGTGCTAAAACGGTTGCTTGAGGTAATCTCTTCTCTCCGACTTCCTTTCTCCCTTCTCTCCTTCAATTGTTGTGTGATATGATGGTTTCTGTGGTGCAGGGAACCCCTTGTTCTTTTGAGGAATTCAGTTTTGTAATTCCTGGAGGTGAAATTGTTGAGTGGTTTAGTAATCAAAGTGTAGGAGACTCTGTAGCTATGAAGTTACCTTCATATGCAAGTAATAGCTACAAGTGGATTGGGGTTGCTGTATGTGCTCTATTTGTACCTCAAGACAATCCGTCTGCGGTTCCTGAAGACGATTATTTAGATTCTGATAAAAATAAAATCATATGTACATGGGATGGTTCTAAAGTGTTGTCAGGTTTTGGTTCCGTTGTAACCCAAATTGTTTCAGATCACCTTTTCATAGTTGTTTTATCCAGTCATCTCTGGAGACCTAGGAACTCTCTTGAGGACACATGCAATGAGGTGAAGTTCGCTTTCGAAACCACTCAAGCTGTAGGAAACAAGAGATGCATAAAGGTGAAGCAATGTGCAGTCCGTGCACTGTACGAGCATGATATGGAAGAGCTGAGCCGCAATTCTGTTTACATGGAAGATACGGTGGATTGTGGCTTTGAGAAATCAGAATATGAACAAGGTGGTGGCATCATTAAGGGAACACCGGAGGCAGCACCGAGCACAAGTGGTGGATGTGAGGATGAGTACTACTCTGCTGAAGAGTGAAGAAACTTTAACAAACCGTCTTGCTTTAAAAGTTAAAACATCCTGTGCCTCTACAATGATGGTTCTTCGAACTTCGAAGTATATAGAACCAGATACTAGTGCGTCTGATGTAGTTCGCTGCTAAGACACCTCTGTCTCTCTCTCTAGCTTGTCTTATGTTTTGAATGTAACGAAAAGAAAATTATGAAATGAGTTGGATGTATTTTTGATGTCATGTGCACCCCTTCAGCCCTTCTTCATTTTCAGTTCCAGAAGAGATCGACTGTGCAGAGAAGATAGGGATGGCAATAATCCCCAGCGGGTAGGGTACCCACGGGTATTCGACCCTAACGGGGAAGATATACGGGTATAAACGGGTAACGGGGATGGGGATCCTTAGTATTCGGATTCTTAAATCGGGTACGGGGCGGGTATGGTATTTTGATATTCGTCCCCATCCCCACCCATTAAGGATGAAAATATTATTATATATAATTATATAATTTATTATTATATATATATTTATATATAATTTATAAATAAATATTTATGTAAAAAAATTTGTAATTCTCTTAATAAACATTTAATGGACCTTCCTTTTTATTATATATTTTTATTCTCTTAATGAAATTTACCGGTATTGTTATGTTTTAACCAAGACTTGTATTTATTTTATTGGATTGAAGTATTGTAAACTTATTTATTTTGGTATTTGATTTTAATTTCATACTTTTATATAATTGTATTTCGTATTTAAAAAAAAAAATTTAATTTAATACATAATTGTTAACGGGTACGGGTACGGGTATGGAAACGTAATCCCTAAAGAGTACGGGTACGGGGAATCTCCATTATCTAATTACGGGTACGGGGACGGGTACGGGGATGAAAAATGTAAAAAGGTATGGGTACGGTATTTTGATCCCCGTACCCTACCCTACCCATTGCCATCCCTAAGAGAAGACGAAGGCGTTTCAGTTTCTTACACTAACGACAAGTCGTATCTTTTCTTAAAGGGTGGGACCACCCCGGCCCGCTTTGGCCCACTAACACAGCCACCGCCTAGACGCGAATCATATCCGCCTAGCCCGCAAAGAACCCAATCCGCACTAATTATTCATTTTAAAGAGTGGACCCCACATCCCGCTTTGGCCCACTAAGCATCGACCGCCTAGCCATGCACCGTATCCGTCTCTTCCGCTTTGTCACGTATTTTATTTGTTTAGAATTATTATTATTATTAATCGATGCGCCCCATGTTCTTAGTTTCAATTTAACGAAGTCAAACTCCTCTCAGATTTGTCCATATTCAGCTTTCGAAACCTCTTACCTTGCTACAGTCTGTCTTCCATTTCCATGCCTTTCACGGTTTCCTCTCTTGTACGTGGAGTTTGATAACTTCTAGTGATCGTGTGCTTGAAAAGTGAACTGTTCTGAATCAGTTTCCAACGGCGATGAAGACCAAAGTTGACTCCCAAGTTGAAGCCTCCACTTCTGGTTCAGCTTTCCCATGGAAATACGACGTGTTTTTGAGCTTCAGAGGCGAAGACACCCGCAAGGGCTTCACAGACCATTTATACGACAAGCTGAGGTGGCGAGGAATCAGGACTTTCAGAGACGACCCTGAACTTGAAAGAGGCACAGCGATCTCCCAAGAGCTCATCTCAGCAATCGAGCAGTCCAGGTTTGCGATCGTGGTTCTATCTCCAAACTATGCTTCTTCCACTTGGTGCTTGCTTGAACTGTGTAAGATTTTCGAGTGCATGGAAGAGAGGGGGACGATTCTGCCGATCTTTTATGAGGTCGACCCTTCTCATGTGAGACATCAAAGAGGTAGTTTTGCTGAAGCGTTTGGTGAACATGAAGAGAAGTTTGGAGAAGATAGTAAGGAAGTAAATGCGTGGAGAAAGGCTCTGTCAAAAGTGGCTAATCTCGCTGGGTGGAATTCCAAGGATTACAGGTAAAGCCTCAATGAACGAACTATAATAGCTGAATTATAATTTCTCATCTTGTCCTGTTTACTACAGATGAAGATGCTCAAATTGTCTTGATACCCTTGAACACAAGTTATTACTTGATCTTTATTACATTATATACTAGGCGTGTTCTACACTTCTGCACTTAATTCACCAATTTTCTGAAAAATGCAATCTAGTTATCTAGAGCTCCAGTTACTAGATCGATCTGACTAGTAGAAAACATTAAGGTTTTCCACAAGGACATGTGCTGTAGTTCAGTTATTTCTTACCAATGAACTTTGTGTTTAATAGGTTTATATATTTACCATGGAATTGTTTCATTCTTGTTTTAGGTATGAGACAAAGCTTATCAATGAAATTATTAAGGAACTGTGGACCAAAGTGCATCCTACTTTTTCAGTATTCTATTCTTCAGAGGAGTTGGTAGGAATGGAAAATAAGCTGGAGGACATTGATGTTCTTTTAGATAGAGAAGCAAATGATGTTCGGTTTATAGGGATATGGGGGATGGGTGGGGTGGGTAAGACCACCCTTGCTAGAATGGTGTATGAGAAAATTTCTCATCAGTTTGAAGTTTGCATCTTTCTTGCTAATGTCAGAGCGGTGTCTGCAACTGCAACAGACGGCCTAGTTCGTTTGCAGAAACAATTACTTTCCCAAATCATGAAAGAAAAAGTTCAAGTATGGGATGTTTATTATGGAATGACTAGGATAAAGGAATGTGTATGTAATAAAGCAGTTCTTCTAGTTCTTGACGATGTGGATCAAGTAGAGCAATTGGAAACCTTGGTGAGAGAAAAAGACTGGTTTGGTTTGAGGAGTAGAATCATCATTACAACTAGAAATCGACAGATACTAGTCACCCATGGTATAGAAGCACCATATGAGTTGCAGGGGTTATACGGTGATGAAGCTCTCCAGCTCTTTAGTTGGAAAGCCTTTAGAAAATATGAGCCTGAAGAAGATTATGCAGAATACTCTAAGAGCTTTGTTATGTATGCTGCAGGTCTTCCCTTATCTCTCAAAACTTTGGGGTCTTTCTTGTATAAAAGAAGTCCACTTGCATGGAGGTCTACATTGCGAAAACTAGAACAACTTCCCAACGCATCAGTCTTCGAGATATTGAAAATAAGTTATGATGGACTTGATGAGATGGAAAAGAAAGTTTTTCTGGATATTGCATGTTTCCACAGGCTGTATTACGATGAGCTTATGATTGAACAAGTATACAGTTCTGACTTTTGCACTCGTATTGTAATAGATGTTCTTGTTGAGAAATGTCTCTTAAGTATTGTACTAGAAAACAAAATAGAAATACATGAAATGGTAGAAGAAATGGGACGTGAAATTGTTCGAAGAGAGTGCTGTGAAGAGCCTGGTGGACGCAGTCGGTTGTGGCTTCGCAAAGACATTTTTCATGTGTTCAAAAATAATACGGTAAGATTTTAAACACCTAGCATGGACACCATTATAGTTTTCTGTAACATAAATACATGATACATACATAGGTGATTCTGGAATTAACTTATCTGATATTTTCAATTATCAGGGAACAAAGGTCATCGAAGGCATATTCTTACAGTTGGACGAATTAGAAGAGGCAGATTGGAATCTTGAAGCCTTCTCAATAATGTGTAAACTGAAGCTGCTCTACATTGATAATTTGAGGCTTTCCCTTGGCCCCATAAGTCTTCCTAATGCCTTGAGATTTCTGAAATGGAGTTGGTATCCTTCAAAAACTCTCCCACCAGGTTTTCAACCGGATGAACTTACTGAACTTAGTTTGGCGCATAGCAATATCGATCACCTATGGGATGGAGTAAAAGTAAGTTATTGAATATCTGTTATTGCAAAAGCATAATTGAAACTTTAAAGTTCATGCATGGAAGCTGATTCTTCTACCATTCTTCATTTTTTCTACAGCACTTGGGCAAGTTGAAATCTATCAATCTTAGTTACTCCATAAAGTTGACAAGGACCCCCGATTTCACAGGTATTCAAAGCATTGAGAAGTTGGTATTTGAAGGTTGTACGAATTTAGTTCATATTCATCCATCCATTGCATTTCTCAATAGACTCAAAATTTTGAACTTCAGAAACTGCAAGAGTATTAAGAGTCTCCCAAGTAAATTAGAGATGGAATCTCTTGAAACATTTGATGTATTTGGCTGCTCTAGTCTGAAAATGATTCCAGAATTTGGAGAGAAAATGAACAGATTATCAAAGCTCTATATAAGTGGGACTGCTATTGAGAAACTACCTTCATCAATTGAACACTTCAGTGAGAGTTTGGTGGAGCTTGATTTGAGTGGAATTGTTACTAGAGGGCTGCCATACTCCCTTTTTTCTAACCGGAATCTCTCGCTATCATTTTTTGGGTTATTTTCAAGGAGGAATCCTTTGAATAGTCCTCTGTTGCCTTCTTTAGAGCATTTCTCTTCTTTGACGACATTAGATCTGAATGACTGTAATCTCGGTCAAGGAGATATTCCGAATTCTATTGGTTCTCTGTCCTCCTTAACGCGCTTGCTGCTCAGAGGAAACAATTTTGTCAGCCTTCCTGCAAGCATTA
>NC_020497.1:16095019-16109303 GCF_000184155.1 Fragaria vesca subsp. vesca
TCTCTCCTTCAGTAGTTGTGATATGATCTCATATGCTGCATGCAGGAAACCCCTTGTTCTTTTTACTATTTCAGTTTTGTAATTCCTGGAAGTGAAATTTTTGAGTGGTTCAGCAATCAAAGTTTGGGAGACTCAGTGACTGCTAAGTTACATTCGGATCCAAGTAATAGCAGCAAGTTTATTGGTGTTGCTGTATGTGCTCTATTAGTACCTCAAGACGATCCGTCTGCCGTTCCTGAAGACGATGAGTTAGACCCTGATACAAGTGAAATCACTTGTACCTGGAATGGATACAGTTCTGGCGTGTCAGCTGTTGGTTTCAGCATAAAACAAATTGTTGCAGACCACCTTTACTTTGTTGTTTTACACAAGCGTTTCTTAAAACCCAAGTACTGTCTGGAAGACATGTGCAATGAGGTTAAGTTTGTTTTCGAAGTCAATCGAGCTGAAGGAAACAACAGATGCTTGCAGGTGAAGAAATCTGGGGCCTATGCACTGTACAAGCACGACATGGAAGAGATGATCAGTAAAGTGAATCAAGCCAACAGCAGCATTTCTCTTTACATGGAAGAACCTGTGGATTGTGATTTAGACAAATCAGCATATGAACAACGTAGTGCTATCGTAAAGGGAATACCGGAGGCAGCACCAAGCACAAGTGGTGGCGGTGAGGATGAATACTACTCTGCTGAAGAGTGAAGATATTTAGAGGACACTGTCTTGCTTTGAAACATCATGTGTCTCAAGGGATAAATGCAAGGCTAATACTGCTATTATTAGTATTAACAAGTTATATCAACCATCAAGTAAGTAACCATCTAACTTGCAGTTACCTTGCTTTCTCGATCTCTTATGTTCTTTTACATCATGGACACCTTTCATCATCTGGTCTGTTATCTTGATCAGTAACATGAGTCAGATGTTATATCAAAGTAGTACAGATGAATAATTCATTAGATTTAGTTATGAATGGACAGTTTCCAAGAGTCGATAATACTAACTTGTGCTTATTGACCAATAAATGTAAGAAGCTTGTGCTAGTTTTCTGAGATAAGATACGGTTGCTTCTCTTTCTAAATCAACTTATGAATAGACTCAACCGAAAGATATATAACTTTTGGTTTTCCATTTAGCTAAACTGGATTTCTTAACATCTTGTGCTTCAATATAGTATACATATTTCGCATTGCAAAAGACTTACATGCAGCATATGCTATTTACTATGCAGTGCACGTTTGTAAGTCTTGCCTTTTGCCACAAGCAAGCATTGGGAGGCACACTTTGCTTCTTCTAAATTAACTCCAAACAGGGAAGGAAAGTAGGCTCTTGATGCCCGGCAGGTCAGCCATGGCTAGTAGTGGGAAAACTCTTGATGTTCCTACAACAAGAGAAAGGTAACTGCAAGTTTATGTTACTTGGTTTGGATGGGTTTCCATTTCTATCTACCACAGGTACATTTTATCTTGCTCTAATGGCTCGGACTAATATGAATCAGGTGATCTCCATCCTTGCAAATTCTTCTTCCACCCATTTTCCAAGGTTACATCTCTAAAGCTTAACATGTCCGATTCTTTACTGGCTTTCCCTGGGTTTGCATACTCTGGTGCGATGTAGCCTAAATGGCCTAGCACAGCCATTCTATCAGTCTTCAACAACGTCGCCAAGCGTAGTGTTGAAATCATTTTCCAACACTACATTACCTGATTTGATGTACCTGTGAAGCACACACAGTCCTGCATCTTTGTGTAGGTACTGAAAAGCCAAGGCCAAGCCTGAAGCTATTGTGAACCTGACATCCCACAGAGAGGATTCCTTCCACCAAATGGATGGATGTGTGTCAAGGCTGCTGTATGGCATGTTTTGGTAAAGAAGCAAGCATTTGCCTTAATCATGACACCATCCGATGAATTGCACCACATTTCTATGTATTAAGCGTCTAATGATTTTAACTTCATTGATGAAGATCTTCAAAGTAGATATGATCAGATTGTGCATAAGTCCCTCTTCACAGCAACATCGCAACCTAAGTTTTTATGACTCCTTTGTAAACCTTTGTGAAGTCAAAGGTTGCTGCAGCTAGTCCTTCCAAAAGAACTATGAATTTTTTTTATGGAATGATATGTGCAGAATACGATCTTTACCAATTCAAACTAGTAAACAAACACGATCATATGGTAAAGCTAAATTAGCTAATTAAATTCCTAAAGAATGTTTAAATCTAAAAAAAATTCGTACCAACATTAGTTGTTCTTTATCTAAAAGTCGTCGAGTTGGTGACAGCGCCCTAAGTGTGAAATCTATTATTTTTTGTAGTTTTTTATACGTTGTGACAAAATCATCAATCATCATGTACGACTTAGGCTTTAGGCTTAAAAAAAAACCAGATATAAAGATATAAAGCTATAATATATGCTGTAACAAAAAAAAAAAAAAAAAAAAACTAATAATATATGCCTTCCCTACAGCTCTGCCATCTATCACTCCATTACTGAAAGACTAATATATTCTCTTTCCGTCGTCACCTTTGGGTCCGTCACCTTTGCTCTCCTCTCCATTATATGATTTATTTCCACTTCTTCTTGTACCCCTCTTGATCTTTACTGATCACCAATCAATCAGTTTCCGATGGCGTTGAGTACCCAAGTCAGAGCTTCCACCGATTCAGCTTTCCCATGGAAATACGACGTGTTTTTGAGCTTCCGAGGCGAAGACACCCGGAAGGGCTTCACTGATTACTTATACGACAAGTTGAAGTGGCGAGGAATCAGGACTTTCAGGGACGACCCTGAACTTGAAAGAGGCGCAACCATCTCTCCGGAGCTCATCTCAGCAATCGAGCAGTCCAGGTTTGCGATCGTTGTTCTTTCTCCAAACTATGCTTCTTCCACGTGGTGTTTGCTTGAACTGTGTAAGATTTTGGATTGCATGGAAAAGAGAGGGACCATTCTGCCGGTCTTTTATGAGGTCAACCCGTCTGATGTGAGACACCAAAGGGACAGCTTTGCTGAAGCGTTTGATGAACATGAAGAGAAGTTTGGAGAAGATAGTGAGGAAGTGGAAGGGTGGAGAGATGCTTTGACAAAAGTGGGGAACCTCGCTGGCTGGAATTCAAAGGATTACAGGTAAGTCTCAATTGTTGATTCAGAGATCAAATGACATGTAAATTGAAGTACATCAATATTTAGAAGTTATATAATGTTGGTGAGTTAGTTTAGGAAGTGCTTACACTGCCCTGCATCTTTGTATAACAGTACAGAACACCACTTTAATGTTGCGGTTCAGTTCTATCATACGGGTAGATTATATATTTTGTATGATCACATATTCAACATGAGAATTGCTATATTCTTCTTGTAGGTATGAAACAGAGCTTATCAAAGAGATTGTGCAAGCACTGTGGAGCAAAGTGCATCCTAGTCCCACACTATTTGGTTCCTCAGTGATGTTAGTTGGAATGGATACTAAGCTGGAGGAAATAGATGTTCTTTTAGATACAGAAGCAAATGATGTTCGCTTTATAGGGATATGGGGAATGGGTGGGCTGGGTAAGACAACTCTTGCTAGACTAGTTTATGAGAAGATCTCTGATCAATTTGAAGTTTCCATCTTTGTTTCTAATGTCAGAGAGGTTTCTGCAACCCATGGTCTAGTTCATATACAAAAGCAGATTCTGTCCCAAATCTTGAAGCAAGAAAAGGTACAAGTATGGGATGTTTATAGTGGTATCACTATGACTAAGAGACACTTATGTAATAAGGCGGTTCTTCTAGTTCTTGACGATGTGGATCAAGTAGAGCAACTGGAAACCTTGGTGGGAGAAAGAGACTGGTTTGGTTTGAGGAGTAGAATCATCATTACAACTAGAAATCGACATATACTAGTCACACATGGTATAGATGAACCATATGAGGTGAAGATACTAACTAAAGATGACGCTCTTAAGCTCTTTTGTTGGAAAGCCTTTAGGAAATATGAACCTGAAGATGAGTATGCTGAAGACTCTAAGAGATTCATTATCTATGCTGGAGGTCTTCCCTTAGCTCTTAAAACTTTGGGGTCTTTTTTGTATAAAAGAAGTGCAGATGCATGGAGTTCTACACTGGAAAAGCTACAAGGAACTCCCAACAGAACAATCTTTGACGTCCTGAAAATAAGTTATGATGGACTCGATAAGATGGAGAAGAAAATTTTTCTGGACATTGCATGCTTTTGTAGATGGTATCAAAACGAGTATGCAGTTGACCTACTATACAGTTCCGATTTTTGCAGTCATATTGCAATAGATGTTCTTGTTGAGAGATCTCTCATAACTATTTCTTCAAGAAAGCAAGTATTTATACATGACTTGATACAAGAAATGGGATGTGAAATTGTTCGTCAAGAGTGTCAAGAAGAACCTGGTAGACGCAGTCGGTTGTGGCTCCCTAACGACATTTTTCATGTATTCACAAGGAATTCGGTAAGAATTCTAACAAACTGAAAGGCTTGGATATCACTATAATTTTCTTACATGATACATTCATGATAATTTAATTGACTCATCTCTTACTTTCATGTATTAGGGAACAGAAGCCATTGAAGGCATCTTCTTACATTTGCCTGAAATAGAAGAGGCAGATTGGAATCTTGAGGGCTTCTCTATCATGTATAAACTGAAGCGGCTACACATTCATAATTTGAGGCTTTCTGCTGGCCCCAAATATCTTCCTAATGCGTTGAGATTTCTGAATTGGGGTTGGTATCCTTCAAAATCTCTCCCACCAGGTTTTCAACCGGATGATCTTATTGAACTTAGTTTGCCCCACAGCAATATTCGTCACCTCTGGAATGGAATGAAAGTAAGTTATCGAATATCTGTTATTTGCACAAGTATTATTAAATTTTAGAGTTCTAGCATGAATCTGATTGTTCTACCATTCTTCATATTTCCTACAGTGCTTGGTCAAGTTGAAATCTATCGACCTTAGTTACTCCATAAACTTGACAATGACCCCAGATTTCACAGGCATTCCAAACCTCGAGAGGTTGGTTTTTGAAGGTTGTACGAATTTAATTAAGGTTCATCCATCCATTGCATTGCTGAAGAGACTCAAAATTTGGAACTTTAGATACTGCCGAAGTATGAAAAGTCTACCAAGTGAAGTGAAAATGGAATATCTTGAGACTTTTGATGTATCTGGCTGCTCAACACTAAAAATGTTTCCAGAATTTATGGGGCAAATGAAAAGATTATCCAAGCTTTCTATAAGTGGTACTGCTGTTAAGAACCTGCCTTCATCAGTTGAGCGCTTCAGTGAGAGTTTGGCGGAGCTTGATTTGTGTGGAATTGTTGCAAGAGAGCGGCCATACTCTCATTTTTTAAAGCAGAATGTTAGAGTTTCATCTTCTGGCTTATTTCCAAGAAAGAGTCCTCACCCTTTGCTTCCTCTGTTAGCTTCCTTGAAGCATTTGTCTTGTTTGACGTCGTTAAAACTGAATGACTGTAATCTCCATGAAGGAGAAATTCCGAATGATATTGGTTCTCTGTCCACCTTAAAGTCGTTGGAACTTGGAGGAAATAATTTTGTCACCCTTCCTGCAAGCCTTCGTTTGCTTTCTAATCTGGGATTCATTAGCGTGGAAAATTGCAAAAGGCTTGAGCAATTGCCAGACCTCCCATTCAATGAGAGGTTATGGGTAAATTCCAGCAATTGTACTTCCTTAAAAGTGTTTCCAGATCCATCAGCATTCAGTTCGGTTGGTAATCTGGATTCAAGTTATTTTTTATATTCAATGCTGAAGCGGTTACTTGAGGTAAAATCTGGATTCAATTTATTCTTTATAGTCGGTGCTAAAGTTTTTATGTTCAGTACGGTCGATATGATTATGTTTGGTATTCATATCAATAATTATGATGGTTCATATGGTGCAGGAATCCCCTTCTTTTGATTTGTTCAGTTGTCTACTTCCTGGAAGTGAAATGTTTGAGTGGTTCAGTAATCAGAGTTTGGGAAACACGCTAACTGAGAAGATACCTCCGTATTCAAGTAATAGCAAGTGGATTGGGTTTGCTGTATGTGCGCTATTTGCAGCTCATGACAATCCATCTGCCGTTCCTGAAGCCCGTGATTTAGATCCTGGTCCCTTCATTACGTGTAAATTTACTACTGACCGCTACTTTGGGCACGAACATATAAAAAAAATTGATTCAGATCACCTTTTTTTAGGTGTTATCTCCGCTCGTTACTGGAAGCCTGAGAACCGTCCAGATGACAACTTGGTTAAGTTTGTTATTGAGACCACTGCTGTCGGAAACAACAGATGCTTGAAGATAAAGAAATGTGGGGTCCGTGCACTGTATGAGAACGACATGGAAGAGTTGTTGGCTAAATGAACCAATCCAAGAACATCACTGCTCCTTAATTACGAGAAGAGGCGGATTGGAATCTTGAGGGCTTCTCTATCATGTGTAAACTGAAGATGCTACACATTCATAATTTGAGGCTTCCTGCTGGCCCCAAATATCTTCCTAATGCGTTGAGATTTCTGAATTGGCGTTGGTATCCTTCAAAATCTCTCCCACCAGGTTTTCAACCGGATGATCTTATTGAACTTAGTTTGCCCCATAGCAATATTCATCACTTCTGGGATGGAACAACAGTATGTTATTGAATATCTTCTATTGCAAAAATTTAATTTAATTTTAAGATTCATGCATGGAAGTTGATTGTTCTACCGTTCTTTATGTTTTCTACAGTATTTAAACAAGTTGAAATCTATCGATCTTAGTTGCTCCAAAAACTTGACAAAAACCCCAGATTTCACTGGTATTCAAAACCTTGAGAAGTTGGTTCTTGAAGGCTGTACGAATTTAGTGAAGGTTCATCCATCTGTTGCATTGCTCAAGAGACTCAAAATTTGGAATTATAGAAACTGCAGAAGTATTAAGAGTCTACCACGTGAAGTGAAAATGGAATTTCTTGAAACTTTTGATGTATCTGGCTGCTCAAAACTAAAAATGATCCCAGAATTTCTGGGGTCAAATGAAAAGAATTGTCGAAGCTTTCTTTAAGTGGGACTGTTCTTGAGAAACTAGCCTTCATCAATTGAGCGCTTCAGTGAGAGTTTGGTGGAGCTTGATTTGAGTGGAACTGTTAAAAGAGAGAGGGCATACTCCCTTTTTCTAAAGCAGAATCTCAGTGTATCATCTTTTGGCTTATTTCCAAGAAATGGACCTCACCCTTTGCTTCCACTGTTAGCTTCCTTGAAGCATTTGTCTTTTTTGACGTCATTAAAGCTGAATGATTGTAATCTCTGTGAAGGAGCAATTCCCAATGATATTGGTTCTCTGTCCTCCTTGAAGTTCTTGGAACTCGGGGGACATAATTTTGTTACCCTTCCTGCAAGCATTCGATTGCTTTCTAAGCTTACATTCTTTAACGTGGAGAATTGCAAAATGCTTGAACAATTGCCAGACCTCCAATTAAATGGTGAATTATGTGTAGGAAGCATCAATTCATTCAATTGTACATCCTTACAAGCTTTCCCAGATCCATCAGATTTGTGCAGATTCAATACGATTGGTAATCTGGATTCAAGTTATTTGTTGTATTCAATCCTGAAGAGGTTGCTTGAGGTAATCTGGATTCAAGTTATTTTATAGCCTGTGCTAGAGTTTTTATATTCAGTACGGTTTATATGATTGTGGTTGGTAAACATATGAATAATTGTGATATGATGGTTCATATGATGCAGGAAACCCCTCCTTCCTTTCACTATTTCAGTCTTGTATTTCCTGGAAGTTATATTTTTGAGTGGTTCAGTAATCAAAGTGTGGGAGACTCGGTAACTGAGAAGATACCTTATTCATGTAATAGCAGCAAGTGGATTGGGATCGCTGTATGTGCGTTATTTGCAGCTCAAGACAATCCATCTGCCGTTCCTGAAGAGCGTGATTTAAATCCTGATGAAAATTCAGTTACGTCTACATTGAGGTTCTACAGTTTTCGTTTCCAAGTTAAACCAATTGGTTCAGTCTACAGTTTTCATTACCCTGTTAAACAGCAAGTGGATTCGGATCACCTTATTTTCTCTGTTTTCTCCACTCATTACTTGCAACTTGAGAATTTTCTGGAGGACACTTTGGTTAAGTGTGTTTTCGAAACCCATCGACCTGTACGAAACAACAGATGCTTGAAGGTAAAGAAATGTGGGGCCCGTGCACTGTATGAGCACGACATGGAAGAGCTGATCGCTAAAATGAACCAATCTAAGAGTAAATCAGTATATGAACAAGGTAGTGCCAACGTTGAGGAACAACGCAGTTGTGGCTATGACGATGAATATTACTCTGCGGAAGAATGAAAGGCTGCCTTGTGCTTCGTGTAACCATCCAGTGTCTCAATGCAAAAATTAAAGGGTAACACTGCTATTCTATGCAAGTAACAATCTCATATTATGACTCCCAGTTGCAACCGGATCTATCTTATTATGTTCTTTAACATGTTTCTCTGTCTCTCATGTGCTTGTCTCATCATTTGCTCTGCCATCTTGATCAATAACAGAAGTGAGATACTATCTAGTGTATATATCATAGTAGTAGAGATCAAATAATTCATTATTTACCAAGTCATGAAGACCACAGTTTAAGAGTAAAAAGGTTAGTTGTCCATGTCCACGATGAGATACAGTTCCCTTTTTTCTTTTTCTGTTCTTCTCTAGTAATTAATATATATAATTATGCAGTGCGTAACTCGAGTATCTAAATGTACATGGGACGACATATATAGATGACAGTTCTGCGGTGGCCAGTAATGGGGAAACTCTTCATGTCACTCCAACAAGAAAAAGGTGGTTACTGAAAGTATTGATCGCCTTCCTATGGAAGCTACTTTGAAGATCTGCAGTTGTATCTTAGTTTGGACGGTGTCGGTTTGAATCTGTCGAAGGTATTTGGTTGTGCGGCTTTTGATATAATTGGCTCTCACTAAAACGACTTAGGTGACTGTGCAGTGCACATCTTTAAGTCTTGACTTTTGCCACAAGCAAGCATTGGGAGGTACACACTTTGCTTCTTCTAAATCAACTCCAAACAGGGAAGGAAAGTGGGATCTTGATGCACGGCAGGTTTCCATGGCCGGTAGTGGGAAAACTCTTGATGTTCCTACAACAAGAGAAAGGTAACTGCAAGATTATGTTGCTTGGTTTGGATGGGTTTTGATTTCTATCTACCAAGGTACAATTTGTCTAGCTCTAATTGGCTCGGACTAATATGCATCAGGTGATATCCTCCATCCTTGCAAGTTCTTCCTCCACCCATTTTTCAAGGTTAAATCTCCGAAGCTAAACATGTCCGATTCTTTACTGGCTTTCCCTTGGTTTGCATACTCTTGTGCGACGTAGCCTAAATTGCCTAGCACAGCCATTTTATCAGTCTTCAACATCGTCGCCAAGCCTAGTGTTGAAATCATTTTCCAACACTACGTTAGCTTGATGTACCTGTTAAGCGCACACAGTCCTGCATATTTGTATAGGTACTGAAAAGCCGAGGCCAAGCCTGAAGCGATTGTGAACCAACATCCCACTGAGAGGATTCCTTCCGCCAAATGGATGTGTGTCAAGGCATGTATTGGTAAAGAATCAAGCATTCGCCTTGGCCATGACACGATCTGATGAATTGCACCACATTTCTTATTTCTATGTATTAAGCGTCTAATGATTTAATTTTTTTTTTTTTTTCTAAAGTAGATATGATCACATTGTGCATAAGTCCTCTCCACAGCAACATCGCAACCTAACTTTTTACGAATCCTCGGTAAACCTGTCCAGACCCTCCTCGGCCTAGCATTGCATCACTTGCGTAGTCATGGGTGGCTGCAGCTAGTTCTTCCAAAAAGAAAAGAAAAAAAAACTAAAAAAACTTTTTGATGGAATGATATGTGCTTTTCGCTATACCAGAATCTGATCTCTACCGATTCAAATTAATTGACAAATATGCTCATATTCTAAACTGCTAAAGAATGTTTGAATATATCATCTTTAAGACACATCTCAGTCTATTCTCTGTAGTCATGATTCATGATAGAAAAACGTTGTAACAAAAGCATCATGTACGAGTTAGGTTTTAGGCTTAAAAACCCATTTAAAAAAAATGAAAATACCTACAGCTCTGCCACCTATTACTCCATTACTGACAGACTTGGGTGACGTTTGAGTCAAAGTCTTCTTCTTTTTTTTTTTTTGGTCTGAGAGTCAAAGTCTTCTTGTTATGATCTTCCTAGCAGAGAGACCAGGAGAACGACCTTGAAGCGCACCGTTTCAAGTAATTGTCGAAGTGGATCTTTCCACATGTGAGACGCACGTGCTCACTAATCAGTTGTTAATTAATATGTATTAGGGTTTTGCCCCAAACTAGTTGGATGTTTGCCAAGTGGCAAGATCTAGAAGGCTCATTCTGGTTATAAATGGTCTTTGTAAGAGAACAGCCGCTATCAATGAAAAAGACTTGCTTTGATTTCCTTTTGCAGTTCTGTTATTAGTTCCAGATCCCTGTTACTTCTCTTTCCGTCACCTTTACTCTCCTCTCCATTATTTCCACTTCTTATTGAACCCCTCTTGATCTTTACTGATCACCAATCAATCAGTTTCCGATGGCGTTGAGTACCCAAGTCAGAGCTTCCACCGGTTCAGCTTTCTCATGGAAATACGACGTGTTTTTGAGCTTCCGAGGCGAAGACACCCGGAAGGGCTTCACTGATTACTTATACGACAAGTTGAAGTGGCGAGGAATCAGGACTTTCAGGGACGACCCTGAACTTGAAAGAGGCACAACCATCTCTCCGGAGCTCATCTCAGCAATCGAGCAGTCCAGGTTTGCGATCGTTGTTCTTTCTCCAAACTATGCTTCTTCCACGTGGTGTTTGCTTGAACTGTGTATTATTTTGGATTGCATGGAAAAGAGAGGGACCATTCTGCCGGTCTTTTATGAGGTCAACCCGTCTGATGTGAGACACCAAAGGGACAGCTTTGCTGAAGCGTTTGATGAACATGAAGAGAAGTTTGGAGAAGATAGTAAGGAAGTGGAAGGGTGGAGAGATGCTTTAACACAAGTGGCGAACCTCGCTGGCTGGAATTCAAAGGATTACAGGTAAGTCTCAATTGTTGATTCAGAGATCAAATGACACGTAAATTGAAGTACACCAATATTTAGAAGTTATATAATGTTGGTGAGTTAGTTTAGGAAGTGCTTACACTGCCCTGCATCTTTGTATAACACCACTTTAATGTTGCGGTTCAGTTCTATCATACGGGTAGATTATATATTTTGTATGATCACATATTCAACATGAGAATTCTTATATTCTTCTTGTAGGTATGGAACAGAGCTTATCAAAGAGATTGTGCAAGCACTGTGGAGCAAAGTGCATCCTAGTGCCACACTATTTGGTTCCTCAGAGATGTTAGTTGGAATGGATACTAAGCTGGAGGAATTAGATGTTCTTTTAGATAAAGAAGCAAATGATGTTCGCTTTATAGGGCTATGGGGAATGGGTGGGCTGGGTAAGACAACTCTTGCTAGACAAGTTTATGAGAAGATCTCTGATCAATTTGAAGTTTCCATCTTTGTTTCTAATGTCAGAGAGGTTTCTGCAACCCATGGTCTAGTTCATATACATAAGCAGATTCTGTCCCAAATCTTGAAGCAAGAAAATGAACAAGTATGGGATGTTTATAGTGCAATGAATATGACTAAGAGATGTTTATGCAATAAAGCGGTTCTTCTAGTTCTTGACGATGTGGATCAAGTAGAGCAACTGGAAACCTTGGTGGGAGAAAAAGACTGGTTTGGTATGAGGAGTAGAATCATCATTACAACTAGAAATCAACGTATACTAGTCACACATGGTATAGATGAACCATATGAGTTGAAGGGATTAAACAATGATGAAGCTCTCAAGCTCTTTAGTTTGAAAGCCTTTAGGAAATATGAGCCAGAAGAAGATTTTGCAGAGCTCTCTAGGTGCTTTGTTAGCTATGCCAGCGGTCTTCCCTTAGCTCTTAAGACTTTGGGGTCTTTCTTGTATAAAAGAAATGCAGATGCATGGATTTCTGCATTGGAAAAACTACGGAATACTCCCGACGGAACAATCTTTGACATCCTGAAAATAAGTTATGATGGACTCGATAAGATGGAGAAGAAAATTTTTCTGGACATCGCCTGTTTTTCTTCGGAATGTCAAGCCAAGTTTGTTATTGAACTACTGTATAGTTCTGACATTTGCACTCGTATTGCAATAGATGTTCTTGTTGAGAGATCTCTCTTAACTTTTTCATCAGACAATGAGATAGGTATACATGATTTGATACAAGAAATGGGACGTGAAATTGTACGGCAAGAGTCTTATGAAGAGCCTGGTGGACGCAGTCGTTTGTGGCTTCACAAAGACGTTTTTCATGTTTTCACCAAGAATACGGTAAGATTTTAAACAAGTCTAATCACCAAGCTTGGATAGCACTGTCATTTATTTAACATGAATTATTTTTGAAATGACATATCTGTTGTAATAGGGAACAGAAGCCATCGAAGGCATATGGTTACACTTGCCTGAATTAGAAGAAGCAGATTGGAATCATGAAGCCTTCTCTAAAATGGGTAAACTGAAGCTTCTCTACATTCATAACTTGAGGCTTGCTCTTGGCCCTAATTGTCTTCCTAATGCCTTGAGATTTCTGAACTGGAGTTGGTATCCTTCAAAATCTCTCCCACCAAGTTTTCAACCGGATGAACTCACTGAACTTAGCCTTCCCCATAGCAATATTCGTCACCTCTGGAATGGAATGAAAGTAAGTTATCGAATATCTGTTATTTGCACAAGTATTATTAAATTTTTAGAGTTCAAGCATGAAGCTGATTCTTCTACCATTATTCATATTTTCTACAGTGCTTGGTCAAGTTGAAATCTATCGACCTTAGTTACTCCATAAACTTGACAATGACCCCAGATTTCACAGGCATTCCAAACCTCGAGAGGTTGGTTTTTGAAGGTTGTACGAATTTAGTTAAGGTTCATCCATCCATTGCATTGCTGAAGAGACTCAAAATTTGGAACTTTAGATACTGCCGAAGTATCAAGAGTCTACCAAGTGAAGTGAAAAATGGAATATCTTGAGACTTTTGATGTATCTGGCTGCTCAAAACTAAAAATGATTCCAGAATTTATGGGGCAAATGAAAAGATTATCCAAGCTTTCTTTAAGTGGGACTGCTGTTAAAAACCCGCCTTCATCAGTTGAGCGTTTCAGTGAGAGTTTGGTGGAGCTTGATTTGTGTGGAATTGTTGCAAGAGAGCGGCCATACTCTCATTTTTTATCTTTTGGCTTATTTCCGAGAAAGAGTCCTCACCCTTTGCTTCCTCTGTTAGCTTCCTTGAAGCATTTGTCTTCTTTGACGTCATTAAAACTGAATGACTGTAACCTCCGTGAAGGAGAAATTCCGAATGAAATTGGTTCTCTGTCCACCTTAAGGGAATTGGAACTCGGAGGAAATAATTTTGTCACCCTTCCTGCCAGCCTTCATTTGCTTTCTGATCTGGAATACATTAGCGTGGAGGATTGCAAAAGGCTTGAGCAATTGCCAGACCTCGCATTCAATGACAGGTTATGTGTAGTAACCAGCAATTGTACTTCCTTAAAAGTGTTTCCAGATCCATCAGATTCGTGCAGATTCAGTACGGTTGGTAATCTGGATTCAAGTTATTTTTTATATTCAATGCTGAAGCGGTTACTTGAGGTAATCTGGATTCAATTTATTCTTTAAAGTTTTTATGTTCAATTATTGGTATTCATATCAATAATTATGATGGTTCATATGGTGCAGGAAGCCCCTTCTTTTCGTTTCTTCTGTTGTGTACTTCCTGGAAGTGAAATGTTTGAGTGGTTCAGTAATCAGAGTTTGGGAGACACGGTAACTGAGAAGATACCTCCGTATTCAAGTAATAGCAAGTGGATTGGGTTTGCTGTATGTGCGCTATTTGCAGCTCATGACAATCCATCTGCCGTTTCCGAATTCCCTTATTTACATCCTGGTCAAAGTTTGATTACGTGTTCATTTGATGGCCACGTGTTTTATGGACCACCTGTAAAACAAATTGGTTCAGATCACCTATTGCTATCTATTTTCTCCGCTCGTTACTGGAAGCCTGAGAACTGTCCAGATGACAACTTGATTAAGTTTGTTTTTTATACCTATCGAGCTGTAGGAAACAACAGATGCTTGAAGATAAAGAAATGTGGGTCCGTGCACTGTA
>NC_020497.1:16109403-16121350 GCF_000184155.1 Fragaria vesca subsp. vesca
AAACAACCGTCTGACAAATGTCGGACGAAGAATTTGCAGCGGAAAAACAAAGAGACAAAGTCCTTTCGGATCTTTGCTCTGATACCAAGTCAAATATAACAAGGTTTGGAGAATAAATTTTCTGATATCTTATTCATCTCACAGTGGAGGCTATATATAGAGATACAAGTTGTACAAACCCTACGTACTATGTACTACACATACAGAATAGGAAAGTAATAACAAATTAATTTACATTCCTAAACTAACTCCATGACTCACGCTAACAGTTGGCAACTTCAACTGCCTTAAATAATGCCTCTTTTCACTCTTTCTACATTTCCTGCACCCTAAATTTATAAGGTCTAAGCTACGCACGTTTATTCAGAACTTCAGTTTTTTTTTTGTGTAGCAGAAATGTGCAGAAAGATGTTATTGGCAATCAATGAAAATGTCTTTCCAGTCGGAAAATGCATCCTAATGTGGAAACTGGGGAGGGTGTAAGTTAGGTATAAAAGGGAAAAACTTTCAGATCAATGTAATGGGCATTTTTTTCCTTAGATTATATAAACGTACTACAGCCTTCTTAGATTGTGCTACATTGGAACACAACAGTAGTCTAACAATAAGACACAGCTAGCGTGCTTGCTGCTAGCTAATTTCATGTGATGTAGTTTTCTGGTTTCTACTGTGGCTTTTGTCTGTTGTTGACCTGTGGTCCACTTTTGTTGCATATATTCTGCCAGGTATGGAGCTATTTGATATCATCTTTGATTTTGATCCACCAGGATGACAATGTGTTTCACAAGACTATAGCGGAGCTGCTGCCGAAGAGGATCATTGATAGGCGCAAAAGCACCTACAAAGATACCCTATTATCAACTCAATTATATCAATGTAGTAAACGGCAAATAGGGGTCATTACCTGCAGAGGATTGGTGATACTAAAACTTAAACACACAAGAGACACAAACAGACGCGTAAACCAGAAATCTGGCGGACTCGACCTAGGAGCAGAAACCTAATTAATTAGCTAATCTAGACTCAACCAAAAATTATGAAATTAAATACACAGTAACTAGACACAGTGGCGGACTACCACACAAATTTTGAGGGTATTCGGAGTTGGTTTGATTGGTGAACAAAAATAGATAAAACAGAAGTACTGCTGAAAACAGAATATTAAAAAGTGAATATATATGGATGTAAATATGAGAGAAACAATAGCTAGGAACTTCTCTCCACCACTAGATACGCTTCAATCACCCCAAAACAATGTCAATGACTAAAGGTGAATGCACTCACAGTTAAGCCAATGTCGTTAGGTCATTAACCGTATTACGTTCTCTTACTTGCCATGTTAAGTGAAATGTCGGTATCGACTTAACTATATTCTCAATTAATTGATCTATGAAATGTCGGTATCTAGACCAAAATAACTGAAATCATGAAGATCTGAGAACGTTTGAGTAGCAACAAAGAATCTAAGGTCAATGTCGGTAGCCTTAGATTACCAAAGGAATCACTTCACACAAGTACCTGGAAAGAACTTATTATCTCTCATAGAATATGCAACGATATGTCAGTCATAAACCTTAAAACATGCATCAAGGTGTCGACTCAATGAAACATGCAATAGAATTATCAATGAACCCTAAAACATGCATCAAGGTGTCGACTCAATGAAACATGCAATAGAATTATCAAAATAATAAACCCTAAAACATGCATCAAGGTGTCGACTCAATGAAACATTGCAATAGAATTATCAATGAACAATCAGTGAAGAAATTCTCATCTAAAATTATATAAATCAATTGGGGTTCGAAATCGAAGACATATCTAGGGCTTTGATCAGCCCCTAACTACTAAGAAGTTTAGTCACACATAATCTTGATTAAGAACATCAGAGAATACATGGAAGATGAAATAAGGGTGAGAAGAAGAAAACTTGATTGAAGAAGATCTTTGCCGATCGAGTTCTTTTTCCTCTCCTTTCTTTCTTCTCTTTCTCTCTCTTTTTCTTCTCCCTGGTTCTTGTTCCCTTTCTTTTTGTCTCTCCTTGTTCGTCCCTTTCTCAGCTCCCTTTTCCCGTAGAAATAGGTTAGTTAACCTATATGTCGTCCATCACCAACCCAACTAGGATTAGGGATCGTAATTAAGCCCAATTATCTCCTTTTCTTTGTTTGACTTCAAAACACCTAAAAACAAATAAAGTTAATTAAAAATAGGAAAACATCACAAAATAATTAAGTAATAAGAATAATTAGCATGATAAAAGTCGCACAAATATGCAATCATATGTGTGTGGTAGCCTAGGAAGTCTCCTCAGGCCAAGGCAGGGAGTCCATTATGGAACTCTGGGCACTTGAAGGATAATTGGATTGATACGGATTTGCCATCCACAAAATTTGAGAGCAATCTGAAGAATTTGAGTCAGCAGCCACCGGTGACATCAAGGAAGTATTTTTGCAGGGTGGAGAACACTGTGACACCGCAGGCTGATAACCTTATCTTGTGTGTGTAGCCTGTGACATGTCGGATTCATGGATATGCAAGGCTGTTTATAACTCAGTGCTTCTCTAGAGGTTGTGCAGATAGGTTGCAGATCTTCTCCACAGATTTTATTGATGAGGATTTCATTATATCAAACCATTATATCAATTTGAAAGTCTTGTTAAAAGCTTCGAGATTGCGATATTATCTCTTGATATCAAGAGGTTACAGAAGGGACATTACAGTGGATGCAATTAGTGAAATCAGGCACTTATGTCATCTTCTGTCAAATACTTTTCTTTTGATTTCCCTTCTGAATATTGCTGCCAGATTTGAATTTATTAGTACTTTGTGTTGGCATTCCTATACCATTAAACAAGCAACGTGCACTGTGGTACCATCATGACCTGTGTCATTGATGTAATCTGCTATATGCATACATGTGATTGTTTTTGTTAAATATTTGACTAAGTATTTTTACTGTTTCTAGATTTCTTATTGTCAGGGATTTTCTCATATGTAATTGAGTCCTACCTTGGTTAGGATCTCATTACTTATTGATATGCGTATGGTAAAGGAAAGTAGACCTTTTCATATTAGGGTAGATATGCCATGTGTCGGAAAGAAATCCCTTTCACATAGGATATTCTTTTATGGTTTTAAATAGATCAATATCTTGTTATTTTTGGAAGGTCTTTAACTCTGATGAACATTCCTTTTGAGACAGTGATTAGGGTTGCCATCGTGTGGTTATTGCTACTGCATAAAAGGATGCTTCACACAATGAAAGGTGTGTCTGCACGCTTGGCGTTTGAGAGAAAATAGTTTGCATTCCGCTGCTCATCTAAGTATACAAGTTCAACTGTTCCTTGTTTAATTGAACTTGTTGTAGTTGTGATTGTGGTTCTCTTGTGTGTGAAGAGAAGTTCCTTGAAGAAAGAAGAAGAAGACATCTGCCTAGAGATAGGAATTTGTAATAGAATGGAGTTTACAAAGAGGTTGTAAGACTTTATACAAATTCATCTAGTTGAGTTCGTTTTCTGAGCTTGTGCTCCGCTGTGATTTTTCCTCTATTTTGAGGTTTTTACATAGCGTCAAAAATCTGGTGTTATTGTTAATTCTCTGTCAGTTCATCAAGGATTGAAATAACAGTTTCAATCCCTGCTTCACGTTCCAGTACTAATAAGTGGTACCAGAGCGGGTTCTAGAAGCATCTAGAAGATTCAAGGGAAGATGGAACGTGACAAGAACAATTCTGCAGTCAATACTCCTCTGTGGTTCGATGGTGAAAACTATCTGGATTGGAAGATTATGATGAAGTCATTTCTTTATGCTCAAGATGATTGGTGTTGGTATGTCATTGAGAAGGGGTGGACTCATCCCACAAAAACTAAAGGCAAAGAAGTGGAGGGATCTGAACCGCAAGTGGTGCAGAAGCCGCATGAAGAATGGGAGAAAGATGAAATTCGTAAGTATGCAGCTGATGAGAAAGCCAAAAATGGTCTCTATCATGCATTATCCTTGAAAGAGAGAAGACGCATAAGTCATTGCAAAACTGCTAAAGAAGCATGGGACTTGCTGCAAACGGCACATGAAGGCAACAAGAAGCTTAAGAGCTTAAAGCTTCAGAGAGTGATCCAAGAATTCTGGACGATGCCCATGGAGGATGATGAATCAATTGATGAATTCTATGCAAGACTTATGGATGTTGTGAGTCAATGTAAAAGCTTGGAGGCAGATATTGAAGAAGATACAATTGTGAAAAAGTTCCTAAGAGCACTTCCACTGAGATATCAACCAAAGCAGACAGCCATTGAAGAATCTCATGACTTGGACACATATCGTCTGGAGGAACTTGTAAGTAATCTCAAAGCCTATGAACTGAGAATAGGTAAGCCAAATAAAAAGACAAAGAATCTAGCTTTATCTTCAGTAAAAAGAAAAGAAAAAGAAGTTTCTATTGATGATAGTGAACCTGTTGATATTGCTTTACTTACTAAAGAATTCAAAAAGTTTTTGAAAAACAAAAACTCTTCATCTGGTAACTCTAGAAATTTTTCAAATCAAAAGAAAAATTTTTCTTCTGAAAACAAGAATGAGAAAGGCCTGAGTCACACTAAGTTTTCTCAAAAGAAAATTTTTCAAGGAAATTCCATCAAATGTCATGAGTGTGGTGGCATTGGTCATATTGCGTTTCATTTTGGAAACAAGAAGTCTTTTACTAACAATAACAGGGCCATGAAGTCTACTTGGAGTGACAGCGATGATGAACCTCAATCAACTGGGAAACACTTTGCTCTAGTTTCCTCTTTCCATGAAGATGAATCAGATGTTGATCCTGAAAGTTCTGATGATGAAGATGGTCTTATCTCTTTTGAAGCTAATGATATGTACACCAAATTGTACAACGCCACAGTTAAAGTGCAAAGGGAGAATGATCAACTGAAATCAAGTCTAGAAAAAGCAAGGAAAGATAAAAAGAAGCTTGAGGTATCTCTAGAAACTTGTCAACATAAATGGGACATTGAACGGACTAACTTGATTGAGAAACTGCAGGATGAAGCATCTTTACAGGTCACTCAAGAAGCTGATAGTGAAAAGGATGACAAAATAAAAATCTTACAGGTAGAATTAAAGGGTCAAATACTGCTAAATGTGGAATTAACTTGTGAAAATGAAAAATTGCAGGCCGAAGTGATGAAAGCTCATGAACGTTTCGAAAAATTTGAGGCAAGCTCTGACAAAGTATCAAAAATGATCAGTTTTGGAAAAAGTCATAACAACAGAGAAGGGCTAGGTTTTGGTGGAAAATCAGCCAAGCAGACAATTTTTGTCAAAGAAGGCTGTACGAAGAATTGCAATGAAGCGTCAATTCTTGAAAAGGATCTGAACAGAAGTAAAGCATCTTCAGAAGTAGTTCCTCAAAGTGTAAGATCGTCCTTTTCTCAGGATGCTCAGGTAAAATCTGATGATCTTATGTTAGAACATCAGTCCAGGTATGGCAACAACTCACCAAGTTTTGTTCCTACATGTTATCAATGTGGAAAGGTGGGACATATTCGTCCAAGGTGCAATATTTACAGAAAGGAAAGCAATATGTTAATTGGTTCTAGTACTTCAAAGTCAAATGATCTTTTAAATGCAAAAATGGATCAACAAATGGATATGATGAATAAAATTGCAGATATGTTTTTAGATTCAGAAAAGCAGGAAAGAAAATTAAAATTTGCTTGTCTTGAACTGGATGATGATAAATGTGGTTCTAAAAACTACAATAATGGAGAACTAGAGACTACTGACGAAATATGTTTATTTTCTTCTTACAGGGTTCTTGAAGAGAATGACCAAGTTGAATTTGTGGAAGCCACATGCTTGGTCGCTCTAACAGCATTGGCTGAAAGACGAAAAGATAGTTGGTATGTGGACAGTGGATGTTCACGTCATATGACTGGAAACAAAGATTGGTTTATAGCCTTCTCTGATGAGTATACAAGTGGAGCAGTAACCTTTGGTGATGGTCGCAACTCTAAAGTTAAAGGCAAAGGTACGGTAAGTGGCCCTGGCATCCCAATTATTAAGGATGTACTTTATGTTGAAGGCTTGCATGCAAATTTATTGAGTGTGAGTCAATTAACCGATAATTATGAAAATGTAAACTTCAATAAGAAAATTTGTGTTGTCTTTGACTTTGATGAAAAAAAAGTCATGGTTGGATTAAGACAAGGAGACAATTGTTATCATGTTTGCCCTGATGATTTAATTGATGTGCAGAAATGTCTCAAAGTTAAGACTTCAGACAATATCCTTAACTTGTGGCATAGAAGACTAGGTCATGTAAATTTTCAGGATTTAGTGAAGCTATCCAACAAAGAATGTGTGAGAGGAATGCCAATTCTAAGTGGGAAATCAGATTCAATGTGTGAAGGTTGTAAACTTGGAAAGCAAACTCGTGCTGCTCATCCATCAATAAACTCTGCTACTTCTGTCCAACCACTACAACTAATTCACATGGATCTAGTTGGACCAGCAAGCACTGAGAGCCTAGGAGGTAAGAGTTACATTCTTGTTGTGGTGGATGACTTTTCAAGATTTACATGGGTGAAATTTCTCAGTGGGAAGGATGACACTTTTGAGGTATGCAAAAATTTATTTAAACAAATTTCTGTTGAAATGCAGTATTTAAGTTTGTCTATTGTTAGAGTAAGAACTGACAATGGGACGGAATTTAAGAATGCTATGTTCAGAAATTTTTTTAATAAGCATGGTATCTCACATGAGTTTTCAGCTCCTATTACTCCTCAACAGAATGGAATTGCAGAAAGAAAAAACAGGGTTTTACTTGACATGGCACGAGTGATGCTTCATTCGGTCAAGTTGAGTGAATACTTTTGGGCTGAGGCAATTAACACTGCTTGTTATACATCAAACAGAGTCTTTATTCGTTCAGGTAGTGATAAAACTCCGTATGAGTTATGGAAAGGTAAGAGGCCTAATGTAAGTTATTTTCGTGTCTTTGGAAGTCCTTGCTACATTTATAGAGACAGAGAATATCTTACAAAATTTGATGCTCGAAGTAACAGAGGTATCTTCCTTGGTTATTCCTTAAATAGTAGAGCATACCGAGTTTATAATAAGGAAACTAGATCAATTATGGAATCATTCAATGTAGAAATTGATGACTCTTTTGTCTCTACAGGTCAACAAATTAACTATGTTGATCAACCAGCAGAAGAACATGCAAATGAGAATGATGATGATCAAGGCCTTTCAGAAGAGGTAGATCCTAATCTAGCTCATCCTCCTCCAAAAAGAACCGGTTTCAAGCAGGTCCAAAAAGATCACTCCCCACAAGATGTTATAGGAGAAATTGGTGATGGCGTTCGAACAAGAAGGCAAGCTCACAGTGAAGGGAGTGGTGACTCAAAGACTGCTTATGTTGAAAATGAGGTAATTAGTGATACTGCTCTTGCATGCTTTGTTGTTGAAAGGAAGATGACATTAACAAAATCACTCATAATGGCTTTGTCTCCCTTGTTGAACCAAAAAATGTAAAGGAAGCTCTGTGTGATGATGATTGGATAAATGCCATGCAAGATGAACTAAATCAATTTACTAGGAATGATGTTTGGTATCTTGTTACTAGACCAAAAAATTGTAATGTTATTGGCACTAAATGGATTTTTCGGAATAAAAGTGATGAACATGGTAATGTAACTAGAAACAAAGCTAGGTTGGTGGCACAAGGTTATTCACAAGTTGAAGGTATCGACTTTGATGAAACTTTTGCCCCTGTTGCTAGACTTGAATCGGTGCGCTTACTACTTGCTATTGCTTGTCATTTACGCTTCAAATTATATCAAATGGATGTGAAAAGTGCTTTTTTAAATGGGGTTTTACGTGAAGAAGTTTATGTTGAACAGCCACTGGGATTCAAAGACCCTCACAATCCTGATCATGTTTACAGATTGAAAAAGGCTTTGTACGGTTTGAAACAGGCTCCTAGGGCCTGGTATGAACGTCTCTCTATTTATCTGATCAGTAAAGGGTATGTTAGGGGATCCATTGATAAAACTCTCTTTGTTAAGAAAGATGGAAAGAATGTTATGATTGCACAGGTATATGTTGACGATATCGTTTTTGGAGCCACCTCTGATATGTATGTAAGAGAGTTCACTTCAATCATGGAAAGTGAATTTGAAATGAGTATGTGTGGTGAGCTCAACTACTTCCTTGGTCTTCAAGTGCGTCAACTCAAAGATGGTATGTTTCTTTCTCAAACTAAGTATGCAGAGAACTTAGTTAGAAAATTCGGTCTTGATTCAAAGAAAAAGGTAATTAATCCCATGAGTACTAGCACTAAACTTTGTGAAGATAAGCTTGGAAAATCTGTTGATCAAACTCTCTACAGGAGTATGATTGGAAGTCTCTTATATCTTACGGCTAGTCGACCCGACATTTCTTACAGTGTGGGTGTTTGTGCTCGGTTTCAAGCAAATCCCAAGGAATCACACTTGGAAGCAGTAAAGAGAATTGTTCGTTATGTGTCAGGTACAACAGATCTGGGAATATCTTATACCTTTGATACTAATGTAGAAATTGCAGGATTCTCTGATTCTGATTGGGGTGGAGACACAAAGGATAGGAAGAGCACATCTGGTGGATGCTTCTTTGTGGGAAACAACATGATTGCTTGGCATAGCAAGAAGCAGAATTATACTTCCTTGTCCACCACCGAAGCTGAATATGTTGCAGCTGGAAGTTGTTGTACCCAAATGTTGTGGATGAAACAAATGCTTCGAGATTATGGTCTTCCTCAAGGTAAGTTAACTCTTTTCTGTGATAATTCAGGAGCAATTAGTATCACCAAAAATCCAGTGCAACACTCTAAGACAAAACACATTGAGTTGAGATATCACTTCATCCGTGAACTTGTTGAAAAGAATGTGTTAAATTTGGAGTTCATCTCTACTGAAAATCAATTGGCAGATTTCTTCACAAAACCTTTGGATAATGGGCGATTTTCATCTCTCCGAAATGCCATTGGTGTGTGCCACAAGGACTAGAAGTCTCCCTCTTGAAGGCTCTGTACATATTCTGCATTTTGCTTCATTTTTCTTATTTTGACCGTATAAGTTGTTTTGTAGTCAGTTTCTGTTTAGGTTGCATGCTGAGTTCGATCCCGAGGCTTCCACAAGAGTAAGTTGATCCGAGATTACCTCAGTAGTTGCCATGGCTTTCTTTGCATAAAGTTGACAAAAATTGCTAGCATGTTTGTCACTTGTTTCGACACTACTGTTCATATATGCATATTTGTTTTATCATGGTTATCTTGGATTCACTTTTACACACAAACTTGCTGTGGTGGTAGGAGATTTACTGACTTGTGCATGTTGGCTATGAAATTGAAAAAAAAAAAAAAAAAAAAAAAAACCTTTACTTTGATCGTGAAGCTAGGCCAAACTATTCCCAAAGTAAACATGTCTTGGTCGTGACGAACGATATAAGATCATGGGAGAGAAACGGGAATGGTTTGGAGACCAGCTATTTCCAAAGTAAACATGCCTTGGTCGTGATGAACGATATAAGGTACTGGAGAGAAACGGGAATGGCTTGGTTGCCTTGGCACTACATGGACTTTGACTCGAGTAACTGTCCCTTGGGATGTCCTTGTTACGTCTAGTGCCCTAAAACCAACTGGTTTGGGAGTTACTGGCAGTTCACTCGCTACACGGGTCACCAAGTCTGATATAAAAATAAAATAAAAAAATAAAAACTAGAGTAGAGATCAAAGTGGTTGATATGGTGCAACATAAAGCGAATATAAGCAGTTTTCATAGCCTGCTGTCATTTCATGCTTCTCACCCCATAGCACTGTTTGATCATGATGCGCACACCAGATCCATGATGATTCAAAATTTGTCATTTTGTACAGCATTGTCTCCAACAGGTATGTCATGAAAGTTGTTTTGTCAATTTTATACAGAAAAAGCTATGTCTTGTACTATGGTTGAAAGGCTCTGCTTCTTCCTTGAAATAAGTCTCGATTTGTTGTCTCAGTTCACCCAAGAACATTATTTGTGCTCTGTGTGGTTTTTACTTCGTCTCCATGTTTTTTTCTTTCTCTTGCATCATTTGAGGGGGAGAGTTTTTCTCTTTGCTTTCGATTATATCATGCATTATTTAAGGGGGAGAACTTTCTCCAGTTCTTGGTTGGTGCAACCAATGGTACGTCCTTCTCCTAGTTTTGGTAAGTTCGTCTTAGTGTTGGTAAGTTGCTTTAATTAACAAATTTAAAAAAGTTTTAAAAAGTTAAAAATTTAAAAATTAAAATTTTTCTTTTATCCGTTTGACTGTATATATGAGGTCTTTTGTTTAAGTGTGAAGCATGGTGCTCTCTCTCAAGTCCATCGGGTTGTTGGTCATCTGGTGCGTTCTCTTTTATATCCATCTACTCAGTCCAGCAAACTTACTTTGGAGGAGGCACGGCTCATTTGTTTGGTTTCTCGTCAATCTCCGGTGATTCCTCCTGAGTTCTTCATGTACAAAGCTGTTCGCAAAGCTGCCATTGTCGAGCGTACTCATAAGAAGGCTGCTTTAGTGTTCCCGTCGGTCATTACTGCCCTGTGTCTTGCTCAAGGTGTTCAAGTGGCTCATGATGATGAGCTTGGTGAGCCTGTGAAGGTTTTTGATCGCTCATCTTTGAACAGAAGCAATGGACAGAGTAAGGTCCGTGGTCAGTCCATTGACACTGCTTCTATCTCCAAGGAACTCCAGGAAGGCTTTGCTACTGTCTGTGCTCGTCTTTCTCATCTTGAAGGGGCACATAAGGCTCTTGAAGTGCAAGTGGCTTCCCTGCTGGCTCAACGTACTTCTGCTGTGCCATCTTCCCATGATCCCAGCTCCGTTCCTGATGATCCTTTGGCTTCCTAAACAAAAAGGGGGAGTGACATGTTGTCTTTCTTGCTTCTGTAGTTTGTTTTTTCCATGTTTATTGTTTAAGCTTGTAGTGGACTTATAGCTTATGTACTAAGTTGTTTTAAGCTATGTGGTTTACTTAATTCAGTAACTTTAATCTTGTAGCTCATTTTGCGGTATGAATGTGGTTTTGTATAGGAATGCCAAAGGGGGAGATTATTAGTACTTTGTGTTGGCATTCCTATACCATTAAACAAGCAACGTGCACTGTGGTACCATCATGACCTGTGTCATTGATGTAATCTGCTATATGCATACATGTGATTGTTTTTGTTAAATATTTGACTAAGTATTTTTACTGTTTCTAGATTTCTTATTGTCAGGGATTTTCTCATATGTAATTGAGTCCTACCTTGGTTAGGATCTCATTACTTATTGATATGCGTATGGTAAAGGAAAGTAGACCTTTTCATATTAGGGTAGATATGCCATGTGTCGGAAAGAAATCCCTTTCACATAGGATATTCTTTTATGGTTTTAAATAGATCAATATCTTGTTATTTTTGGAAGGTCTTTAACTCTGATGAACATTCCTTTTGAGACAGTGATTAGGGTTGCCATCGTGTGGTTATTGCTACTGCATAAAAAGGATGCTTCACACAATGAAAGGTGTGTCTGCACGCTTGGCGTTTGAGAGAAAATAGTTTGCATTCCGCTGCTCATCTAAGTATACAAGTTCAACTGTTCCTTGTTTAGTTGAACTTGTTGTAGTTGTGATTGTGGTTCTCTTGTGTGTGAAGAGAAGTTCCTTGAAGAAAGAAGAAGAAGACATCTGCCTAGAGATAGGAATTTGTAATAGAATGGAGTTTACAAAGAGGTTGTAAGACTTTATACAAATTCATCTAGTTGAGTTCGTTTTCTGAGCTTGTGCTCCGCTGTGATTTTTCCTCTATTTTGAGGTTTTTACATAGCGTCAAAAATCTGGTGTTATTGTTAATTCTCTGTCAGTTCATCAAGGATTGAAATAACAGTTTCAATCCCTGCTTCACGTTCCAGT
>NC_020497.1:16124398-16196353 GCF_000184155.1 Fragaria vesca subsp. vesca
ATGAACCTAACACATGTAATAATTCATACCAGAATGATACCATCAAGGATGTTTCCAGTTCTCTTATAGATAAGAAGGTCATGTATCTTTCCCACGATGTCCACACAAAGGTATGGAGGATCTATTCGTGCATGACCTGGATGATAAAATATATGTACGGGAAAAAATTCAACTTGATCCGACAAGGTTAAGGGCTTGATCCGGATGATCAATCCCATAAGTCAAACTCTTAAACGCACGGAAAATTTACCCTCACTTTTTTATCAAAAAAATAAAAAATAGTATTTGGCATTTCTCGACCCGAAGTTTATTTATTTTTCTCTTAACTTTTAATTTCTCTTACTTGTCACATAAAAATATATTCTAAATGATACACCAAAAGTGTCCGTACAGACTTTTAGTTTGAAGTTCGTGAGCAACTTGTTGCTCCAAAACTCATTGTAACAGTTTCCTCATTAATATAGTTCATCTCTTGGGAAAAAGAAAAAAAAAACAAGAAGAAGAAGAAAGTGATGCACCAATTTGAGATTCAGTCATTTACTTCACATTACTCTAACCAAAGAAAAACACATGAATCAAAAGTATAGAACAAATAGCACAGACAGCTGCTTTCTCCACATAATTAGTAAGAGCTCAATATCACATTAAGCACAAGATAGACTCATAGTTCAGTACCGCAGCTAGCAAATTTATGTTACCTACGAAATTCCTAGAAAACTTGGGACAACAAGAAGGCAAAAGAGTTCAAGTGAAATTTAAGATTACTGCAACTCAAATAGTGTACTGGTGTTGGAATTCAAGTCGTTCAACGGCCTCCAAAAGCTAGGTCGTTCAACTCTCCGACTAGAGTAGACAAATCCAAGAAAGATGATCCACCTTCTTCAACAGCCCTCCTTGCATTCTCCCCAAGCTCTTTCACTTTGCTTCTCATTTCCACGGCTTCATCACCCACCATGATTCTAGTCACAGCCTCCTCTATGGCCTCCCTCCTCACCCTCCCTTCTGTCTCTGCCTCTACATCCACAAATGAGAAAGCCCATTTTTCAGAACCAACAGGAACCCCAATCCTAAGTATCTCAGTCACCAACTTCTCATTGTAAAACTGCTCGCCGATCACCGGCCACGTGATCATTGGAACTCCAGCAGACACTGCTTCTATTATAGAGTTCCACCCACAGTGAGTCACAAATGCTCCTATTGCTTCATGCTCAAGAATTAGCACTTGAGGAGCCCAATCTCTTATGATCAGTCCCTTACCTTCCATTCTCTTCTCAAATCCTTCAGGCAACCACTCTTCTACTTCTTTCTTTTCTTTCTTCACAACCCAAATGAAGTCTTGTCCAGAAGCCTCAAGGCCTGTTGCGATTTCTAGTAGCTGAGAATCAGCAAAACGGACCATGCTTCCGAATGATACATAAACAACCGAGCGGGGTTTCTTTGAATCAAGCCATTTCAAACACTCATGTTTCTCAGCAGTCGAGCTTTTTATTGATCCCCTCTCTGCTTTATCCTCTATTGCCTTGTTGCATAATGAAACAGGGCCGATATGCCATGCCTTCCGCCCAAACACCTTCCTGTAATGATTTGCATAAGCTGGTTCTAGTTCATAAAAGCTGTTAACAATAACCCCATAGCTCCTTTCTTCAATCTCTATAGATGCTTTGAGCATCTTCATAAATTCTGACTCATCAGGAAACACAGGTAGTTGGCTTCTAGTCATCTTGATTTCATCGGGGAGATTAGGAATGGCAAAAGATTCTGAATCAGATGACAAATTACAATGAGGTTGATACATCATCACACTCAATGTAGCACACAATGGGAAGAAACCGGTTCCATGGAAATACAGCCTTGGAATTCGAAACTTGGCAGCAACATCTGTAGCCCAAGTAAAGAAAGCATCAGCAACAAGGCAATGAGGTCGATGTTCATCTAAAATCTTCTCAAACTGTGGTTCAAGTAGAAAGGTGGCTTTGATAAATTTTCCCACCATGTCTTGTGTTATAATCAAGTCGGCGCTTTCGCAATCTTGAGGCAACCCTGCTTCAGCAGATGGGAACTTAATGAGAACAAGTTCAATTTCACCTCTTTGGGTTGCTTTGGAGAAGAGTGGTGCATTGAGGGGAGTAGTTACTATGGTGCATCTTGCCCCATGAGAAGAAAATAGTTTAGCTATGTCTGTAAGGGGTATGCTGTGGCCGCGAGCCATGTATGGAAGAATGAAGATATGAAGCTGTTGGCATGATTTAGTTTCCATGGCCATAGGGCTGCAATGCAGTCAGCACAGGCTCCCAGATAATGATAACCTTGGTGGTGAAAGAAGAACTGAAAATGAGTTGGGATAATCAAGGACTTGAGAGGCATATCTATAGACACGGTGCCGTTCACCTGGTCAGCTGCTGACCAGGGATTATTTGGTCATTTACCGTCAGATCTGCTCCATCTTGATCCTAAGGCTCAGATTTATTACTTTTATCATTTCTCCCTTCTCCTTTAATCATTTCATCTTCAATAATCAAATGGGCACCCAGATCTTCTCTTGAATGCAGAAACCAATTCCAATCCGGGCTAATAGAGTAGAACATTCCAGAACAACATGAACTCAAATTGACACAGAGTAGCAATGGTGTTGAAGAGAGAAAAGTGGGTATCTGGAGGTGAGAAAGAAAGAAAAAGAGGTTAAGATTCTGGAACTGGGGAAACTGATTTAAGATTGGAACGGGGGTGGAACGACAACTGGGTTCTGCAAATAGGACGTGGATAGCCGGATGTTTTGGTCAGCGATGACGGTGACGGCGGAGGCCATTCATATTTGTCTCAATTGGCTGCTCACCCATTCTGAGTATGTTTCCCTCCTCTTAAAGAAACTCAGAAAATCAATCCCATATCAACCATGGAGTGGATTCGAGGTGAGAAATTGGTCATGGAAGCTTTGCCACCTTCAATTAAGTAAAACCCAAAACCAGTCTTCTAAACCATTGGTGGTTGTCAAGTCTGAAGCCTCCTTATCTGCTCTGCTTAAGAACGAGGAGCAAGTCCCCAACCAAATCGGTTCCTGCCCGCAAATCGTCCACTGCTTCGGAGGTGTTCTGCAACTTGTTCTTCGGCCGAAGCCGCCATGGCAGGGAGCATGGAAAATTTTTGGATATCGAGAAGAGATAAGAAAGTTTGGAATATTAAATAAAAGTTAATTCAAAATATATAAATATTTCTGAGCCCTAGGATCAAGATGGAGCAGATCTGACGGTAACCGGCCAAATAATCCCTGGTCAGCAGGTGACCAGGTGAACGGCACCGAATGTCGACCAGACTTCTCCGACTCCTGAGTCCTTATTGGACCCGGTGATTCCATTTGTTTGGCTACTGTCCACAGAGGTGGATGGTCTTAGTAATGACCGAAAGTGATGCCTAAATAAGCAAATTGGACTGACCCAACTTTCACATCTGTCAAAATTTTACCAAAATATGAACTTGGGTGGAACTAAAACTGTCATTCATATGCCTAGAAAGCTCATCTAAAAGCTCATCTAAAAGCATTGTTCTTCCATTATTTGGCCGACCAAGAAAGAACAAAATGAGAAACCCCAAATGGATAACAATTTCATAGAGTTGATTGCAACTAATATACTGCTTATGACCAGAAACTGAAACTGTATCACCATCTTAATTTTCAAGCAAAGATTATTGCACTTTATTTGGGTTTGCATACCCTTCTCTCAAGCTCAAGTTGTACAGATTACTACTACACATACAAAACCAGGCATACCACACTTGCCTCTCTCTATATACACTAATGCATTAATTTCAGCTAAATACATAACCATACTAGATAGACACCTAAAACAACTGCTAATCCTAGTACAGCACAAACTAGCAATATGAACTAGTCGTCGACAACCTTTGATGTGGCAATGCTTGTAATGTACTCAATCTCCTCCACGACTTCTTTCATCGAAGGCCTATTCTGTCTGCGTTCCTCCAAGCAACCCAATGCCAAGAACCCTAGTGCCTTCATGGTGTCCAGCTCCAAAGCTGTAGCTCCTTCTTTCATCATTGGATCAATTGCATCGATAAGCTTCTCTTCCGCCATCAGCCTCTGCACATAAACTGCAAGGTTCACATCATCGGCGTCCCTGTTGAAATCTATGGCTTTCTGAGAGGACATCAGCTCTAATAGCACAACACCGAAGCTATAAACATCACTCTTGTCAGTCAATTGATAGTTTCTGTAATATTCAGGATCAAGGTATCCGAGAGTTCCCTGAGCACATGTTGAGATGTGACTCATATCAGTATGAGCCAATCTTGATAAGCCGAAATCAGCAACCTTGGCATTCAATTTATAATCAAGCAGAATGTTACTAGATTTCACGTCACGGTGATAGATTGGAGGCACCGCTGAGAAGTGGAGATAAGCTAGACCCTCAGCAGTGTCATGAGCAATCTGGAGACGTTGCATCCACGAAAGAACTGATCGACCAACACCTTTCCGAGCTTGCAGATGCTCAAGTAGAGTCCCATTCTCAATGTACTCGTACACCATAATAGGCTGCTCTAGTTCAACACAACAACCAAGTAAATGCACAAGACTCCTGTGGTTAACTTGGCACAGAATTCGGACCTCATTGAGGACCTGATCAGTGCCTTTGGTGTTTCCAAGCTTGGCGATCTTCACAGCCACGACAGTGCCATCTTCGAGAGTTCCTTTGTAGACTTCACCATATCCACCAGCACCTAAGAGGAGGTCTCTGGAGAAGTTGTTTGTTGCCTTTTTGATCTCTTTTCCGGTGAAGACTTTTGCGGCTCTGCCTCCATTGGCGTTCAGGATTGCTTCTCGCTCTTTGGTCAGGCGGTCTTGAGCTTCTTTGATGCGTCTGTGGCGCTTGTAGAGTACAATGGCAATAGTGGCAGCAACTAGTGATGCCCCAATACCAGAAGTCAAACCTGCACAAGTTTTTTTGCACATTGTTAGTCACTAATCAATCTGGCCTGGAATTTAGCCTATTGTAACTTAAACAAATTGGGGGGGTGTCCCGAGTTCATGTCTGAACCAAAACACACTTCGAAACACATCATCATATTTCACTACTAATAGTTTCATGAACTCTATCAATAGTTTGCGAAATTAATCATCGTTTACCCTATAGTAAACAAATTTCTGACGATAATCAAATATACATCTGAATGATAAGTTGTACGATATCTAAAAATATGATTATTTCACACATACACAAAACTCTTATAGTAGAATATCAGCTCTACGACACATTACATATCGACTCATTAAGTATACGTAAACTTTTCGTAACAACGTATCAACTTTTTACGGTTTTAGAATAGTTTAAAATAAAGCTAAAGTAAAAGATAATGAAGTTATATCGAACTAATTAACTTGATATACTCATGCATCAATATAGCGTAAACAACTCAAAACTCTGCAATCACATAAATTAACTCTACAATATCATCACAATTTACCTGCTATTAGTCCAGTCCTGTCCTTTGAACCAGTATCTGCCAAAAAAAAAATAGTCAAACATTAGCATCTCTCTCAGCCAATGACAATCATCCAAGTCCCCCAAAAGTCAAAACTGACAGCCGTACAATATCATACTCACCGTCAACGCAAAACCCTGAAACCGGGTCCCACGTAAACCCGGAATTACAGAAACACCTCCGCACCCCATTCTGAACCGGGTCGGATCCACACACCGACTTCCCGTCACAATCCGACTGATTACCGCACACCGGCTCCCTCGGCGCCACCCACTGTATCTCCACCCCCGGCTCCGGCCACCGCGCCACCGGCAAAACAGGATCCAAGTTCACAAAGCTCGTATACGCGCTACAACCCGAGTCCCTGACCCGAACCATGTACGACGTCGACGACCCGCCCGCCCGGAAAGTACAGCAAATCGGAGCCGCCCTACACGCCCCCACAGAATTCGTGTTGTTGACGTAAGTATGACACAAGCTCGACGCCGAGCAGTTCAGCGGCGACCGGAGGATCGAGTCGGTGCAGTTGAAGTAGAGAATGGTGTTGCTGCTGGTGACGTTGAAGGGGAGGGACTCGTTGAGCTGGATACCCTGGTGGATGACGTCAGAGGTGACGCAGGAGGAGGGGGAGAGGAAGGTGGAGGGGCGTACGACGAGTCGTTGGGAGGAGGGGGAGATGGAGGCGATGGGGTAGGAGTTGTTGAGGGTGTCGAAGAGGAGGGAGGAGTTGCTGAGGCAGCGGATTTTGTAGGACTGGTCGCCGCAGGTGGGAGATGTGCTGAGGGGGTAGGGGACGGAGGTGGTGCCGCAGGGAGGGCAGAGTTGGATGGAGAGTGCGTTCCACGCGCTGGATAGGAGGAGGAGGAGGAGCGACGCCGTGAGGAGGCGGAGGTCGGGAGGAGGGGCCATTTTGGAGAGAGAGGTTTTGGAGGAGTGAAGGTGTTTTGGGGGTTTTAAGAAGGCGGATGAGGGGTAGAATTGGAAGGGAGTGGGGAAAGTTTCGGAGACTATTTGAATTTTGGTGGGTAAACTTCCTTTGTCGCTTTATGACATTTTTGAACGGAAAATTGTTTCCGTTTGACTTGTGACTTGTGAATTGTGCCGGAATTTGATTTTCCTTGAAATCGATATAATAGAGAAATGAGCTAGTGAGGAGTGTACTCCAACGGAGGGACAATCATAGATTAAAGTTAGTGTCAAAGTGATGCGTTTGCCGTGTATTTAAAACCCTCGTATCTTTTATGTGTGTAAAGTTGTTTGATATACGGTGAGCAAATCAATTTTTATCGCGTAAAATGTAACATAAGAAGAAAATGAATTTTAAAACATGTCTCAAAGTTTGAGCGGATTGTACAATTTTTTCTTTCTTTTCACATTATAAGAGTTCAACCAAAAATGGTTTCAAAGTCTCAATGGTTCGTTTTAGTTACTTCGATTATATTTTATACACATACACCAATTACTTACCTTTAGCAATCCATCACCATAAATTGTGTCACAAAACCACCATTAGACCCATCGTATTATAGTATCGTAGTCGACAACATTTTTCTATGTTAGGTCAGCAATAATGTCGTGATTTGGGGATTTCTCACTTCTTTACATCGCAGCTAGTCCAGTCAATGAGAGAAGAAATGATAACGCAGCCCGTTGTTTTCACATAATTGAGAAAGAAGGTAGTTTAATACCAGATAATCTTGAGAAAGTGATATCTGCAGATATGGCAGCGTGCTGCGGTTAAGCATTCATCTAGAAGATCAAAGTCTACTCTATCTGTTCATGCCAGCATGGCCATGGAAGTCATTGAATAACAATAGCAAACCTTGACTTACCTTCGACTCTTACCAAACACAATAATGGCATCACCTATAAACACAAGTCTTATCTGGAAGACATGGAAAATTGGAAATAGTAGCAGAAATCATTATTCACATAATTTCATTGATTGAACAGAAGAGAACCATCCCCCTTACATGATTGGAGATTTCCTAAAGCCCCCTCGTACAAATACAATTACATTGATCACAACATGGCAGGAATACACAATGCACTGGAATATGCAGTACATCTCTGAACTGAGGCGATTGATATGCAGATCCTGATGATGAACCTCTACCATGGAAGAATGCGCAATGTGTGTATATACATATATACGTACAGAGTACATACATATATATGATATACGAACTAATATATGTACATGTAAATCAGATGACTACGAGTACAATGAATTACTGATGCCTAACAAAACTGTAACATGGCTTCTTTGGCCTGTGAATTTGAGGAACTCAAGTCGGTAGTTCGGCCAGAAGCAAGGTATGCCACCAGCCACATGCCACGTTTTTGGGGACACATCCATCGATCATGACTTGGGCTGGAATGTTGCGGTCTATCACGTCGCCTAAGCCAAGCTTCATCATTTGCAACAAATCACCAGTGTCAGATTTGCAAGTGAATACTTGATATGAGAGGATAAGACTGCTAGAAATGTTTCATAGCATTAAATTAAATGAAGTATTGATGAAAGCTGCTTCATACCTGGCCATACTTGTTCCATCCCCAGCCAAACACTTTTGCATCCTCTTCATGGCACAAGAGAATCAGCAAGAATGATGTACAAACAAGTTAGTTACTTCAGCAATTAGATGACATCTCACAAGTAAAAGTTAAAAGATTTTGTCTCCTATATCAGTTCTATGCATGGTAGGTCAACAAAATCCAAACCACAGAAATTCCACTTACATCTACATTTTCATTCTTCTCCCATCTAGTACTGATGTGTTTTAAGGTGTTGTTGAGTCTCTTATGAAATAACCGACTAGATATTGATATTCTTTTCTATCTTTTTTCTTTTCTAGCTTTTTTTTTCTCACTTTTTTTGCGTTCTTTGGAATGATGGGGGTGTGACAGTTGTATAACACACGAATCGAAAGTGTGGTCATAACCAATTAAGACTGGACACACTTCGTGATTTAGCTTCAAGAAAAGTCAGCTATCAAGAAAGCGTAAGGGAGCCTTGAACAGCAGAAGAAGACATACCGGTGATAATGCAACTATGACGAGCTCCACAGGAAACAATTTTTGCATTCACATTTTCCAGAACAGGAGCATCCAAAAGCCTCGGAATAGTCTGGATTACAATTCAAGAAAAATCAATTAAGCAATTTTGCAGATATCAAGACAATTGTCGACATGAAAACTGATGAATTATAAATATAAAAAGAAATAGAAACTAGCTCTCTAAAAGAAAACAGTAAATAAATTCCAAAGAACCATCTTTAGTTTATCTGTTAACTTAATTGTTTCCCAATTAATGAAATCGTTGTTAGCCTATAGTCTAATATAGAATTGGCTGTTTTCAGACTTCAGAGTTTACCTCAGCTTGATCAGCTCCAGTTCCCAACTGCCCAAACTGATTCCCCCCAAATGCATAAACATCACCATCAGCTGAAATGCAGACAGTATGCCACAGTCCTGCAGCAACACTCTCTATCCGGATACCAAGTAATGAAGATACACAAATTGGGCTTAGTTCATCATCTGTACTTCCTTGTCCACACTTAACCAGAAAAAGACATTTGAAGGAAATCAGTTTCACTCCTTTATCATCAGAGTTCAGAAGCAAACATGTGCAGTAACAAACAAAATGGGAGATAGAAAATATGGAGCAAGAACACAAAGGTTGTTTCTCTTTAAGTGAGCCTCATCTTGAGAACCTACAGTACTTTCTTCTCCACCCTTCCTACAGCAACTACTATTGAATCTGGAGAATGATTAAAGCTTGGGAACTCCAATCAAGTGTTGCATATGATCATTAAGATTTTTAAACTGTTCCCCTTTAGTAGTAGGACAAGGTATGTTAGCAATATACGCAATGAGGTTTTCTGATTGTTTTTGGTTGCTACTGAGCATCTTTCTATAAACGAGACTGTAACTGACAGTTTTGCAATCAACATATCATACAGAAACTTGGAAAGGGAATTTTGAATCGACTTTTCACTATCCAGCAATTAGTTGTGCAGTAGGATGCAGCACATTTAACCCAGGTCAGCACCCTTCCACATTAAGACAGAAATATTTCCACAATAACATTCTCAAGAAGAGAAACCATGAGGCACAGAGAAAGTCAAAGAAAGACTTAATACTTCAGAAACTCACCTGTCCATAAAGCCCCCAACCGAAAGTAAGTAGTGCTCCAGCATCTGTAACATAAGAATTGAAAAACAAATGACTGAATGACCATAAACTTTTAATAGCTAAAGGGCACCAATTTAGGAATGCAAAACATCTCACTCGTACCACATGTCAAAGTGTCAAACTAAGCAAAAGTATCCTCGAATAAAGAAGGTTTGCCCTCTGATAAATCATGTAGTTTGAAGGCGGATCTTATAGTTCCAATGATTGAACATCCTTCAAGCTATAATTGCCACCAAGCATAGTCAACTTAGTTTTGACATCAGTTTAGATTAAATATTCCATATTTACTCTCCGATTTGTTACCTTTAGCATACCAAAATGTCAATACGTACAGAATTTTGTATCAGCAAACAGAGCTCCAATTAAAAGTGAGCTCTCGAATAGCGGGTTGTCTTTTATAAATGATAGTGTTTGACCTATTTCCATCTAATTGAATTTTCAAATTGTTTTCTTCCAACTCAACAAGCAGTTTTAGAGTTCTTTAAATGAGGAAACTTTTAAAGATAATGGCAGTGGAGAGATATGTAAAAGGTACAGCACCATTGAGACATTGAGCATGTAGAACAAATTAACAAACTTATCATTATCATCCAGCTTGATTGACCATGTATGTATTAACTAAAGTGGCTAACAAACTTAAAACTTGTACCTGTGATCACTGCACTATGTCGACCTCCACAGGCAATCCCTTTCACATAATTTCCAGGTACTCCGAAACTGTGTTCATCTGGATTCATGATGCCATAAGAAGAGGACTTGACACAAGGTATAGGATGAGGGGAGGACACCATACGTATCCGTGAGCCCAGACCGAGCTGCCCTTCACCTCCATATCCCCATCCCCAGACCTGTCCCATGTCTGAACTTTGGGAAATCAGAATACATCACAAGTCTTGCTTTATAATAATTTTTTAAACATGATACCGCATTTGATACTTTATGCAAAGACGCCAATGAAAAGAGTCTATGGAACTTGTATGTGGTAGGACAAGTATAGATCAGAAAATGGCAAGTTACCTGACAATGCTAGAGTATGGCGTCCTCCAGCAGCAACATTGGCTATTCTAACTCCTGGGTTCAATGCCACAAGATAGGGCAATGCCGAGAGGGTTTCATCACCAGATGATGAACTTTCACCTGCTTGCTTTGCGGAAGATACTCTTCTTCGCTTTGAATATTCTTCTCCAGCTCCCCGAGCTTCAGTAGCAGACATTGTTCCGCTACTGGATCGTGAGCCTTGAGAACGAGGGCTAACTATATCATAACCAAACATAAGTTAGCAATCGATGAAACAAATCTTCTGTCATTTTCAACAAAAATAGGCCAAATTGAAACTACCTTGGTCTGTCAAGAAAGAACACTGCCTTTCCATTACATCCTTCTCAAAGTTTGTACCCATAGATGGTTCCGCAATGACCTTCCCAGAGGGAACACACTCTTTCCATCCCCATGTGTAAACTGCTCCCATATCTGCATCGAAACTAAAACCCTTAATGCCTCCGGTATGCATCATAACTAAATAACAATGGGAGAAATACATAAATCAACTTTGTTTCCATACTTCCATCAGTTAACAAGTTGGCTGGCTTGGTCTTCTTGTAGACATTTACTCGTTTGAGTAAAATCGTATTTCTTGATCAAATGAAGTTGGGAAATCAAGAATACCTGTAACTGCAACACAATGCGCCCAACCTGCAGCTGCCTTTACTAGAGAAACTTCAGCTGGAAGAGGAAAAGGCTCCGGCGTTTCCTTCATAAAGTAAAATTGAAAGCAATGTGGCTTAGTTCTGCCAACTACAACAATGAAGGAACTCAATGAATCAACAAAAAGGTATTTGTGCAATGCCACTCTACCCCATGCTTCCCAGATGTCACATAGCTCTGACCTAGATCATCTGTTGAACCCCATGTAATCAGCTTCCCAGAATCTAGGCCAAAACATAACAAAAAATCATAAGCAACAGACTTCTACCTAGGAAATACAACTAGACATTGCAAATCAGCATTGCAAAGAAATTGACAGAAGCAAAGGCTTAGTTTCAATCCAAACTGTTATATCCAACAAGTACCAAGCTGTCATTGTAAACTGACTAAAATCACAGAATCCTTTTCACAATACCAAACTATAACCAAAGCAAACCCTCATTTACCCAAACCAATCACAGTAAAATTAGTTTACTTTTACCAGGAAAATGACAGAATACTGGAAAACAGAGAAAAAAAAAAAATCAAATCCCCAAATTCACTGTGGAATGAGAATTTAAAAAAAAAAAAAAAAGAACAAATAAACCACCAACTAACTTCACAAGCTGCTTGAGCAAGTTCTCTACTTTCTACAGCAGCTAAAAAAATTGGTATTCTCAATTTTAGTCCACATTTTTTCAGCAACCAAATAGAGGCAAATGCAATGAAAATCATTAACGGAAACAAAAAAAAATCCAAAATCCAATGCTGAAAACAAAGCTAGAAAATTTAATTTCAAGAAATCAAATTCCGAAAATCTTGAAACTAAGAAATGTAAAGAGACAGAAGCGAGCACCAGAAATGGCCATGGCGAAGCCGCAACCGCCGCCAAAGACATCCCTCCACTGGTAATCGCCACCCGGCCTCACAACCGTCGGCGACAAAAGCGGCGACCTTTGCGGCAGAGCTCCCGGAAGATATCCCCACATGAACACCACCTTCTCCCCGCCGTCGTCTCCCTCCTCCATTCTCACATCTCCGCCGTCATTCATCGCCGGAAAAACCGAAACCCAATAAAGGAAACTAGTGGTGGATTTGGGTTTCTTTTTCTGGAATTTTCTTCTGGGATTGATTAAAATGAGAAATTTGATTTAGATTGGTGGAGAGGTTGAGCTTGGTGGACTTAGACTTTAAGTGAAATTTTTCGAAGTGCCCTAAGTATTTTGCTGGGTGCGCAAACAATGGGGCCGAGAATCATTTTCAGGAAATTGAGGAGGCCACGTCGGACTCTTCACGTGGTTCTCCCGCCACGTGGCGCGAAATACACCGCTAGATGCCATGGCCATTGCAAGCCAGTAATTCCCAGAAGTTTCTGGAAGGCCATTCTTTCCGACCCCATAGAACAAGGTTGGGAGCTGGCGTGGTTGCATTAGGTCCTGCCACGTGTGGGGATGTGATGCAAGCCCCAATGATTGTCTGTCACCACTTGTTGGCCTCTTGATTGGGACTTGACCAAATATTTCTTCTGCTGTGATAAATGTGCTTTCATCAAAATCGTAACTCCCCCAATATAATTAGTGTAATTGTTCGATTAATTATGATTCAGATTTTATTATCATTATGTACGTTATAGTTATCTTTGTAATATCACGTTTATATATATAAAGAGGAGCTTCAATGAAATGTAAACCAATTCCATTTTTCCTATTACATACTGTTATTTTCTCTCTCAAATATTGTCCTTAATTTTTGGTACTAAGACAAGAGTGTGCTTGTTCTTATTGTTCTCACCTGAAATTTTCATTAACTGTCGAGAAATCGATTAATTTAGTGTTATGTCATGGAGCATTCTTATAAGAACATACCACATTAGGAAGTATTAAGCCTTTTTAATTTCGAATATGTTTAATTAGAATGTTGTTTAAGTGTATCAAATTGGTTTTAAGCTCTTGTAGAATCATTAAGTTAGAAGGTTAGGATTATTGAAGTCCTTGGCAACCATTCCTTATCATATACGAGGAGTACATGCATGTTTGCTCGATGAAATTATGCCTAATTTCAATTAACACACGCATATGAAGTTTGGTATGTGTCTTACTTTGCATCCCAACACCCAGAATGTTCCAATTACGTACTAATCATATTTGGCTTGGTGCAATAAGGTGCACATTGTTGGTATGCAAAAAGATTGTGTTAAAGTAGAAAGCTATGGAAAATAAAAAGTTATGTTATACGTTGGTCTACACTTATGTAATGATGAACTAACTAAACTAAACTAAAAACTCAATCCGATTGTTCAAAAACGTACGAAGGATGGATGCATATACTTGAACCTGTCCGTGAAACATACTTGACCTTCATGTGGCAAGAGATCCTTGTCCAATAATTGCAAACGGACCCAGGATCGTGTGTGGTTAGACTCGAGACATCAACACGATATACTGTTTGAGAATGCAATCCCATGGCTAGTATTAGGATTTTCATGATTGAATCTATCTCAACAGGGTGGGACAGAAATTTCAAGTGGTGATTCGAATACGGATCCGTAACACCACAAACTAGACGAATGTCTTACTCTTACTACACATGTTTCATCTTTAAGCCTCATACAAGTGCTAGACAATATGGTACCCTATTATTAGGGTCCCTATGATATTATGTTCTTACACTTCTTAATCAACGACTCGTTCTCAGAACTCCTCCTGTGGCTAGGAAACTAGGTCCCAGACTCCTAGGGCTCCCCCTGCGGCGGACCTACAGTAAATCCAGTGGTTCGGATGAGATATTGGGATGAATTAGAGACTGGTATTGCAACACATCGTCGTAGTACTGGCTCGTACGTACTGTCTGGGTTAGGGCTCTACCAGTTTGCGACACATGGTGTTCACTGAGACCTCTCAGACTTTAGGGTTTGGATTACGATGATCATTCTGATATGGGGCCGTTTAGAACTGCAGCGGTGAAGACGTGAAGTTCCATGCATGCAGGGTAGGGGCCCTATATCGATTTGTATGAGTATATGTTGTTGCAGGATGGAATGTATGGAATGTAATTAACTATGGATGTCCTCCTCAGGTTGTAGGATGTGTTTGATTCTCTACTTCATAAAATAAACTTAGACCCTTAACCATTTATTTGGAAACAATTTCACTTATGATGTATAACATATATGTGTGTGTTTTGATCAATATGGGTTCTAACGTTATATACTGGAACTACTAAAAATGGAAATACCTAATATATGTTGGAAAGTCAATCGTGGTGTATCTTCTTCTCTATTAGGAATATTCTCTGTTAGGAATGTATATATGTGTGAACATATGTTTCTCAATATGATTCATAATTGTAAGATAGTTTCCTAAGTTATATTACATTGTTCATTGTATATGTATTCACGTTTTTATCAATGAAATCATTCTGGTCAAGCTATTATCTTTTCAATATACTTGAATAAAATGGAAATGTTTGGTGGTCGCAAGATGCAAAATTGGCTCAACCATAGCTAGCTATTAAGCTTAGAGTATCACGTTGATCTCGATCACGATCAAATAACACTTGCACGTTATAGAGGATGCCTTTAAATCTAAGAATTTAGCATTTCCTTGTTTGGAAGTTGTAATCGATGAATAGATCGATTGGAATCAGAGATCTCCTTGTTTACTAGCTAGCTTTTGTTCTTCTAAATCAGAACGACAAATATTTTCCAAACTGAATTCATTGTGCCTTATAAAGAGAGACGATAGGTGGTTTAAACCCATCGCAAGGAAGAGATTGAAAGCTTGAGGTGGAATACAAAACCATTCAGATCCTACATTCTTTCCTTATCTCAAGTTTGCTAGCCGACCTAGACGAGGTGGATCATTACATAACCATTTTAATTAGTTCCGGCTCGGGTACATCATCCTCCTAATTCGAGATTAATTATCATTCAAACTTTGCTTCTTTTTGGAATTCTGGGTTTGTTTTATATTCAGAAAAGATTTATTTGTGCAGCCATTTCTTGTGGGACAATATGATTTCCATGATTCGGTTCTGTATCCTACCATTTACATGTGGTTTTAGGAGAAAATTAATCACGGTATGTTGTTTTTCTGTTACTTCAATTTAGAATTTTGGATAGCTGTTTAGTCTATAGCCCCAATATTAGTTGTTTATTGTAGATCTTATTACTTGTACAAGATCTATCAAGAATTATGATGATTGGTTTGGCTTAGTCACCATTTTTCTGGGTGTGTACAGAGAATAAGATCGATGGTGCCGAAGTTAAGGTTATCTCCTTGTCTGTCACGGACTAAAAGGAAGCTTCAGGCTGGTCCTAAGAAAGCAGTGGTTGGTATTTTTGCCTTTGAAGTTGCAAGTGTGATGTCTAATCTGGTCAATATATGGAGACTTCTCAGTAATGAAAAAGTTGATCATACGCTCAGAAAATATTTCTCACGTTCGGTGGGGATAAAAAAGCTTGTGTCACATGATGATGATTTCATTCGAGGTTTAGTATCTGGTGAATTGTTTGAGAATATGATCCCTATAGAAAAATTTGTGGCTAGGCTTGAGAAGAATCATTGTTCTAATCCTAGGTTGAAGGATTTTGAGCATGCTGTTAGTAATTGGATCAACAATGGTATTGACCCTTTTGTATGGGAACTTCCATGGGAGGAGATGGAAAAGGAAGCCAAAAAGATGGAGAGGTTCATTTCAAAAAAATGCAGCTTTGTATGAGGGGATGAAACATCTTTCGGATCTTGAACATACTTTGAAAAACATCAGTGCCACCTTGGATGATCCAATTTTGCTTGAGTTTCAGAACAAGGTAGAGCTGAAGCGGCTCGAGGTGGAGAATTTGAAAGAGGGGTCTTTGTGGAACATAACTTTCAATCACATAGGTATCCTTTTGGCAAGATCTGTCTTCACAATTTTCAATTGTATCAAGTCTGTTTATGGAGTTCCTCATCAACTCATGGCGGATGCAGATCACACTAGTCCTAGTCCATCAATTTTCAGCAAGTACAAGCTGTTGGATGCTCCTCCCGACACGCTCGGTGCTGCTGCCTTAGCACTCCACTATGCAAATATTGTCATCAAAATTGAAAGTTTAGTAAGACATCCCATCTCTCTTTATAGTAGCAGACGTGACCTGTACAGAATGTTGCCTGCAAATATGAGAGCTGAGCTAAGTGAAAGGCTGCCCTCCATCCAGAGCTTGACTTATTCGTCTGTTGAAGATGTTGCAGCAGAGAAGAAGGTGGCAATGGCTGAAATAATTGAATGGTTAGCACCACTTGCTCATAATACGAAGAAATTGCACTCGAAGAGGAACTTTAAACAACAGAAGGCCTGTGTTTCCAGGAGCCATGTGCTTCTGGTACAAACTCTATACTTTGCAAATCAACAGAAGACAGAAGCAACTATTATGGAAATTATTGTTGGTTTGCAGTACACTGCTTGCAAGCTCAGCTTAAAGCTCTACTAGAGAAGGACCGCCTCAGGTTGCGTGATATAGAAATACAGTACCATATATTCACATGCCTGTTGATAAAACCAAATTCATAAGCTTTGTCAATTAGGAGTCAATCTATATAAGCTTCCCATTTGGGTTATGATTTTGTTTTCCTTCGTCCCATAGGTTGATATGTTGTACATATTCTTAAGATTCATCATCAAAGTCAAGCATTCTCTATTTTGTTCTACCTCTCTTGATATTGATCATAAGTTCATAACAGTAGTGTAGTACTTGTAGACTGGTATATACTAACTACAACCTAAACCTATTTGGGTAATAAAAAGAAAAAAATGGAGTACGTATATACGCTGTTCTCGATCACAGTCGAATAACAACACAATATAGATGATGCCTTGTGCACACTTTGCACACTGAAATTAACACAGATGTAGCATGTTATGAAAAGGTAAGCCAACCAATCCGTGTGATGAACAACTCTCATGCATGCCTCTAGAACCTGCTAATTGGGTTGAATCTGTCTATATATAAAGCTCGACTCTGAACACCAAAGTTCCATAACACAAAGCTGAAGCTAGATATATAGGAACTACAGCCAGTTACATTATTAGATCATGGAAAGCAGGAAGGTGCATAGCGTGAGCAACTTCCAGATGCCCTTGCACTACCCTAGGTACACCAGAAAGGACTACGAGGACATGCCGGAGTGGAAGCTCGACCGCCTTCTTGCCGAGTATGGGTTGCCGGCTCACGGTGACTTGGCTTCCAAGAGAGACTTTGCAATGGGTGCCTTTCTCTGGCCTGATAATTGTCGCAATGGTCACAATCCAAACAACTGTAATTCATACAATATCGCTAGCATTAAGGCGGATGGTTCCAGTTGATTCTGGGTCTCAGAGAAAAAAATCTTATGTAGCTTCATAGCTTCTTGTAGTTTCGATCCACGTACGCATATCTAGATTTCTTTCAGTTTTTGTTTAATTTCTTTAATAAGATTTAAAAAAAGTTCTCAATTTGCATTAATAATAATAATAAACGTACACAGTCTTTCTAATTAAATAGAAAATCAGGATCGTCAAATACAGAGTATCTTCTTATATTCCTAATAATATTAGACACAGTCACACAGGCCAAGAAGCTAGCTAGTTATTGAACATTTCTTCACTAGCCGACCAAGGCGAGTTGGAATGTGGATTAAATAACCAGTTTAGCTCCTTGATCCTTCTTCTACCGCTTGGATACAAAGTTGTTCCGGTAGATCATCCTCCTAATTTGAGATTATTATTCAAACGTTGCTTCTTTAGAATTCTGTGTTTGTTTATATGTTTATATGCAGAAAAAATTTATTTGTGTAGCAATATTGAGGGATAATTTTCTTTCATATATATATATATTGATTGGGGATGATTTTGGTTATGTATTCTTCTGACCAAGAGTTTTTTTGATTCTGTATCGGGTTTAGGAGAAAATTAATCACGGTATGTTTGTTTTGTATTAGAATTGTATTACTCTTCACTTTGGTAGCTGCATCTTTAGTCTAGCCCCATTGTTTTTCATTGTAGGTTTATTATTTTATACAAGATATCTATCAAGAAATATGATTGTTTGTAGCTGCTCAGTCATAAGAACCAGGAAAAGCCTCTTAGGGTTTGGTTTGGGGATGTGAATTCAAAAATTGTTAGGGTTTCGTGATCCTGGTGATCTATTCTACCGTGCACTAGATAAAAACAAATTAGCTAGGGTAATTTTCTTTGTTTAATTCAGTGATTTGATTTTTGATGGTGTTATTTTCTACAGAATTGGTCAGCTTGATTTGGCTTACGCATCTTTATTCTAATTTTCCGGGGCTGGGGTGTGTAAGAGATGGTGGTAAAATCGAGGTATGGAAGGCGGTTCAGGACTAAAAGGAGGAAGAAGAAAGCAGTGGTTGGAATTTTTGCCTTTGAAGTTGCAAAAGTGATGTCTAAGCTGGTCCATCTACGGGAATCCCTGAGTCCTAAACAAGTTGATAGGCTCAGGAAATTTATCTCAGATTCTATGGGGTTGAAAAAGCTTGTGTTACATGATGATGATTTCATTCGAGGTTTAATACCAGGTGAATTGTTTGAGAAAATGATCCCTTTAACAAAATTTGTGGCCTGGCTTGGGAAGAATCATTGTTCTGATGATCCAAGTTTGAAAGATTTTGAGCATGCTGTTACTGATTGGATCAACAATGGTGTTGACCCTTTTGTATGGGAACTTCCATGGGAGGAGATGGAAAAGGAAGCCAAAAAGATGAAGAGGTTCGTTAAAATAAATGCAGTTTTGTATGACGGGATGAAACATCTTTCGGATCTTGAACATACTTTGAAAGACATCACTGCCACCTTGGATGGTCCAATTTTGCTTGATTTTCAGAACAAGTTAGAGCTGAAGCGGCTCGAGGTGGAGAATTTGAAAGAGGGGTCTTTGTGGAACATGACTTTCAATTACATAGGTATCCTTTTGGCAAGATCTGTCTGCACAATTATCAGTCGTATCAAGTCTGTTTATGGAGTTCCTCATCAAATCATGGCAGATGCAGATCACACTAGTACTCCTAGTCCATCAATTTTCAGCAAGTACAAGCTGTTGGATGCTCCACCCGACACACTCAGTGCTGCTGCACTGCACTATGCAAATATTGTCATCCAAGTTGAACGTGCAGTAAGATGTTCTTTCGCTGGCAGAAGTGACCTGTACAGTATGTTGCCTGCAAATATGAGAGATGAGATAAATGAAAGGCTGCCCTCCATCAGGAGCTTGACTTTATCAGTTATAGATCTTGCAGCAGAGCGGAAGGTGGCAAGTGATGAAATATTAGAATGGTTAGTACCACTTGCTCATAATACGAAGAAATGGCACTCCAAGAGAAACTTTCAACTGAAAGCCTATGTTTCCAGGAGCCATGTGCTTCTGGTAGAAACCCTCTACTTTGCAAATCAACAGAAGACAGAAGCAACAATTATGGAACTTATTGTTGGTATGCAGTACAGCTGGGAAGCTGGGCTAGAAGCTCTACGAGAGAAGGACCGTCTCAGGCGTGCTCTAAAGGCAGCCTCCCTGGAAGACCAAGACAAAGGCAAGTCATCCATTGTTCTCTAGGAAATTAAATCAGTTCGAAAATTAAGTTATATTATGAGTGTGCATGGTAGTCACATCTAGTGTTATTGAGAGTCCATTTAGGTATTTAAGTAGAATGTCTCTTATAATCTGACTTGAGTACTTTTAAAGTGCTTTGGTACTGTACGAGTATATGCTTTTACAATGTCTATAAGGGCATCTCTTATAGAATTATATGGTGAATGCTATTGGAACATATATAGTTGTGTATCGGAGATCAAACTGTGAGATAGACTCATTCAGATGTCAAGAGCATGTTTTATCAGCTTGATTAATTAGTAGTATATAACTCTATATTATTCCCTGGAACTGTACGATTCGTATGCTGAATCACATTCATTTGTCAATTTGATTTTGCTTTGCTCTTTTACTTTAGATCTTGGTTTGTGCCTTTGTGGAGTTTCACCTAGCTAGCAGGGACAAGTGTTCTGAATGAAAATTTGTGTAGATCAAGCAGTTATGATTTAATTCTAGGCTTCTAGCTGAAAACTTCCATACCATGATTTATAATGAAAAAGGGCTGAATACCAGATAGTTCAAATCCATAGATGTGACTCTCTCTCTCTCTCTTCTTTTTTAAGTACGTTCAAATTGTATGTGTCTTTTATTAAATAAGTTGTTGCTACAGCAGACATCAATTCTGCAAATTTGTAGTGTTTTAGAGGGTTTATGGAGTTCCTCATCAAGTCATGGCAGATGCATATCACAGTAGTCCTAGTCCATCAATTTTCAGCAAGTACAAGCTGTTGGATGCTCCACCCGACACACTCGGTGCTGCTTCCTTGCACCATGCAAATATTGTCATCCTAATTGAAGATTCAGTACGATATTCTGCCGTTCTTTGCAATCGCAGAGATGACCTGTACAGAATGTTGCCTGCAAATATGAGAGCTGAACAAAGTGAAAGGCTGCCTCCAATCAAGAGCTTGACTTCATCAGTTCTAGATATTGCAGCAGAGCGGAAGGTGGCAGTGGCTGAAATAGCAAAATGGTTAGCACCATTTGCTCATAATACGAAGAAACGGCACTCCTGCTTGCTTATTTACATGTTTTCCTAGTCTGTATATAATGTTCACGATGTGAGTAGTGAATACTACAACCGAACTTGTAGTTTCCTATTCCCAAATACGAGCTTTAAGTGGTGCTTCTCATCATTACTAGCCAATAGAGTTTAGTGTAATAACTATGTTATTATCAATGAGTAAATACCAACTTACTAATCAAGCTCTAAAAGTAAAAGAGCAAAGGCAAAACCAAGATCTGAAAGTAAAAGAGCTATGTGATGCAGCACAGTAGAACTGTAGAACCTCAAATGATACGGTTCCAGGGAATAGAGTACTACTAACTAAGCTGATAAAACATGTTCATAATTGGCATCTGAATGACTGTCTCTCCTTTAGACCACTATGTTCCAGTAGCATTCACCATATTCTACTGTAAAAGTACTCGGTCAGATTATAAGAGACATTCTACTTAAGTACTTGAATAATGGACCCTCAATCACACTAGATGTGACTAGGACACTCAGTCATATAACTCAACTGTTACAGTAACACTCTTAAATAGTTACTGATTTGGATTCCTCCAGAACGACTGATGCCTTGCCTTTGCATCCATAAGAAACACGCATTTCCGCAGCTTGCTTTTTGTATTGCAAACCAACAATGAGTCGCATAATTTCTGCTTCTGTCTCCTCTTGTCCTGCAAAGTATAGAGTTTCAACCAGACGCACCTGGCTACAGCCATAGGCCTTCTGGTGACGCTTCCACATGGAGTGCCATTTCTTGGTATTATGAACAAGTGGTGCTAACCATTCTAACGTTTTAGCCGTCGTCACCTTCATCGGTGCGGCAATTTCTTTAACTAATGAACAACTCAACCTCTGGATTGGAGACAGCCTGTCCCTTAGCTCATCTCTTATATTTGCAGGCAACACACTATACAGTTCATCTCTCCGTTTAGAATAAAGGGAGACAGGAGAACGTACTAAACGTTCAATTAGGATGACAATGTCTGCATATTTCAGAGCTAAGGCAGCAGCGCCGAGTGTGTCAGGTGGAGCATCAAAGAGCTTGTACTTGTTGAAAATTGATGGACTAGGAGTACTAGTGTGATCAGTATCTTTGGCCATCAGTTGAGGAACTCCATAAGCAGACTTGATATCACTGAAAATTGTGAAGACAAATCTTGCCAAAAAGAGACCTACGCAATCAAAAGTCATGTTCCAGAAAGACCCCTTTTTTAAATTCTCCACCTCGAGCTGCTTCAGCTCTACATCGTTCTGAATCTCAAGCCAAATTGGACCATCCATGCGGTTCCTAGTACATTCAAGATCCGAAAGAAGTTTCATCTGGTCATACAAATCTGTGGTGATCTTAATGAATCTCACCATCTTTCCACCTTCCGTTTTCATTTCCTCTTCTGAAAATTCCCATCCAAAAGGGTCAACACCACTGTTGATCCAATTACCAAGAGCGTGCTCAAAATCCTTCAACCTAGGATCAGAGCAATGATTCTTCCCAAGCCTGGCCACAAATTTTCAGTGATATCAAGTCCTATATCTATATGTTGGTGTATATATACAACTATGGGTGTCCTCCTCAGAAGCAGTGGTTGGAATTTTGGCCTTTGAAGTTGCAAGTGTGATGTCTAAGATGATCCATCTACGGAGAATGCTCAGTAATAAAAAAGTAGGCTCAGAAAATTGATCTCAGGTTCGGTAGGCTAGGGTTGTACATGGTCTACTAACCTTGTATGGGTGACGACACGACGCGGTGAATTTTTTAATTTTTTACTTCTGATCTGAAGCACGCGCGCTTGACGCGTCTTGCGCGTGTCACCGTCATATCACCTAATCGACCTCACCATGACACAATCGGAGGAGAGTGAAAGCAAATAGAGTTTTGGTTTGGAGGTCGCTCTGCTCCTCTTTCTTTTCTGGGGATCGATCCGGGCTGTGCGGCGGCAACGTTTTCAGATCGGCACTTTTACTTATCCGAGTACTTCGACCAGCAGAGGCTCACAGGCTTCACAGCCCCAACTTCGTCGAGCAACGCTGCTTCCGCTTCTCAAAGTCCCGCTGGAGCTACCTTTCTCTTGATTCAACTGTCGGGAGTTTTGGTTATAAAGTTGAAGGATAAGAAAACCTGCATGCTAACGACAGTAAGTTCTATGAATGAATTTATCGTTGGTAATGGTATCGTTCCAATTTGATTCGGAAATGGGCATTTTGGTCAATGGTTGTATCAATTTGTGCTAATATGTATCTGGTATCTGGGTTCAAATCTTCTTGAAATTCTCTCTCTGCTTCAAAATTGAATTCAGCTCTATTATAATAGTTCAGTATCTGATTCTAGGACTGGTTTTGATCGATTAGTCTGTGCAGTTTGGATTTACAATAACACTGGAACTATCCTGAATCCAGATCTGTCTCTAGCGATTCTACTTCTCATATTATATATGTTTTTGCCTCAATCCAGATCGAGTCTTAATCCACTACTGTGCATTGATGAAGTTACCCACCTCTATCATCAATCGCGGATAAGAGTTACCGAAAGTCACGCGCTCAGTGGGATAACGGAGTCTCACGGGGACACTTATTGAACATGCCGATCGCTGCTTGACACGTACTCCCGACAGCAAAAGTAGACAAGCTACTGCATACATTCCAGAACTCATCTTGTTTGAGAATCATTGTTCCCAAGCCTGGACATTTTCAAAATTAATTTAGGCTTAAATAAATATAGACAGAGTTACTGATGCTCATGTAGTTCTTAGATTTAATCTTCAGATCTCTTTTGATAATCTGTCAAAGAATTATTCCCTTAATTCCAAACTAATTTCTTTTAGAAAGGCTGAAAGGGTATGTGCTGAGATATTATGTCCATTCGCACATACGTTGTTCTCAGCTAATCCTCTTGATCATTAATGAACAACATAAAAGTATGAAGCTATCTATTGCTATGTGTCAAAGCATTATGCATCTGAAGGTTCCGTGCTTGAATAATGTGTATTAATGAAGCATTATGCATCTCTCCTCTAACAAATTTTGTGGCCAAGCTTGGGAAGAATCATTGTTCTAATCCTAATTAAGACAGAAGACAGAAGCAACAATTATGGAACTTATTGTTAGTTTGCATTACAAACAGGAAGCTACGTTAGAAGCTCTACGAGAGACGACGAATGCCCTCTGATTGTGTGCTAATGCAGCCTCCTTGGAAGACCAAGACAAAGGCAACTCTCCATTGTTCTCTAGGAGTCTAAATCAATAAGTAACTATTTAAGAGGGTTACTCTAACAGTTGAGTTATACTAGTTTCATGACTTCATCTAGTGTTGAGACTTGAGAGATCCATTTTAAGTATTTAAGTAGAATGTCTTTTATAATCTGACTAAGTACTTTACATGAGGGCATCTCTTATAGAATATGGGGAATGCTGGCTATTGGAACATAGTTATGTAACGGAGATCAAACTGTGAGATAGAATCATTCAGATGCCAATTAAGAACATGTTTTATCAGCTTGATTAGTAGTGTACTATCATGCAGCACATTCATTTATCACTTTGGTTTGTGCCTTTGTGGATTTTCACATAGAAAGTACTCCACATTTCTGAATGTAATCAACGCTTGTGGTGGTCTGAATGAAAAAAAGTATATAAATTTTCATCGAGTTAAATACTTTAAAAAAAAAAATTCATCAAAGTATTTCAGATCGAATATCAAATTCTCTTATATTACGTTGATTTTTTATTTTTTTTGTTAGGGAGCCCTAGCTAGCTAGCTACGGCTAACATTCTTCTCCTCTATCCAAAGTTTTTCAATATGATGGCAACGCAATCACCAGCGCCAAAGAAGACTGGCTTTTGGGTAAAATAAATAAAAATGGTTCATACGTGAATGCAAAGATGCGCACTTTCTTCCATGGCTATTTCACTTTCCTTTCTTTCATGATGGTGAGGTGATCACTAACTACTAATGGATGTGGATGTTCACATGCATGCAGAGGAAAGAGCATCGATCAGTGAAGTTGAAAGAATGAGCCATTGGGCAATTGTTTTCCAAAGGATGGAGGAAAGTTAGATCTAGCTTGGGATCTGTCATCATTGTCATTGCTGGATAAATAAAATAAAATAAATAAATAAAAATGGTTTCAAAAAGAATACTCAATAGAGTTATAATTAATTGAGAAGGATAGGATTGAATTGTTCTATGGAATTCCTTGTTCTATAGATATGAGCTTCTTGACCAACCTATCCTGGTCTGATACTTTTCCAAATTCAGGTCAAGGTCATGTCGACCAATATAATTCCTAGATTTGCAAAACTTCAGCAGATCAAAAAAACAAAACTCATCAAACCAAACCCTAGCTAGATCTGTCATCATTGACATTGCTAGCTGGATTAAAATGGTTTTAAGACTACTCGATCAATAAAGTTATAATTGTGACTTGTGAGAGATATGATTCGTTTTCAACACTTTGAATAAGGTGGTATGTGTATTATTAATTGAATTGGTAGCTAATATGACACGACCCACCCCAAATTTCACTCTGAAACCCGGAGTAAGTCGTGCGGGGACCACCTCCAAGGAAAATTTACTGAAAAAAAATTAAGCAAATCTCCCTTGCAGATGGACAACCCTAACTCGAAAATTTCATATTACACTCTTAATTCAACACTTCCGAACATCACATAATCATCCTTCAGAAATTCTACACATAATATACAATAATTCCAAAGTATTCAGAGCTACTAAACACAAGCGGAAGAAAGAAAACACGAGTAGGTTGAACAGGTAACCTACTGACGAAAACTGGCAGAAATGCGAGTGACTATGTCTCGTCTCCTACTAGATCCAACCCGAACTCTGCAGACTGGGCAATTTAAAACGAAGGGCCCAGGGGAAAACATTTAATAACGTTAGAGTGAGTGGACAAAAATAAAATAATAAATATCATATTTATGTTTCCCCAAATTAATTTCTAAGGAAAAATCGAATGCATGCCGCAAGCGATAAAACTTTTATCCCATAAAATATCGAGCCTCTCAGACTCTATAATATATGTATGTATTTACACTCGTCCATACTCCCTATATAAATTCATGGGTCTATATAGGGCTACTACGCTCGCGTCCAACGCTCACGTCACGCCTTAATGCGGTGCTACACTACGCCATCAAGGTGGACAGACGGGTGTATAAATATAGTGTCCATACCCCCTATACTGAATTAACACTACAATAGGCTACTACGCTTACGTCCAACGCTCACGTCACACCATAATGCGGCTATATGCTACGCCATTAAGGTGGACAGACACATATGGCTAGCTAGCATTTATATTACATACTCTCTCATAAAATACATATTTATATCCACCGAAAATCCCATTTTCGGTAACTCTCCAAGAGAAATAAAAATCGTCAAATTTAAAATGACGTTAAAACACTCCAAGACATTAATTGTTCAACCATGAACTATAGCATGCATTTATTTAAAATAAACGTCCACTCACAAATTAGGCCTAAGCCTGCTGTCGATCTGGGGTCTCGTCTGCTCGAGCCTCCTCACGTCCTGTACCAAATATAATATTAATTTCCCAACCAATAATCCAATATTTAATCAAAATAGGCAAAATTACCCGAGAGCCATAAAAATGCTCATCATTGCCTAACTTCGATATTCTTAAATCGGAACGATCCGAACTTAAATATCATACTCAACAGTCGTAAATACAACCTCTCCAAAATACGACTTAAATCCTACGGCCGGATTCTACATTAATTAACCGCCAAAAATACCAAACTTCGGAAATTCACAAACCTATCCAAATCTCATCCAAAAATTCCATAAATCACATCAATATACTCCTCTTAATATTCCACACTTAAAACCCTAAAAATCTCCTAACCGGCGGCGGCCGGAGGTCAATTCCGGCGACCTCCAAAATCTATGAAATTTTGACAGAATAATCCTCTCCTCAAGCTCTACAACTTTCCTAACTAGCACAAACACCAATTCCAAGCCTAACTAGGGTAATCGACTAAAAACATCAAAAACGCCATAAAACTTCCACCTCAAATTTCTCCTTACCTAGCTCAAGAGGGAGTGAGTCCTTTTAGGGCAAGGCTGCTGGGTTGGAGGGCTACAAAACCGTACCAAGCTTGCCCGGATTGGTGGCCGGAGGAGGAAGTTCCGGCGACGTGATCCCTAACACAGTCGGACCTCTCGGGCCCGATATCTCCCTCACGGCGGCGCTAGGGGAGCTGTCACCAGTCCAAGAAGGTTGCTGGGTTGAAGACCGATCGATTGGGACCGGTGCGGCGGTCTGGGGCGGCCGGACGGCGGCGATCTGGCGGTCGGAAAACGGGACAGCGGGAGGGCTCGGGTGCGGGAGCGGGTGAGGAGAGAAAATCGGGAGGAAAAGAATGGGTTTGGGCCTCACACCCCAAACCGGTCCATCACTTATAAACTATCCAAATTCTAAAATTAAACACCCCGAAAAATAATACCCGAATAAAAAATTACCTTTTACTAGCTAAAATTTACCATTTTTACCGTCGTCGTATTTTCCTCATACGAATAATCCTCCGCACATAATCGTCCCCGAAACCCCTCTAGGGACCAATTAAACTATTTACTCAATGATCGGGACGGTAAAATTCTTATTATAATCAGGCTAGTAAATAAGGTAAAAATATAAGGATCGGGATGTGACATAATACATATGATATCTGAAAATGACATGTACATACGTAATATAGTGGAGTAGCTAGAGACCTGTAAAATTGATATAGCTCCTACCTAGGTATGAACCCTTCCCCTATATATGAAGCAGAAAATAACTTTTTTTGGGATCTGTCATCATTATCATTGCTAGATAAAAATAACTATTTTTTTGGCAGATGGCCAATTGTCATTATTGTCATTGTCATTAAAAAATTCATCAAAGTATTCCAGATCGAATATCAAATTCTCTTATATTACATACGTTGATTTTTTTGTTTTTTTGTTAGGAAGTTCTAGCCAGCCACAACTAGTCTTCTTCTCCTCAATCCAAAATTTTTCAATACTATGGCGATGCAATCACCAGCGCCAAAGAATGACTAGCTTTTGGGTAAAATAAATAAAAATGGTTCCTATGTGTGGATGCAAAGATGTTTTCTTCCATGGCTATTTCACTTTCCTTTCTTTCATGATATGAGGTGATCACTAACTACTAGTGGATGTGGATGTTCACATGCATGCAGAGGAAAGAGCATCGATCAGTGAAGTTGAAAGAATGAGCCATTGGGCAATTGTTTTCCAAAGGATGGAGGAAAGTTAGACCAAGCTTGGGATCTGTCATCATTGTCATTGTTGGATAAAAATAACTTTTTTTTATTTTTACAGATGGCCAATTGTCATTGTCATAGCCAAATGTCATTGTCATTGTCATTGCATGCATGCGTGATTGGCAGATGACCAATTAAATAACATAATGGTAAGAGCTATCTCCAGATTGATGTCAACCTAGCTATTCAATCAACTTCTTCGATCACCTCTTAAATTAACGTCATGGTCTTAGTCCCGACTAGTATTAATCAGAAGTCTCCACATGCAGATGCGCAACAGTTTAATTAGTTGACATCACATTTGCAACCACTGCTCTCTGAGCTAGGACCAGTCGACACCATCTTTACAATCATCATATATATTTCTTCCCACACATGTAAATATGGTAGACTTTTCTAAAATATAAACAATTCAACCCTAAAATTCCAAAAAGAAGCGAAGCTATCTTGAATAATACTTAGTATTAGAAATTATGAATATATATGAGAAGATACTCAATATCGGAAAGAGTGCTGCTATTAAGACCTCCAAATTTACTCAGTATACCTCTCATACTCTCCGCACATCTATTTTACTTTTAAATACAAACATTTGCTTATTAGACCTCCATTCAAATTTCTAAAATAACTTTGTTTATATTATTCACATATATTTTAATATATGTCTCATCACACCTCTTATTCACTCACTTAACCTCCCAATTTTTTTTCTTTATCGATCATCAAAAACTCATTATCTCTAAAATAAAAAAATTATTCATTATATTTACTTTTCACTCTAAATGTTTTAATTAATATTTCATTCTTTAATTTAAGAACGTAAATCTCTTAAAACTCAAATAACACAAGGTATCGGATTTCAAAACTTATTTTTACTCAACAAGAAAATGTTCTAATTAACATGAATTAGCTTTTCATTTTCTATTTTACCTGCTAAATAAAGAATTAAAGATCAAGGATAATTAACCATATTTTCTCTATGTAAGTTCTCTTCTTCTTTTTTTCTTTTTTTTTCCTCTCTATTTTACGTAACTCATGATAGATTATTTCAATAGTTATTTGATTTTTCTAAAACGATTTTTTTCCATATAAATTAATTACTTCACCTTGTATATTTTTTCAACATGTATGATGATATAAATTTATATCACATGATCGATATTAATCATAGTTTAGCTCTTATCAAATATGTACATGGGTAATAATATATATGTAATAAAATTAGGAAATTAAAATATATATAAGAAAAAATACAATATATATTATTGAATTGGAAAGTCCAGAGTGAAGAAATGCATTACTTATTTTAGTATTATTATTGTCCTTAATAATCATTATGTAAGAGGAGTTATCCGTCATTCAATAACTCACAATAGAGTGAGGTGAAATGAGCAAATTTAGAGGTCTCAATAGCCGCACTCTATTAGAAATTTATTGTGAAGATCCTAATTTTCTATTATTATTATTATTGTTGTTGTTGTAAATTTAGGAATTTTTATTTATTTATTATTAGAGAAAATAAAAACTGAATGAGAAACTATATAGATTATTGGATCGAAACTACAACGCAAGTAGCTATAAATCTAGCCAGCTATAAGACTAGCTTCTTTTGTCTCTAAGATCCATGATTAATTGGAACCGATCATCTCCATTTCAAGGTAGCTGGAATTTGTTGATATCTTAGGGCAGTGTTCGAGGTGGAATTAGCAGGGTGCACCAATATCTTTATTTTAATTAAAATGATTTGAAATTTGTTTAGTCCATCTGGTTTGAAGTTTACATATGTTAAGTCTTTCTGGTTTCATTTTAATCTGAATGGTCCTTAGAGTCACGATTTTCCTTCCATATAATATTTTCGTCAATTTTCTCTATTAAAATGCTGACGTGGCCATTAAAAACATTAAAAATTTTAACGGCCACGTTAGCAATCTAACTGAGAAAATTGACGGAATAACTATCTGGAAGGAAAATCGTGACTTTAAAGACCATTCAGATTAAAATGAAATCACAAAGACTGAACAGATGTCGACTTCAAACCACATGGACTATGTATACAGTATTTAACCCTTTGTTGTAAATACTTATTAGTTAGTGGACATTCTTGTAATTAGCTTACTATGGATATTCATGTAATTTACATACCGATTACATCTCCATATAAGAGATAGTTTTCTACGCAATAAAACATATACATATTCCCTCATTCTCATTCTAAGTGTCGTTCCTCTTCTCTCTCAATCTCTTGTAGTTTATGTTTTAAAACACCCTTTTAACTTTTTCACTTCTTATTCACCTCTTCAATATCATAAATAACGTCCTATTCCATCCTCCCTTGATCACTCTAATCAAGATTGACGTCAGGGATGGAGACTGCAACAAAACTCAGTTTTGCATCATAAGTTCATGACATATTGATAGCTTGGTTTTTTGTTTCTATTTTAGGGCTAGTTTGCTTTGCACTGAAGGAACTATAACAATTTTTCCATTTCAACAACATAATACATTCCTTTGGACGCCAAGATCACTTTCTCATTTCCATTTCAATTATGTTTTGTAGTGACACCTTTCAAAGTACGTGACTCTAAGCCTGAGCTTCACAATGGCTCCAGGAAGCGGAGGTCTAGGTCGACAACCTAACAAGGTTTTGCCTTTTTTTCATTTTCAATTTTTTCAAACCGTTTTTGCATTTTCTCAGCCTTTTGTTGATTGCTTCTTCTTGTTTCAAAGGTTTCTCGTATGACTGCTATCATCGAGGCTATGGCAGAAATGGGTTTTGAGGCTAAATTGGTTCGTCAGAAAGTGAACCGAAAATTGAAGGTGGGTACCTTTTATTTTCTGTTTTTGAGAATTTTGATCCCCTTCATTTTGTTTTGTGAAAGATTATTGTTTTGGGGTTTTGTTTGACATGTGAGAATGGTTTTAGTTTCAGAAAGACCTTTATGGAAATGAGAACTAGCGTTTTATTGAAGATTCTTCTTACAGTATACTACTTGAGGCCCTTCTGGAGGAGCAAACAAATGATGATGATAACGGGGCATGTTGGTTTAGTGCTTATCTGAAGTGAATTTTATAAAGAAGATGTGATCTTTGTTTGTTGGATTTGCCTTTTGTGTTTATGTGTTGTATTTGCCTACCTGTATTGTTTTGTGATGAGTGTCACGCTTTGATAGGCGAAGAGTTGTTTATGCCGTTAGTCTCCTAACATACAATAATTTTCTAAATACAAAAGGGAACTCTCTATTGTTCTCTAGGAGTCCAAATCAATCAGTAACTATTTAAGAGTTACTCTAACAGTTGAGTTATACTACAAGTGTACTAGTTTCATGACTTCATCTAATGTTATTGAGATATCTAGTTAAGTATTTAAGTAGATGTCTTTTATAATCTAACTGAGTACTATTACAGTCTTCTGGTATTGTATTAGTACAATGTCTGTAAGGGCGTCTCTTATAGAATATGTGAAATGCTGGCTATTGGAACATAGTGGTGTAACAGAGATCAAACTGTGAGATAGAATCATTCAGATGCCAATTAAGAACATGTTTTATCAGCTTGATTAGTAGTATGTTGTTCTATGGAACTGTATGATTTGAGGTTCTACTATCCTGCATCACATTCATTTATCACTTTGGTTTGTGCCTTTGTGATTTTCTCATAGCAAGTACTGCACATTTTCCAGTGTAATCAAAGGTTGTGGTGGTCTGAATGAAAAATAGTAGATGGATTTTCATCGAGTTAAATTCGATAAAATTCTTTCTTCTTCTTATTTGGTCAGAAAGTAATGAACAATTATTTATTCTTATAGTTAAAAGTTGTGAAGTTCATAACTTCATACTGCATTGACAGTCTCATGCAACATTGGTCGAACCCTTCTTTGCAAACTTGAGTAAAAGTCATGCTGTTTTGCGATCAAAAACACACATTGCAGACTGAATTAAGTCAATTAACAGACTGCACCTCTGGTATGAGTAGTAGAAGGTATGCCAACCAATCCGTGTGACAACTACCATGCCTCTTGAACCTGCCTAGCTTAGACACTCAGTCTCTCATGGAGTCTATCTATATAAAGCTAATTCCGACCATCAAATTCACAACACCTTAAGACACACGCAGAAGCTTTCTTACTGCAGCTTCGGAAAGATCATGGAGAGCCGAAAGATGAATGCAAGTAACTTCCAGATGCCCCTTCACTACCCAAGGTACAGCAGAAAGGACTACGAGGACATGCCTGAGTGGAAGCTCGACCGTCTTCTCGCACAGTATGGTTTGTCTGTGCACTGCGACTTGGCCTGCAAGAGAGACTTTGCCATGGGTGCCTTCCTCTGGCCTGATCGTCATCGCCACGAGCCTAACACTTGTAATAATTCATACCAGAATGATACCATCAAGGATGTTTCCAGCTCTCTTAGAGACAAAAAGGTCATGTAGCTTTCAACCTGTAGTTTTCGCTCTGAACTTCTTATGTACGAGTGCTATTTGAAGGCTGATCCAATTCGCATTGCAATCAATAAAAATATGATCATAATCAGATTGGAACCATACACCTAGAATAGTAAAAATATGATCCAAAAATATATGATCACACACTTGGAATTTAAATGGAACCATAACTAGATTGATATTAATGCCCTGGAAGGCTGGACAAATTCATCTTCCATAGCAGACAATCAACACAAAGATAGGTTTGGTTCCAGCAATGTTGGTATTAAACAAAAATCAACACCGAGACACCGAGACGATCAAAGATTTGCAGATGAAATATAGGTTTAGATATTTAGCAGCATTTTTTGTAATTATATCATTCCATTGAACTAAGACTCGATCTACAAATCCTAAATACAATTACAGAACAAAAGCATACAAATTTCTGCTTACAACAAACAGTTCCCTAACAAACCTGAACACAGGCAAAATACTTCACCTCCAATATTACCATTGAAATTTTATACAGGGATTGACACAAACCCAAATTGGAGGATGAGAAGTGACCAGTATTGACCCGCCACCCATAACTACAATTCTGTTCATAAGATCACTCCTTTCAGCCTTTCAAGTCTGTGGCACTTAAAGGTAACTCAGTGCATTAATATCGCCGCGGCCTCAACCGCCTACCATTGGGATTTGCTGATTCTGCTACTGCCCCACTGCCATCTGCTGGCAAGTCTAGCCCATATATGCTGCTGCCACTCCTCTTCTTACTTGAATTTGAATTCTCATTGGCATCGACAGATGCAAATGTCTTCAGCAGCTCCTGTAACACTGAGGGGCAGCTCTCTTCTAGATGCTTGTATCCATCTGACTGCATTACAGCTGAAAAACACAGGAGGATTTCAATAGCTTATAATTTCATTGTTACACCAGACACCACCACATACAAAATTACATGCAAAGCATATGAGGAATAATCCTTTTCAGAAGGATGTGTGAACATGTTTCAATTTGGGGTGGTAACATTAATACATGTTCTGGATGAAATGTTCGTCTTCTACACTTGGTAAAAAATTGCCCATATTCATATCAAATGCAGCTCATATAATCAACAACAGAAATTTCTAGTCAAATAACTAGCATTCAACAAAAAAGACAACAGATTAAAGTATTCCAAGTAAATCTCTCTATAGAGAGACAGCTACTCTAGACCATTTAGGTGTGAGGTTCAACCATAAGCCAACCAATTATGGTATTCATTGTCTTGTAAACATTAACATATAGTCTAGGGAACAACCGAACACCAGTCTCTCAGTTTTGAAGAAACAAATGAGAGAGAGAGAGAACCAGCAATCAGTGCCCTTGATAGACCAATTAACAGCATTTTAAACTTTCCAGAGCCTAAAGATACACCAATTGACCATCTTATGCAGGATCCATGAAGGGCTCTACGCGTTTGTCTTTTTGTCTTTTTAGAATGATCAGAAATTTTGATTCTTTTGTTTTTCTCTTTTATTCTTCTCTTCCTTTCCTTACTCAATTGAGAAAAATGTACTGGAGGATCCTATACACTATCAGACCCAGGCCAAAATAAGAATCCTACTACATATATATTATATACCATTCTCAAAATGTTACCCCTCGATCAGCCAGAATATCATGGTGTCACCAAAGGCTGACCTGAGGACTGACATGGAATACCATAAATTTTAATCGGATGTCCTCAACGACTTCCTGAAACCATAGAAATTGACAAAGACATCTGAAACTTTTTTTTTAAGGGACATGCATGAATTTAGACAGGAGCACTTGAGACTACTAAGAAAAACTGTAACTGACATAACCTGAAACCTTGAACCCCAGAATCTATGAGCAACACCCACCTCCCAAGTTTGTTGACTTTGCCGCAAACTTTAGACACACAGCCTTCAGCTGTGGACAGTGATGCTGCTCAGCAAGGGCCAATGTGGTTGCCACTGTTTCAGTCGTGATTTCTTCACACAACATTGATTCACACAACAACTTCAGTCGCTCTAGGTCATACAGGTCTGCAGCAGCCAACAGATGCTGCACCATGACAGTGAATGTGCACAAAGATGATGAACCTGTAACTTCACGGATATCAGGAAGTTTGTCCCCGTATATAAAAAGAAGCATTGCCTGGAAAAAGAAAAATGAAAAAACCATGTGATTTACTAACCATGCTAAAAAACTCTGAGGGGAAAATTCTCTATTAACATACGGGTTGATACTTGCAGTAAAACTCTCTTATCTGTAAGTATTGGTGGCACACAGACAACAAACTTCTAGTCTAACCTCAACTAAGGCAATAGAGAGCAAAATGGAGAGATTTAAAGATTACTAAAACAATCTCAAACTGGTTTACAATGTTCCAATTATCAGAGAGTGTATAAGTTCCATAAGTTTTAGGAGTAGATTCCCATAAGTTCCCATAAGATTATTGTAAGTGCTGTTGATATAGAATTGAACTAACATTCAAACTAACCACACCCAAACCTTAACCATCAGAATTCAATAGACACGACTCTGACAACCTATAACATCCCATATTTTGTATTTAGTTATTTACCATAGAAGTTCCATAGACAAAGAACTTTCACAACTATCAATGTCTTTTAGGACAGGCTCAGATGTATGGGTGCTTCCTACTTCCTGCTCTGATTACACAACAAAAGACCTCCAAACATAACTTGCCAGTGGATTATTTTTAAATACAGAAACTTCAGAGTTTATATGAGAATGACTTTAGAAACTAAAACAATACTAGATTTAATGGAGACGGCTTCAATTTGGAGACTAGCAAGGTAGAAAGAATTTGTTTGCTATCATTACTACTTTGGCTTCGAAAGGCCTAATAATGATGTGTTATGGAGATACTTTGGCTTCATATGGAAATTTCACATTCCAGTGATGTAATATTGTGTTACTGTTCATTTCAAAACTCACTCATATAGAAAAAATAAAACTTGTTTTGCTCCAAATACTAGTATAAAAACTGAATCTCAATCATACCATGTAAGAAAAAGAAAAAAAAAAACATAGTTCTTAACGTGTATGTCATGCTTGAGAATTTTCTCCTCTTTCCAACGATGATAAGCAGAAGCAACAAAAGGAGCTTTACCTTGAAGATGAAGGGCTCAACATCCTTCACGACTACTTTATCTACACTCGAATCTCCAAGATGTCCAAAAAACTGTGCTTTGAATACAGGAGAACGAGCAGCAAGTATCAACTTGTGAGCTTTGAATTCCTCATCGCCAACCTGAAAAACCAGGTCGCAACCAGCTCCAGAGTCTAGAAAGGCCTTAAGACCTTCACCCATGTCTGATGGTGGTACAGTAATTGCAAAATGTTTCGGACACTCTAGGCGAGTTCTGACGACTCCAACAGTGCAGTTCAACACAAGGGAATCATCCTTTAGAAACTCGGACGTTTCAAGGGCTGATCTTCTGAAGAATCGCTTGTAACCCCTGAAAATGTAGCCAGAGAAAGTCAAATCCAATGATTCAAACATGAAAAGAAACCACACAACTTGGTAATAATAGCCGACACAAGCAGATAAACATAACAAAATATGACTATAAGACCTATTCGTATACAAGATGATAATAAACTACATTCATTCTGACATTCAACACTCATTTCCAAGCCGCATTACTAGTCCGATTACTTAACAAGCTTCTAAATCATCCCTAAGCCAAAATTCACCGGAATTCAAGAATAGAAAACGAAAACTTGCACAGCAAATCATCAAGAAAGCACACATACCACATGCTTCCACGGTACTTCAACGTGTAAGGCCCGCTCTCAAGGGCACGATCAAAGTGACTATGGACCTTGTCCTTGCCGCTGTTGCTCTGGTCCACCAAGGTGAGCTCAAACAAGGCCCTCACGTCGGTGCCTTCGCTCACCAGCGCAATGAAGACGGAGACGTAGACGGAGCTATCCTCGGGGTTTTTACCGTCGGGGTAAAAGTAAATCGCCCAATCGTAACCGCCGACGGTGAAAGTGTCGCTGAGTATGTATTTCCCGGCGCCCATTCCTTTGGCCAAGGAATACCCCTTTATGGTGAACCGGTGGGAGCCGTTCACGGTCTCGCTGATCGACCGCGAACACGACTCGTCGTTTTCGAGCTTCGACTTCATGGATGAGATTCTACCGCCCAATTGCGCGCCGCGGAGGGAGTGTTTCTGAATCGGTGGCATCGGACGGTCGCGGCGGAACCCTAGCGTGGCATGGCATGTAAAATCTTGAAGATTTGGGGTTAAGGATTTGGGAGATTTTCGGATTCGGGGCCCTAATTTTGGAATTGGATTGGGGAATTTGATTTTGGGGGGTTGGGCGGGTGGTCAGGTTTAGGAGGTCCGATTTGGGTGACGTGGGGGTTGAGTTGTGTTCGGGGCCGGAGAGAAACTGGGTGACGTGAAAAGGTGCGCTGGGAATGGAAGTGCTTTTAAAAATCAAAAGTTGTGTTGGTTCATCTTTATTTATGGTATGGAATCTCTCAAAAGAGAAAAATTATGGTACGGAAAATAATGCAGTCATAAATATTTGTTGTCTTTTTAATTTCTCACCTATGTAATTGGATTTGAGATCCGCGGAAATTTTATTTAACTGAGAGATACGTAAAACTAAACAAGTGAATCTTAAGACGATTCAATATTAACAATGTCGAAAGTAGAGCATGAACAGCCTTGTTAGGTACCCTATTTATTTAAACACGATAAGTTGATACAGTCAAATTTATATAATTCTGTGAAAATCAAAGCTTTAAATCAAAATTTAAGAGAAATTCAATCGTAAGCTAAGACGATTTGGTAATATTTGATTCAAGAGCTTGAGAGAAATCCATATATTGTCAATATTGCAATGATGAAAAGAAAAGAAAGTGTTTTGAGGAATTATGAGGGCTCTGCTAAGGTCGTCAGTCGTTACAATTTACATTCAAATATGTTTTTTTTTTTTTAAATTGTGCGATGAATACGTAAATTTATAAAATGACATCAAGTTGGTTTAATATTGAGTAAAGTCATTTCCTCTCGTTAAACAGTTCGTATCCAATTACATAAAGATGTTCTTAAGTTTTATTATAAAAATAAAAAATCTAAAACATCCACATCCTATTAACGACCGGCCAGATTCAACGAGGAGTATTAATTTAGAAACGATTAATTACCTTTCCTCCACAGAATCCCAGATTTGCTACTGACCTTTTCCGTCACCGGCATTTACCAAGTTGGATCCATCCACCGGCCACGTGTCCCCTTCTCCTTCTCCCGCCACTCTACTCTATCCCCCGCGGGTGACGTTAGACACGAGTCAACCAATATCTGTCTGATTTGCAATTGCCAGCGCTCTATCCATACTTACTCAGTCTCTCTACTCGAAAACCTCCACCTTCCTCACATTCTCTACTTCTCTCACACTCAAACCCACATTGACACTCAAAACGCTCCGTTTATGGTTTTCGATTCAGCGGTTTAAAATCAGAGCGCTCTCTCGAATCGATGGGAATTCTCAGTAATGGCGATTGGCTGAAGATCCCATTGCTGATCAAATTATGCGGATTCATCGTGATCTCCGTGACATTTTTCTTCTTTGGGAAGAACTGGACCGGCGGGGCCCAGCAGCTCCTCTCCTTCAGCGCCGCCGCAGGCCGATCTCCTCCCTCAGTCTCCATCTCCCCCAATCTCAACTATCCTTTCAACCTCTCCGCCCTCCTCAACGAAACCCTAGCCCCGCCGCCGCTGCCTCCTCCTCCCTCCCCGCCTCCGCCGCCGCTTCTTTCTCCTCCTCCGCCGCCGTCGGACATGATCCAGCGGTTCGGGATCGTCGACGAGAACGGGACCATGGCGGACGAGTTCGAGATCGGCGAGTTCGATCCCGACGAGGTGGTGGAGAATTGGAGCGGGAAGAATGAGACGGCGGCGGAGAGTGATCGGGCCGGGTCGGGTAGGGTTAGTGTGAAGAAGTTTCAGCTTTGTCCGAGCAGTATGAGCGAGTTTATACCGTGTTTGGATAATGCTGAGGCCATTAAGCAGCTCAAATCCACTGAGAAAGGCGAGCGCTTTGAGCGGCATTGTCCGGAAACCGGCGGTGGTTTGAATTGCTTGGTTCCGCCGCCCAATAATTATAAGAGTCCAATTCCATGGCCAAAGAGCCGCGATGAGGTACTTGCTTCAGTTTCGAATTAATTAGCCTATTATGCAATGCAAAGTTCGAGTATGGATGCAAAGTTTGTAGCTTTATACAGTTCACAAGTTTATATTTTGAGTTTTGTGAATGAGAGATGGAGATTGCGACTCTTTTGCAGGTTTGGTTCAATAATGTTCCTCATACTCGTCTGGTTGAGGATAAAGGGGGCCAAAACTGGATTACGCGAAAGAAGAATAAGTTTAAGTTTCCTGGAGGTGGTACACAGTTTATACATGGGGCAAATGAGTACTTGGATCATATGTCTAAGGTTAGAATCGTTTATGATTGAAAGAATTGTGAATTGAAGTGGATAGTCTGGACAGTGAGTTATTGTTTTGTTTGTGTCTCTGATGGTCAAATTTTGATGATGTAGATGATCCCTGACATCACATTTGGTCGCCATATCCGAGTTGCATTGGATGTTGGATGTGGTGTTGCAAGTTTTGGTGCGTACCTGATGCAACGGAATGTCATCACTATGTCAATTGCTCCGAAAGATGTCCATGAGAACCAGATACAATTTGCCCTTGAGCGTGGAGTGCCTGCAATGGTAGCAGCTTTTGCTACCCGCCGTTTGTTATACCCAAGTCAGGCATTTGACTTGATCCATTGCTCACGATGCAGGATTGATTGGACTCGTGACGGTATGTCATTTTTGTTTAACAATTTTTTTTTTTTCCCTTTAGCTGAGAATATGACAAGTTTTAGAACAGTTGAATGAGAGTGCTCATTGGACCTCATTAGACTGTATGTGAGCAATATTGGTAGCATTGTAATTTACTCAATCCTTCCATAAATATGTGTGTTAATAAAAGAAAGAGACAAGATATTCAAGTGTATAGAACATCATATTTCTCAACTTATGATTCACAAACTTGACTTACAGTAACCTCAAGAAGTTCACCCTATTTCCTCAAGATCAAAATCTCACATTTTGAAGCAGTTGTTTGATCTTTGTTGTATTATTAATATTTATTGTTAAAGAGCTGCTTACTTGGCAGATATCTTTTTATTTTTGTTTATCTTTACCCTGTTTCTCTTCTTTGTGATGAAGATGGGATATTGCTACTTGAGGTCAATAGGATGCTCCGGGCAGGAGGATACTTTGTTTGGGCAGCACAGCCAGTTTATAAGCATGAAGAAGTCCTAGAGGAGCAGTGGCAAGGTATCACTACTCTACTATATACTTTTTCCTTTGAACTGTTTGTTGAGCTTCTGATAATTTGTTTATTACATTTTTCTCTCAGCGAGGTTTTTTTATCTGTATATTAGTTTCCCTATATGCAATATCCAACTTGAGATGACTTGAAAACAATGTAACTTTTTGTCTTTCAATTTCTAAATCAATTCTCTGTTCACCAAGCTGTAACCTACAGTTTTCGTTTTGACAGTGATTCCTATTTGAGACCAATTTTAACCAAAAAATGAGCAATATAATTGTCTTCACTGCACATGAAATTTCTTACCTGGGGTATGTGAAAAAGAACAATTCTGATATTTTCTCATTTAATCTTGGCCAGAGATGCTTAACCTAACGACGCGTCTTTGCTGGGAGTTTGTGAAAAAGGATGGCTATGTTGCCGTATGGCAGAAGCCGGTTAACAACAGTTGCTATCTAAGTCGGGATGCTGAAACCAAACCCCCATTGTGTGACTCAACTGATGACCCAGACAAAGTTTGGTAATATTTCCTCTCCAACCATTTTCTTACTGATGGTGGTTTCATAATCACATTAAAGTAAAATATCTTATTCTCCAGAATTGGTATGTGCAAATTTCTTGTTCATCAAACTCAGATATTAATCAAATTTCGAATCTCATAATACTGCTTAAAAGAACTTTCAGAGCAGATGTACTTGAATTTCTTCTTGTTGTGAGGGTCTCAGTTTTTGGTGTTCTTTGTATGATGATGCAGGTATGTTGATCTGAAGCCATGCATAACAAGACTCCCTGATAATGGTTATGGAGCAAATGTCACAACATGGCCAGACCGCTTGCAAACTCCCCCTGATAGGCTTCAAAGCATACAGTTTGATGCCTATATATCCAGGAAGGAGCTCTTCAAGGCGGAATCTAAATATTGGCATGAAATAATTGAAGGCTATGTCCGTGCTTTTAAATGGAAGAAGTTAAGATTAAGAAATGTAATGGATATGAGAGCTGGCTTTGGAGGGTATGATACTCATCTCATATTCTACTGATCAACCTTTTCTGTTTTATTTTTCTTAAATTTTTTCATTTCTTACAGTCTGTAATTTTTGTTGGCAGATTTGCAGTGGCACTAATAGAACATAACTTGAATTCCTGGGTTATGAATGTGGTTCCTGTTAGCGGCCCCAACACCTTGCCTGTTATATATGACCGTGGACTTATTGGAGTTATGCATGACTGGTATGTTACCAACAGCTCTCTATGTCTAGCTGGTTGATTTTTTAATATGTTTTTCTTTGCTTGGAGACACTTTGATAGATTGTCTGATTATAAAAGTATGCATTACTTTTATTGTACTGAAGAATACCACAAGGGATTCATTCAAATGTTCCACAAATAATGACAAAGTCAACTGTTCCCAATAAGTTCTAGCATGATTTGACTGATTCTTGTAACAATATTCATTTAATTAAAAGTAACTAATTTGCATTATGTCCATCAGGTGTGAGCCATTTGATACATATCCAAGAACCTATGATTTATTACATGCAGCTGGCCTCTTCTCTATTGAGAAGAAAAGGTATACCCTTCTTTCTATAAGTAAAAACTTTAATTGCTTTGTGTTTTATCTATTCTGTCTTTATGTCCCTTAGATTGCTGCAATGAGGGTTTACATCGCACAAAAATTAAGATTCAGAATATTTTAGAAACAAAGGTATTTTAGAGAAAGTAGGTGTCCAGTAATAAATTTGGAAGGATAATTGATGGCCCTAATATCAGTCTATGTTCCTCTCATTTTAAGTGGGAGGTTGTGGGAATCATACTACATGCAGAAGAAAAGGATAAGTGTTCATCTTTGGTTGAGCAGTTAACCATTTGACTTGAAAGGAGAGGGGAATGTAGAATTATTTTCTTCTTGGAATCATATTTGTTTTTGCAGTTTCATTGGTTAGGGGTGAGGTATCCATAATATTGGCTATAAACCGGTGCTTTAATATATCTTTTCGTTCTTTTCTACACACAGAAATAAGAAATTATGTTTCATGATCACAGGTGCGATATCTCAACAATCATGCTTGAGATGGACCGTATGCTAAGACCAGGTGGACGAGTTTACATCCGTGATACTCTTGCAGTCATGGATGAGCTTCAAGCGATTGGAAATGCCATGGGCTGGAGAGTTAATTTGAGAGACACATCTGAGGGTCCTCATGCTAGTTATAGGCTCTTCATGGCTGAAAAACGACTCTTGCATAGTTGAAGCATTCGGATTTGAAGAGCCAGAGTGATTTATACTGCTCATATCTATGAAGGATAAATGAGCAAAAAGTTTTAAGAAGATGCCTAACACCAGAAATAATCGGTGCCAGTGTAAGTTGTCAGACAGAGATAAAGAGAAATTTGTTTTATTGTGTAGCTCAGATTGGATCCCCTTTAATATAGTCCCAGACCTCAGTAAAGATTATGCATATTTGAGTTGGTTCGCTACAATAGAGAAACATCCCCTGTTTTCCTTGTGAAATAGAATAGCTTTAAACTAGAATTAGATTAAAGAGTTAAATTTTCTTATGTATGATGTACATATTGGCACTACAATATCAATTCGATTTCATTTGTTTATTAAATTTTGAGGTTCCATGAAAGCATGAAGTATCGCTGCCATTTTCTTCTTGTCATTTCCATTGAATAATGAGTAATTGAATGTACACAGGATCAAGTGAACATCTTTCCGAGCATGAAAACTATCAAGCTATTCCGGTAGATCAGAAACTAGTTCTCCTGATCAAAATAAATATCGGAAACTAATTCGACACTGCGATCAGACTACTCTTGTTCCAAGATAACTTGATGAAACTTCCATCTTACTTATCTATCATGCTCGAACCAAACGGCTCATCTGTGCTGGAGAATGACCAAAACCTTGAAATCATTTTGACAAAAACCTTCGCTCCTAAAAAATGATCATTATAAACATAACTGGAAAGGTTCTCTACATTTTTTACCTTACCAAAACCAGCAGCGAAAGTTATTTCAACACCCAAAGTCACATCATAACTGCATTCCTGGTTTCTTTGGTCTCCATTCCTGATACGTCTGTAGCATTGGTGCATTCTCTGGCTTCATTTTCTGAAGTGGTGATTGGTGTGCCTTCTCTTTCTTCTTTTTCTGAAGTGGGGATTGTACTTGTGAGGTTGAGTGCACAGACTCACGTACAAGCGGTTGTTCTTGTGAGGATGAGTGCGCCGGCTTTTGTATTTGTTGTTTTACTTGTGGGGATGAGTGCATCGGCTTCTGTATCTGTCGTTTTACTTGTGAGGATGACTGCACTGACTTCCTTAGTTGTTGATGTACTTGTGGGGATGAGTCTACCAACTCTCGCACATAAGGACCAGTTGGTTTCTGTTGGCCGCTATAATTCTTTGGGGACTCCAACACTGGTACATAAGGACCTTTTAATTTCTGGGGCCGGTTATGATAATCCCTTGGGGGCACCAACTCTGGTACATAAGGACGGTAAGGACCATTAGGTTTTGGGGGGCCGTTATAATGTCTTGTGGTTCGGGAATGTGAGCTCTCAGCCATGATGTGTTGTGGATGAGTTGTCTGGTGGTTCTCAATATTGTAACCTAGGTTCCTCATAATATGATTTAGCGTTTGTGGTCGGACTAGTGTGGTGAGAAGGGAACTCTCAATGGCTAGGGAGGAACTATAACTAGCTGCAATTAGCCTGTCGCGACTCATCTCAAAAACTCCAGAGATCCTATTCAATGCTCTTAAGCTGACACCTCTTGCAGTATTTTCTGGCCGATCAAAAGGATCTTCAACCTATGATGCCCAATTCCAGTCCCAAAATCAGTGGTGGTGACAGCAGCAATTCAACTCCAAACAAATGGAGCAGAGAATCAAAATATTTAATATATATTTAAAAGAAAGAAAGATGAAATCACAGTAATTACCAATATACAATAAGTTTTGGGCAACCATCCCATATTGCTTTCTATGGCTTCCCATTTTCCAGAATATGTGCAAATTCCTAACTCCGCAGCCTTCGAACTAAGGCCAGAGAACTGCAAAACATACAAAATGACCATAATCAAATTAACGAAGGTGCCTAGCTAGACAAACTTTGGTGGGAACATGACATACAACTCTTGGGTTATAAACATATTCAACTCATATTGTTCCTGAAAACAGAAACATAGTCAATGTACCTTCCGAAGGAATGAAATGAAAAGCTCAGACAAAGAACTTTTATTCTGAGCTCTCAATCTACTTGCTTTAAATCTTCTTATGTTCTCAACACAACTACTTTCAATACGTCTTTCTGCATCATCTCTCAAGCCTGCAAGAAACACAGCACATTAGATATTTCTTGTCTAAGTTAGTCAGTTATATGTTCAAATCAACAAATTGTTTTCCAATGTATTTTAGGTATCTACTGTACATTAAAACAAATCCTTCCCAGAAGCACTATTGAACTTTCTATTTTCTCAATAAACAAACACTAGTTCGCTGAAAGTATGATTTAAAAACCTTTTAAAGTACCTCTCATGAAATGACATAATATGGAGTAACAATAAATAATAAAGATAAGTAGAGAATCTCCTCTTCATGACCAAAAAACAAAAAGAGAAAAAGAAAACAAAAAAACAGAATATCCACTTAGGGCACATATAATATTCACACCATTTCACAGGAATCAGGACAGTGAAACTGATTTTAGTTCTCCATATGGGCCAAAAAGCCGCCAATTACCATTATTATATATCATCCCTCTAATCACCATACTCTCAATTTGATTAAAAAAAAAAGAACTAAATATTGAATTTTTTAAAAAAATAATTGAAAAAAAACACTTGGCAATTGAAAGATTGAAAGTATGATTTTCCACACATGATTGCCTCATAAGAGGGAGTTCCTTTGCTTTGATGCTATGGAGAGCTAACTTAAAGCCCTATATTTTAAACAAAGGACTAGTACCATATCTTCAAAGAATAATAAATTTCAGAAACTAGTGTAAGAACCTTTTATTCGATTTTTACCAACATTTAGTGGCAAAATGATGTCTCTCATTAAGGCTAAGGCTGAAAAGTACCTTTAAGATCATCTGTGAGAGTTTCTCGATATATGTCTTGAAGAGGTGGTAGAATGGCAGGTGCACAGGTCTGAAATTTTGTTATTAACATTAAGTTACTAACAGGAACATAGACTATACAAAACTGAATCATATATGTTGAGCAAGAACAGGATTTGAAAGGTTGAAATGAGCTCAATAAGACCAAACGACATAAAACAAGATGCTCACACTCTAGTACGATGCAGCATGGTATCAAGAACACTTAACACTCACAAAAAAGAATATTATAAACCAGGCTCTATGAATCTGGGAAAACAATAAAGTGCCACTTTGTAAAGTCTAGCAGACAATGAGAAAAGCACAGAAGGGTTGGCAAAAATGTTACTACACTACTTCTAGCAAACCAGGTCGCATTCAACTATGCTAGATGATGCTAAATTGCAGCTAAAACAGTCCGAAAATCCCTTCAGACTCTAATTACATTGCGGTCAACACCAGAAATGAAGATCTAAATTTACCTGAAAATGGAAGACCACAAGCAAACTCAGAGAGTATGAATTGAAAGTCCCAGATTTTGAATTATTGATATTGTGTGCTTTTGCCCATTCCTTCACCTAAAAGCAACAGGAATATATCATATAAGAACACTTGTCAGTTGAAAGGTACATTATAATTTGCAACCTACCAGTAAAACCATATCATGAAAGCGTGGGTCTATATCATTGATCCATAACAACAGTTTCGATTTCATTTGGGCTTTCAGGTTATTGACTGAAATATCACAGGAGATGTCGTTAAGTTTGCTTTTGACCATCAGAATGGGAACTCTTGCTCGAGGTATGAATTGACACAAGTTCCATCCACCTGAAAATCAATCAATGTTCCTTATGAAATAAAATGTGGAAATTTTGTAAATCAGCAAAATTGAACCCCAAAACACATACATTTTCATAGTGAAGATGCTTGTGGAAATAATAAAAAAAACATATGTATGTGTGTGTAAGTTTATAGAGTAGGTTATTTGCCGAAAATTAATAACTATGAGTCAAGGCTGTAAGTTACATGTAACCAAACAATATCAATATTTGCAGAAAATTAAGTTACAAACATTTATTTATGATCAGCGTCATAGACCACAGACAGGTGAAGATACTTGAACATTATTATATAGTCTGTATTAGATGTCAAAGGATCTTCTTAAGATCTAAAGAACTTGAAAAGAATAAACAATAAATCTACCTCTCACTCTCATAGCCTTCATTACATCTCTTAGTACATCTTTTGTGTGCTTCTTCCCATGAGAAGAAATGCATGAGCCTTTAGAGAACTCAATTGAAACATCCAAGTCTCCCCATCGGGTAAAAAGTTCTGACACAAATGATCCAAATGGCTCCACTGTTGCACCTGTTTTTATACCAATTATGTCATAAATAAGAAGAGTGTCAAATCTAATGACTAGTTAAACAAACTGGCTGGACCAAAACAAGAATATTAATATATGAAATGGACGAAGTAAAAATAAAGCAGATGTACAGTAATCACCTCTTAAGCTTTCTACAGACTCAACAGCTCCTTGTAGCTCCCGAAGAATTTGCCACCGTATTTCTCGATCCGTGGGCGAGGGTTCAACAGCACGTAGTATCACCTTGAGAGTATTCTCCATGTTACTTTCAGCCACTCAACCCCTGCTGTTTAACAACAGAAGATTTCAGCACCCTAGGCAAAAGGTATATCAGCAATATAGTAGGTAGCCGCAGTAAAGTCCTCGCCAGTAAAAGCAGACACCAATATAGTACAATCCCATACACTATGCAGCTACCACATTGAAATCAATCCATCAGATAAACAACTGTACAACAAAAGCTACAAATTTCAGTCCAGCTATACGAAGTGCTAAATCTGCCAATCAGACTACAAGAACAGAAGTTCATAAACTGAGAATCCATAATTTCGATAAACAGAAACTTTCCCACCTGGAATACCTAACACTCCGAAACCTCCTTAAAAAAGTCGATACATAAAACCAATTCGAAATCAAGCAATAGTCCCTAAACACAATCAACATAGCAAGCCTCTGCTTACATTACACTCCGATTCCGATACTCGATGATCAAAGCGCATACATGATACAACTGAATCAAAAACCAATTCGAAACCAAGCAGCAACAACAGAATCCACAGAATCAAATCAATCAGAACCTCAAATTCTCAGGAATCGCCACCGATCAATAGCATTAGTGATTTCCCGCGTTTTCTAGGGTTTTGATGAGAATGCAGAAAGAAAACTTGGAAAGCGAATCGGAGTGTATACGTCACCTTGAGTCTGGAGTAGACCTGGGCGAAGTAGCGTGATTTGGTGAAGAGGAAGAAGGCTTGAATGGCTTGTGAGTGGAGGCGGGAAAGATGACGAGGTCAACGCAGAGAGGTGAGAGTGGACTCTCTCTGTCTCTCTCTCTCTCTCTCTCTCCCTGCTGCTTCTTTTCCCAGAGAAGTTGGTACTTTGCTTACGAGTTGCGACTCTGTAAAATAGAGGGTTGGGATTTATACATAAATAGTTAAAAAAACGAGGCCCAGGAATCCTCGGAATGGAATGTAACGAGGAAAACGAGACCTACTTACGGACACCTTTTCGCGCTTGGAATGAAATGTAATGAGAACGTGGTAACATTTATTAATATAGAAAGAAATCAAAATGATTTTGGGTAAAACTATTTATGCGTTTACTAATATATGAAGAAATTAGAATTTGCCAATGTCCACCTAAATCGATTAATTCATTTCACTTATCTCATAACCATATGAAATACATAAGTTAACACCGGACGTTTATGTTGAATATTTTGTGAGTATATCTTAAGATCCTAGAAAATGAAAGTTTGACATGTTTTTAGCGAAAAATGAAAATTTATTTGAAGACTGAAGAATTAGCTTAATAACCTTAATTTGACCAAAAACAAAAAATTAGCCTAGCTTTACAATGTTCTTATCTACTAGTAGAACATGCTGAAGTGTTTTATGCCATCTTATATATATGTTCTTTAATTTTATGATTTAGCTGTGTCATAACCTTGTGAACTAAGTAACTTAGTAAACAAAAAGTAACTTTTTTTAAAAAAGTAGCTTTTTAAAAAAAAGTAACATTGTGAACAGAAGTGTATAAATAGTAGATACCTTTTCTTCAACTTTAAGGTTCAGGTCACATTTGGGGGCGCATGGCAATCAAAATCTACGCAAATCCAGTTCAGCTCAGAGATATTGATGCCACACAAGACTAACTGATATCTAAACATAACGTGCCTACAGACTGTTCCTGAATCCTACATAATGTATACTTTTTATCGAGCATATATGAATCCAATCATGGGACCTTGGAGATGAGCCTACTGAATGTACTCCCCAAGCATACACATTCCGCATGCACAGTCCTGAGATGTCTCTAGAGTTGAGTTTTCATTGGTGGACCTGTTGGGATGGTTTTCTGGCTTCATCTCTTGAAAGGTGGACTTGTCAGGATGTTTTTCTGGCTCCATCTTCTGAAAGTGAGGCTGCACTTGTGAGGGTTTCTGTGCCCATTTATGCACCTGAGGACGATGTGGTTGCCTGGCATAATTGCCCCTAGGTGTTCTTGAATGTGGACTCTCAGTCATGAAACGTTGTGGATAAGCTGTGTGGTGATGCTCAAACGGGTAGTGAGGTGTTCCTGCCACTAGACGGTAGGTTAGGGGTCGGACTAGTGTGGCAAGAATGTCACTCTGATTAGCTGACATGAGTATGTGGCTGCTCATCTTACAAGCTTCAGATATCTTTGTCAATTCTCCCATGCTAACAGCCCTTGAACAGTTTTCTGGCTGATCAAAGGGATCTTCAATCTACCACCCCCGAAATCCAGTAACAAAAATCAGTAAAGGAGAGAGTAATTTACATGTACTTATCACTGAAGATTAGAGGAGGGAATCAGAAACTCAAAACACATGTATGGAAGCAGAAATGAAATTACCATTATGGTATATGTTTGGGGCAACCATGTCATATTGCTTGCTATGTCTTCCCACTGTCCGGTATATGGGCAAATCCCTGACTTTCTTGTTTTCAAAACAAGGTCCGAAAACTGCAAAATTCATGAATGACCATCAGCTTGAAAAGACTATCTAACCAGAACAATGTCGTGCCATTCATGAGACGGCTTAAATTGGCCACACACTATAAAATTGCCTACGAGAGAAGACAGACTGAATTATTTGCTACAATTACCTTCTCAAGAAATGAAATGAAAAGCTGTGACAATGAACTTGTGTTTACTGCTCCAAATTTGTCTGATTTAAACCTTGTTACGTTAGCAACACATGTCTCTTCAATACGTTTTTCTGCATCTGCCCTCAAGCCTGCATGAAGCATAGCACAATATGTTACCTGAATTGGTTGATTTACTGTTCAGATCGACAAATCTTTTCATGTATTTTAGGAATCTTTTTGCACATTCAAAACAAACAGTATCTAAGAACTATGGACATTTTTTTCCTATATAATTAGTACTACTTCATCTATGACATCAAACAGTAAAGGCTCCTCTCACGCTAACACCTTCCAATCAAAATTCCTTTTATACAAACCAAGAAATCAAAACCACAACTTCCATACGAACTTCCAATATTTTACCAACATTATCACTTAGTACACCTGAAATCAGTAATTTGTTTAAGACCAAAGATGAAAAGTACCTTGAAGATCATCCGTGAGATTCCCTGGATATATATCTTTAAGAGGTGGCAAAATTGCAGGTGTACATGTCTGAAAAAGAGGATGAAAATATTATTAATTAAACCAGCAAGACAGGAAAATATGCTACCTAAAACTAAATCGTATTTATTGTTAGTGCAGGGAAGTAATAAGAAGACACTGAAACAACTCAAGAAGATCATAACAAAATGCTTGGACAATGCTTGGACAAACCCGGAAATAGCACAGAAGAAAAATGAAACCGACAATAACTCTGGTGACAGAATGGAATATGACAGTTTGTAAACTATAACAAACAATTGGAAAGCCCACATAGATTACAGATTCACAGAAGCTATGACTACTGTACTTGTAGCAAACCATGCTCCTATAAATTATCTTAGATGACATGAAAATGAAGCTGAACGGTCTAAATTATTTCCTCAGACTCCAGAAGTGTTTATTCAAAATCACCTGAAAGTGGAAGACCACAAGCAAAGTGAGGGCGTATGAATTGAAAGACCCCAATCTCGGATTATTCATATGTTGTGATTTTGCCCATTCCTTTACCTACAAAAGCAAGTTGATTATATCATCTACATTTAAAAGCAAAATAAATTATAATCAATAACAATAATGTCATACCAGTAAAACCATATCACGGAAGCGCCCATCTATCTCACCAATACAAAACAAGAGTTTGGATTTCATTTGTCCCTTCAGATTATTGATTGATATATCACAAGAGATATTTTGGAGATAACTTTCGACCTTTAAAAGGGGAACTCTGGCAGTGGGTATAAATTGAAACCTTTTCCATCCACCTATATTAAAATCAACATCCACCCTTAGTTTTGAAACAAATCATGGGTTTCATAGATCCCCCGTAAACTTAACTTCTCTAAATCTTTTCAAATGCAATGTAGAATTAAGTGGAGGATCAATATCCACTGTGATGTGCAATAAATGAACATCATGAACATCAAAGAATCAGTGACATGTTCAGTCCAATATAATGTAGGCACTTGAGATAGAAAAAACAACAAACCAACCACTCTGTTTCATAGCTCTCATTACAACTCCTAGTAATTGTTCTTTGTGCTTTTTCCCATATTCTGAAATATACGAGCCTTTGGAAAACTCGATTGAAATATCCAAGTCTCCCCAGCAAGCATACAGATTAGACACGAATGATCCAAATGGCTCCACAATTGCTCCTGTTTCAGGCCAATAACGTCATAAATCTTTTAAGTCACATAAGCTGCACAAACCAATGGGAAGCTATCCATCATCTAAACAAGCCATATAAGATTAAACAAGCTTAAACCAAACCAAATTTCTGTTGTCCTTCCCAATCAACATTTAACAGATAGATTCCAATGCAGACTTGCAGAGGGCATTCATAATAAACTAATCCATTTCTACAACTTATCAAACCAAAAGGGCTTTTTGGCTACACAAATCAGATGGGTGCATAAATAAAACTCAGAAACATGAAATTGTATAACCCAGCTCTCACCTCTTAAACCCTCTACAGATTCAACAGCTCCTTGTAAATACTGAAGGATCCTCAGTCGTGTTTCCCAATCCTCGAGTGAGGGTTTCAGAACTCGTAGAATTTGATTGAGTGTATTGTCCACCATAATTTTGGCATTCATCTTTCACTGCTTTACAATAAACAACAAAATGTCAGAAACCCAAGTCCATATGGCTTCTGGGACTACAAATATAACCACAACACAGAGTATGAACATCAAAGGTTCATGCTTTCCCCACAAAAACAAACTCATTCCAGGAGAATGAAACGAGAAACAGAAATATTGGCATCAAATGAACAATGCTTCCCATCATACAACTCTAATGAACAAGAATAAAAAAATTTGGGTGCTTACAATGTATGAAGCACTAAAGCGGAGTGATCATGGGTCACTGAGGAGAGTGGCGAGATGGGGTTTATGGGTTCACTGAGGAATGGGGGACATGAAGACTAAAGAAACTAGCCGCACTTTGGTCAAATACTACTATTTGGGTCAGACAAGTGACCTTGCAATTGTGGGTTTAGGTTTTCTTTTGATGGGCTAAGCATATAGTCTACTGGCCCCCAAGAGAGAGAGAGTTTGTAATGTTTCCCTATTCCCTTTGATAGTTTGGATACACAAAATAGAATTTCCTCCTAAATTTTGTAATTTGCTTTGGGCGTGTGTGAACGTTTCTAATTACCATAGATAATTCTTGTGTTTTGAGAAGTTAATTTTGTTTAAGGATATTCATTTTATGGTTTCTATTGTTCTCGTACTTTATTTCGAACCTTCTAATATTGTTACAGTTTATGATATTTTGTATTATAGTTATTACTTTTCTAGTGTCAGCACAAAATGTTATGATGATCCGATATGTTTCAGATACATCCAAGTTACATGTGGATAAAAGTAAATGAACACCTTTTGATAGTGGGCGTGTGTTCTGACAAATTATACGTCAGTAAATTTGACAATTATGAATTCATTAATGAAAAAAATGACAACATCGTGATTCGACGTAAAAAAATTATTGCTGACGAAGCGAATCACGAATCGAATCGTTTCATTGGATCTTCGTAATCAGTAGTGAACAAATCGTCAGAATCCACGTAGGATTACACGTGTAAAGATAATAGATTACTTTTCTAGTGCTAGCACAAAATGTTATGATGATCCGATATGCTTCGGCTACATCCAAGTTACATGTGGATAAAAGTAATTGAATACCTTTTGATAGTGAGCGTGTGTTCTGACATATTCTACGTCAGTAAATTTGACATTTATGAATTCATTAATGAAACAAACGACCAGTGGCGGAGCTAGGATTCGGGACCTGGAGGGGTCCGAATATAGTATATAAAACTATATGCTAAAATTTAATAAAAACTCGCCTAACTCAAAATTTTGTGTATTAGTCCTTGTTCAAGATGTTCATCTTCACTGGGAGCAAAATTTTATTTTATGCATCTCCTAAACTTATTCATTTGCTACTTTACTTTGTTTCTTTCATAAATTCATTAATTTACTATTTACTAAATAAATCGAATCAATATCTATTTGATTGTTAAGATATAAAGACTATCAATTTAATAATATCTTTCTTAATATGATTCATTTGTCCAAAACGGATTGGGAGGGGGGTTCAATGATAGATTTAAGAGAGATTTAAACCCATAATCAATATTAACTAGCTAATTAAGGACCAAAAGTAAAATAATCCAAAATCTTAACAGGGGTCCAGACCCCTTCGGGTCTAAGTGTAGGTCCGCCCCTGCAAACGACAACATCGTGATTAAACGTAAAAAAAATAAAAAATTATTACTGACAAAACAAATCACAAATCGAATCATTTCATTGGATATCCGTAATTTGTATTGAACAAATCGTCGGAATCCACGTAGGATTACACATGTGTAAAGAAAATAGAATGTTGTTAGTCAATTGCATATACCTCTGATTCCTCGAGTCCATACTTTTCTCTCATTACAGCCTTTTCTCTCATCCATACTTGTCTCTTCTAACTGATTAAATGAGAATTTAACCTAGCTGTGGTAACAATTGTCACGGACCATACTCCACGAAAAAAATGGACATAGACTGTGTAGCACTATGCAGAAGCTTACGAGTGCAAAAATGGTGAGGCACCATTTTCAGCTCAATTCAAAACATTACATGTGACATTTTGACGATCATCTGCACTGTTGTCTACAAGTTCATACCCCCTAGCTGGCCCTTTCCATAACAATCCACGTCTCCAGATTAACCTAGCTATTTCATATTTTATATGCATCCATGACGTGTATAGAATAACAAGCACCTGGTTTTGGTTATTCCTCGTTTCCTCTCTTAGTTTTTGGCAAGTGGTTTTGCAGATCGATCCCTTACGGCTCGAAATAAAAGAATAGAACTTTCCAAGCATCATTCTCACGACTTTTGCTTAGAGCCATTGACGTGGTTTGCATTCTGCTTCTATTAACTTAATGATTGACTCGGATCATATTATGGGTTTATAGTTGATCTGCTTGATTTTCTTGGTTTAAAATTTTCAAAGTAACTTTATAGATCCAATGATTCAAACGGAGCAGGAATTGAGCATGAAGGATAATGAGATGTTCATACCAACATTTCACTCACCAATGCCTCCACTATTCCACCACCTTTTACGTTTTAATTCGTTTACATATTTTGTATACTCGTGCTCGTTGTTTTTCATGTAATTTGTTAAATATGTTATCTTAAATTTTAAATTAATACATCAGAAATAAAATGAAACGACATTTACATGTATGTTTATCATTTTTGTTAAACGTAACATGTAATTTCGTTCGTAAAACATCACATTATACAAACGTACACACGATTAATCATTATGAAAACATGACGCGCGATGCACACTGTTTAAATCTCCGAGTTTTTAAATCTCAATTGTGAACATCACACAGCCGAAACCCTAGAGGGCATTAGATGCTTGAAATGCTCATCTTACCTTTGATTTTACAGCGTACAGTTCTTATCACTCGAACAGAAAAGCACTAATGGAGTGATAGACTTTTCCCTCTACCTTAATTTTCAGGTCACACTGTTGGGTCCAATGCCAATCACCATCACAGATCTTAGAAAATCTCCTCCAGCTCAGAGATGTTGATGCCTCAAAGCAGCAACCCAGACCCAGAAACGCAACGTGGCACCCTCCCATTGATGGTGTTCGTGAGTCACCCATAATGCACACACTGTCGTGGAATAAAAATCCAATGGTGGAACCCCTTAAAAATCTGCTGCTTGCTTACTGTTCTGAAAGGGAGCTCGAATTTATCCACACATCTATCTTCGGCCATTGAGGTCCCGAAAAAACAACCACATCCTATCTTCGTTTTGAAGCTTTTTCCGAACCAGTGGATGAAATCCCAGCAAGAATTAACAGAGGGAATAATCGTTAAATCGTGTAACCAAAGCAGGATTAGTGACCTTAAATCTGGTCAAATTGGAGCATTTGATCGTGTTAAAATATGATTAAGTAGCTAAGGTGGTATGATTATCTTGGCATTAGTTTAGGTTTATATGGTTAAGCATTGTCGTATGTGATTCCCTTGAGGTGATCGATAGGAGTCAAACGCTAGCAAGCAAAAAAGCGTCGTAGTTAAAAGTTGTGTTTGGCCTAAGTCAGGTATGTGTTTCGTGAGCATTGGTTGGTTCCTTTTCTCTAATTGTCCCCTTCGCTCTTTGTCATTGCAAATTATACCAAGGGCATCTTTATATTGTGGTAAAGATGAATCGACTATTTTTGTGTGTCTATTACGTTGGACGAAACAATAATTCATTTATCAATCAATAGGTCGGATGGAGTCTGATTCGACGATCCCATCCGACTTAAAAGCTTGACACGACAATAGAAATATGACCCTAAACAGGGGTATGTACCCTAAAGAGTGATGAAGGCACCAACAAGTTGACCCCGCACTTCGAACAAATGACCTAACAACATATCCAAGAGGTGTTAAATTGAATTGAATTTACAGAATTAGTGCATAAGCACCCGCCACTTTTCATTGATCAACATATTGAACAAATCAAGCAAAATATCTCTCCAAACAATCTTTCCTCAATGCGTCACACTCCTAGACCTAACATCGGCATGATGGCCAGAATGCGAGTTGGATATCGGGATAATATGAAACGGAACCTACTTTCGATGATGGATTGCAAAAAACCGATTCAACAAAATTAAGATCACATTCCGAATCTGGGAAATGAGAGAAGAACTAAACGAAAAAAACAAAACCAACTCTAATGTACATTAGTATTTCACTCTATTAGATCGTATATCACAACCCTGCAACCTTCTGCAGACCTGTGAAGATTGGAAAGAACGAAGAAAAATAAGAACCATCATAAAGAAAACCTAGATTAAACCACAACAAAGGGGAAGTTTCCGACTACTACTTTTCTCTTAAAGCTTGTTAATAAGAGAAAAACGAGCAGCTTCACAACTAACAATCAACCAATGAAAAGCTACAAATTTGGTAAACTTCCCCCCACTGTGGCTAGATTAGTATATTAGTATAACATATTAAACGACGTCGCATGATCCCTCACGATCTCACATGCCTCCTCAAATCCACCACCACCACGCTGACGTTATCCGAACTCTGCCTCGCCAAGGCCAACTTCGTCAGCAAAATGGAGGCGTCCGCGCACGCCTTGTCGGAATTCACTCCGGCCGAGGACTCCCCATCGGCCACGTCACCACCACCTGAAGCTCCCGGAGTCTTCTGCGCGCGCAGGCACATGCGTACGACGCCGCAAGCCGTGTCGTTTGAGACAACATCCCATAGGCCGTCGCTGGCCAGAATCAAACACTCGTCCTCCGCCGTCCGGTCCATGATCGTCACCTCCGGTTCCGATATCACGTATGGCTTGAGATAGTTGTCGCCGATGGCTCGTGACATGGCGAGCACTCCGAGGACTCTCGGACCGTCCCAGTAGATCACGCGCCCGCCGGCGGCTTCGATTCGGAGCAGCTCATCTGGCCGATCAGGCTGAAGAAAATAAAATAAAAACAAATGAAGCACGTTAGTAAGTGGTGGACACACTCGCACTGTAATCATTGGCGCGTAATACACGCGCCGCTGTCTACTAAAAAAAAGTGAAATTCGGTTCAATGAATTTGAATCCCGACAGATCCGGTTCAGTGAACTTGTAACCCTAACAGATCGCTCACCTTATGATCGGAGGAGAGAGGAACAGCGGCGCCTTTCCGGCAAAGAACGGCGCGGGAGTCGCCGCAATTGGAGACGATGATCTTTTCCGGAGTGACCACCGCCACGACGGCGGTGGATCCGACGGCGTCGCACTGCGGAGTTTGAAGCTCGCATCTGCAGTTGGGATTCTGCAGGGCTCGGTTCCCGGCCTGGACCTCTTCGTCCATTTTCGAGAAGCTTCGCTCCATGGTGTCCTTCCATTGAACTACTCTCTGGCTTTCCAGGTCTTGTTTGACAATCTCATGTAATCTGTCCTTGCACTTCAACGCAACCTGGACAATCAAACACAAAACTACTATTAGAATTTCAATTACGAAATTATGTGAACTCTAATTTTTTTATCAAGTTTAATTCAGCAGTAGGGACTCACATGAGAGCAACCATGGCCGTCGTAAACACCGTAGAAGTGGCAACCATCCGAGTCTGAGCCGTCGTTAAACAGCTTAGGGTGAATCGAAACGGCGTCTTCCATATCTCTCCTTCTCCCGCAAACCGAAGTGGAGCCAAACCTCGGTGGTTCTTGCACCACCCTCGGCGGAACCACCACTTGGTTTCCCGCATGCAGAGCCTTGGACTCTCCACGTGTAATAACCACCTCACCGTCATCCAACCCACCAGTTGCGCCACCCGACTTTTCACGTTTCTCTTCCCCTCTCGCCTTCTCCGCAGCGCTCTCGGCATCCCGAGACAACGCCCGCAACAGATCAAGCTTCTGCCGCTTCCGGCCGTTGTCCGCCGTCTGCTGCACCGCCATCTGATCGGCGGCGATACACTTGATAGGTAAAATATCCAATCTCCGGCGTCTGGAGGTCCGGGAACTGGGCTCAATCGGAGCTGCAGTCTCGCTTTCTCCAACAAGTCCGCAGCAAATTCCAGCCATTTGATCGGTAAAACACAACGAAACCGAAAACTCAAAACCCAAAAATTGCTTTCCGGTGTCCGTTAGAACACAATTTCGAGAACAATAGCAAGAAGAAAGAAACAGATAGCAGAAATATATTTGCGATCTCTTAAAAACGAGCTCAAGGCGACCCGTTAAAATGGCATGGCGCTCAAGCTTTTCTAAGGAGGGGACACCTCATGCCCCTCAACAATTTCACCTGGGGGCCACAGCGTGCCTAATCACGGGCAGCTTGCCCGTCACCATCGCGGGCAGGAAGGATCCGACACTGTACAGTTGGTATGACGTCGAACTACGGAATACCAAGGTGGGGAGGGAAGAGGTTGATCTCCGCCGTTGATCAGACTACCAACCTTTCTCACTCATCGCTGATATAACAACACGTGCTCTGCTTTATTGACACGTATACGTGGCGGTAGTGTGGTTTGGACACGGTAGGTCCATACGGTGTCCTTTTACTGACACGCATGTGGTTCTTGAGCGACCGACCCCTCACTCTTTTATTATTATTGTTTACCCTCCTTAATGCCGAGGATTACACCACGTGGCGACATCGCGGGCTACCAGCTTCGTGTTAGGTTCGATTTCCCACATCTGATTACCACCTGTTACCAAGGTTGTAAATCGGTAAATCAAGTCCGATCACTCCATTTTTCTACTACTGTGGTAATTTAACAGTAAAAATAGATGATAGCTTTGGGTCTGTGGTACTTTCGATTTTTAAATTGTATACATATTTATGCGTTTAATTTGTCTTCCATAATTCCCCTTGAACAATGCAACATTATGTATGTTTTAACTGGTCTAGCATGACTACTACGAGTTATTTGTTTGATCAAATTAACATTGTCTTCAAGTGGTTTAACGAAATTGAGTTTCATCTGAGTTATTTTTGTACGATAATATAGTGAAAAATTGATGTTGTTAGTAATGATATTTCTTTGTTATAAAGTTATACTAGGTTCAATGTTCAATCACAGGGAAAAAAGAATAAGAGAGAAGCCACAATTTCAGCTCACTCTGGAAGCTTCAAGAGGTGCCGAGTGAGACAAGAGACAAAAAAGACAGAAAGTCTCGAGCGCTCTCGAAGTTTCAACACTTAGAAAGGGCGAGAAACACAAGACACAAATGCCCAACACTGTTGTTAATGAACATGAAAAACACTGTACACGTTAACAAAAACCGACCCCGATGTAAAATAGTACATGTTAAATTTCTAGTAACATGGTCAAAACAAATGGACTAATAACGTTTGTATGTCACAATGAGTTCATGTTTATTGTAATCCGGAATTCTACGATACTGGCCCCATTTAAAAAAAAAAAACCGCAATTCTGAGCAACACCAAGAGAAAATACGTGGGAGAAATAATTATCAATAGGAGTAATAATACTGGTGATTTTAATTCAAATTTTTTGATTCTGAGTTTCCAGTTGTCCAATGAAAGAGTCCGAAACCGAGGAAGCCGAGACACGTGTGGGGTTAAATTTCAAACCGGGAGATTTGTCAAGCAAGAATATCTCATGATGAGTTCGCTACGAAGCGGACGCGTGGAGTCGGCCTGACGTGGATCCGAGGCTGCAAACTCCCTCGTTCATGGCGGGTAATGTGATTTTTAAGGTTAATTATTCCAATAATAATACTTTAACCCCAAAATTTACAATATTTATTTCCGACCAAAAAGAAAAATATCAATTTCTTGCTTTACATGTAAAAAAAAGGACCACGCATTCACCGTTGGAACCCACAACGACCGGTGAGGAGTCGCCACGTTTGAGGGTATGGGCTGTCAAGCAATGAGATCCCGATCCGGCATGTGGTGACCTACACGCACTTAGAACCGCCACGTCAGTTAGTCACTGTCCAATGCTTGACTCTTAACCTTGGTCTGACCATGGTTAGGTCAACCCTGGTTTACCTGGTTCGCTTTGGTCTCCTTGCTACTGGGTCAAAAACCTTGTAACTCGAAACAGAGGGCAACCACGAAAAGTGGTTAGGGTTTGGGAGACGTGGAGGGAAGGTTAAAGTTAGACGGACACGTATGGAAGCGAAGGCCCAGATAACCACGTCAGTGGGTTTAAGAAAACGAAGACCAAGGAAGGTTTCCTACAAGAGTAGGTTTCCTTTGGGAACCCAGAAAAAATATAGCAAAGCTTTCTGCGCCTCCGCTCTGGGATTTTTTTGTCTTCGTCTCTAGATATTTTTATTTTTCTCCAGCTGTGGTTTGTTGCTTTGGAACTAGGAACATGAGTCATGCACATCCTGGGTATCAATTTCCGGAAAATTTAATGATATTCATCTAAGTGAATTGTGTCCGTGGTTTATTGGTCAAAATTTGCAGCTATAATGCTCTTCAGATATTCAAATTTAAAGTCTGTTAGTATTGAAACTTCATAGTCGGAAGTTGTTAGATAGGTCTATATCCACGGTAAACACAAATACAATGAGCTTATGAAAGGAGGACGAAGAAATGAGTTCGGCGAAAGATAGGTTAAGAATTTGATCTACTTTAACATGAGAAGTATTAGGTAAAACACTTGTCCGGTTAGGAATAAACGAAATGTAGAATGAGCTCAAATTTGTAGTTTTGAAAAACTACGGCATCTTTTGGTGAGTTCACAGTCATAATCACATAATGAAACAAATGTGCAAAGCATGATAATTCAATGGGGGTTGAGAGAGACCATTTGTGGTATGGTAGTCCAAGTAGATTTAGAAAATGATATGTCTTGGGTGTGTTTCGGTTTTATGCTCGTGATTAACAGAACAAACGCATTTGAGGAAGGCCAGTTCAACACATTTTGTAAAGCAAAGGAAGATAAGACACCTGCTAAGAAGGCTCATTTTGGGATACTAGTGGGGCAAAAACTGTTAGCAGTCATGCCTCCATCGACACATATGATCTGTCCGGTGATGTATGAAGCAGCCGGCAAGCAGAGGAATGCTACCAAGGATGAGACCTCTTCTGGTTCTGCAACACGATTGAGAGGAGTACGAGAGGTTACCTCTTCCAGAAACTTCTTGTCCTCCAGCATCTGTGATCAAGAACAGAGTTCGCCCAAGTCAGATAATGTTCTTAAACTTTGGTGTACCAAATATTGATTGCATACATTCAACAACAAACTAAATTTTCATTAATTATCATTGCAAATCCAATCTTACATAACCATAAAACTGCACTAAAGAACTATCCCTAACTTGTGGCAAAAGTGTCTTTAAACTGAGTACATCTTCATCTAGATGACAATCTATTAGCCAGCTTGCTGATTCATGGTGTAGTGTTCTTTACCAGGCTTAGCCCTGAAAATAAGTAAGGGAAAATGCACAAGTGACTACTAAGTTCTACTCGGTCAATCTGTGCCTACATTGGCTGAGATGCCACTTAACCAAGATTCCAGCTGTTCTCGCTACTGGGAACAATTAGATCCGAAGAAAACTAATCGAACTGTGATAATAGATAAGAATAAGACTCAAGAGTCAGGACCTCAGCATATCCAATGATAAGGCTTGTAAAAAGTCACAAAACTAATTTAGGTTTCAATCCTTGATTCCATGGAATTTGGGCATGTAAATATATGATTCTTCTCAAAGTGAATGCACACTCATGAAAAGCTGCTAAGAGTTATTCTCCATGACAAATAAGACACTGCATATTACTTGTAGTGATATGCTGCAAAAGTTATTCTCCATGTAATATCAGCAAAAATGAAGATTAAAAGATGTAAGGAAAGCATAATTCACATATATTTAGTATTTGAAGAAACAGGTGTCTGCCCTTTTTTTCATTGATGTTGACGGATGTTTTATATGATGGATATAAATTAAAAACTATCCGCAACATAATGTTAAACCATGATTACTAACAAATCTTTCAGTGGAGATGCTCTGATCTGATTCATGATCCAATTGATGTTGCGGACAAGTAATTGTAATTCTGAATTACATGTAACCCAAGGACTATGCAGAAGGCCCTCAGCAACTTCTATTTCGCTAAAATTAGTAATTATTGACATATCATTTGCAACAGAAGACAGGTAGGGAAAGCAAGAGAGGGAAGAGCATATTAGACGATTGGAATATGGGTATATAGTCCCCACAGTGGGGTCTAATAAATCAAACCTTTATTCAGCCTGAGGTTCTGTCCAAAGTCCTATAATTGAGTTCCATTGGAACTTAATAATGCTATCAGATAGGCTTTTACAACTATTCTAACTCAGATACATTAAGCAACAAACATGCAAAATATCTATGATCTACATTTTCGTAAGTAGGGCACCATTGTATCTATCTGACAGAGTATGTACATTTCTACACATGGAATAAACTGCTCAAGTGTCTCTTCTAAGTAAACTCAGAAAAAAGGACATTAATCTCCACTAGGTTATACTATTTCACACATGCAAAGCTTTTAACTGATGATAATGAAGAAAGGGTATGAGTATTTACGTGTTCCACAAGTGAGGTTCGGGTGTACCAAGGAGCAACAGCATTGCTCCTGATATTGTCTTTCGCCCATTCACAAGCCAGATTTTTCGTAAGCTGATTAATCGCAGCTGAAAAAACAAACAAGATAGAATGTAGCATTTGTCTTTTCCCTTCATATAATGTAAAATACCACAATGCAAAGGACTAATGGGCTCACCTTTACTTGCTGCATAAATGGTCCCAGAACCAAGACTCACCAAACCAGCCACAGATGATATGAACACAACGCTTCCTGCTCCGGATCCTTTCAAAAGCGGATGCGCAATTTGGCACAAATGGTATGTAGATTCCAAATTGGTACTCATTACCTTAGAATACTCTTCAAAAGTGTACTCAGTAGTTGGTTTCCTTATGTTTGTGCCAACATTATTTACCTAGTTCCACAATGACACCACACACCAATAATTCAATTCTCTGATACATTCATACAAACACAGAAACTGTAGTGGGCTAAGTTCTCTTACAAATATGTTGAGCCTTCCAGCGAAAGAAACACCCACTTGCTCCATTAGCTTCTCTCTCTCGGATTTAACCGAAACGTCACACACAATCCCAGTGATCCGGAACCCTTTAGCAGACCATTCCTTCAAGCACCTCTCAAGTTCTTCTGCATTCCGAGAACAAGTGAAAACATAAGCACCAAGCGAAGCTAGCTCCTCCACCACGGCGTACCTGAACCGAAGCAAAAACATGTAATCAATAAACCCACAATTCCCATAGAAAGAAAAGATGCATGCAAATGAAAATTGGGAGAGAGTAAAAGAGACCCAATTCCACGAGTGCCGCCGGTGACGAGTGCTGTCGTTCCCGTTAGAGACCATCTTGGAGTTGCGAGGTTTCTAGTGCTCTCTGCCATTTTCGAAGTCTTCCAGCAACTTCACTGTACCTAGATAAGGACAGTTTGCCACGAGGCCTATATGAGTTCGAAGACAGAAGTGTGTGGTCTTCTGAATAGGGCTAAACGGGCCACTCAATTCATCGTCTTTGAAGTCGACCCAACACAGGCTATAAGCCCAATAGAGGACTAAACTTTGGGTATAGACTGTGTACGTAGATCTGTTGGTTTAAACATCCTTTTACAGTTTTACTATTGTAGTTTCACCAGTTCAGTAGATCTTGACAATGTAGAGGTATTTCCACAACTTTTATGCTTGTTCAGCTTCGCATCTATAGAGAGTCTTCTGCGTACGGCATGTAAATACACGATACAATGTGGAAGATTATGGTCTATGATTTTATTGGACATGTAAATAGTCTTAATATATAAATGGTTAAGATTGCACAATCTTGTAATCGTACCTATTTCATTTTACACTTTAGGGTGATAGTATTTCATTTCTCCACTGTACTGTAGACAAAACACAGTTAAACGAGAGTAAATTTGACTAGTAAATTTGCATTACCTAATCTCATCTAAGTACAAACAACATCTCTAATCTCCTAAATTCCTAACTTCAAATATGCTTATGTCTGTGTGCCAAACAAATTACACCACCCGAACCAACCAAACCACAACTTAGTTAATAAGATCACTGTCATCTATAGGGCCTATCAATCAAGTTTGTTCAAACTCCAAAGCTATGAAGCAGACGTGTTAATTACTTGTTGGGTATGCACGTACATCGCTTCAATTCATTCCCTTCTTATATTTTCCATAACCATGAAAAACACAGGTAGACGCATCACAGTCAACACATCTACCTCAAACCCCATGTGCATATATCTCAGCCTCTCTGCAAGAATGCAACAGACCTCTGAAGAATTAAAGACCCAGTAGTACGTACTAGTCTCCTTCACACATCAAAATCCAGAACTATTGAGCTACCCCATCGATAACTGTTGCCAAAACCCCATCAATCTTCTTGAAACTGCTAGACCAGACAGTGCGTCAAGTATAAACAGTTTCCATTTTAACCTAACATAGCGCTATAGCGATCTTCAATTCATATCCCCCTCCTTACATCAAAACAGCTCCTTCATCGAACCCAAAGTTACAAGCAAACCTCACTCTCACAGTTTCACTTCCAGCTCATTCATTTACCCACCACACCTCGAAAACCCACCTCCAGAAGCATCAAGTAGAATCCACCATGTCAACAAGTTCTTCATCTTCAACCCAAAAATGGAATACCATCACATAAATTCCCTCTGCACACAAGGCACAAGGGTGAAACGTTTCATCATCAACTTACCATATAAAGCAAACGTTGAAAATAATCACTTATTCCTAGTCCTAGCTTTGCTAAGCTCACCGTGTATTCTGCAGGAACCATCGGTGTGTTAATGTAATAAATCCCACGCACGGTGGCTCTTCTGCCATAGCCAGAACGATCATATTCACCTGCAGGCGCCTAGTTCTAGGGTTTTGACATCGGGTTTATTATTGAATTCTAATTTGGAAATTTAATTTTTTAGGGTTCTAGGGTTGGTGATCGGTCGTTGAGAATGCATTAACAATTTTAACAGGTAGCCACAAGGCTACACTGGATATATGCAAGAGTAAAAACAAACGGACGCGTAAATAGTGCCAATGAATGATTTGATCTTTCTTCTTGTAATACTATTTTAATTCAATTTGATTCGATGCGGTTGGTGGACTATTTGGAGGATTAGAGACAATTATATATCGTATATATTTCAAGAAGAAAACAAAGGCGGGTTTGGCTTTCTGATCCAGAGATATACCTCTGCTCGATTTTACGTGCTGGTTTATTTCAGTTACTTTGATCTTTGATTTTATTTAGATTTGTAATACAGAACTAAGACTGAAACGAAAAGTGTTGGTTGTTTCTGGAGTTCAAGAAAATAAAGTTAAGAATAGTATGTCAGGACCGGAGTGATAATATAATTCGATGTTAAAGTATTTATGAGATCAACAGCAACAGCAGGAGTACTGTTACTTTAATTTGAAGCTAGGATATTGTAGTTGAAGTGACTCTTGATGTCAGTTACTTGTCAGTTCTAAATTTCACTCTTTTACAAAACCTTACAGAAACAGTTAATTAAGTTCCCCCTCCTCCGAGCACTTGGCTGGTACAAGAAACAAAAACAGTAGCACATAAAACAGAGATGATCAGCTATCAAAGTTTTCTCTGTGTCAATTTAAACTGTGTGAGAGTACTCGCAGTCAACTAGTGGTTCCTACTGTGTGCAACCCAGAAGTTTCTGTTTGAATAATTATTTTCAAACTTGAACAGCAAACTAAATTAGTTACACAATAGATATCATACTGGTGTGTACTATCTAGCCAGATGTAGCTGAAAAATTGATGAAGTTGTATCTTCACCTTCATCATATCTAGTAGCTATCTGAGATTCTGAAGTAGAACACACCTAATAAACCCTAATGCAGGACTTTCCCAGATCTTAAGCCGATTTATTACTGTACTATCTACCACCACAACATTCAATTATGGCCTCAACATACATATTATATCTGATAGTAATTAAGATCATAGATATACATATCATATCAGAAATGATAAAAACTGAATATCAGTGAGCTGAGAATAAAATCAAGAAATTAAAAGTGCATTAATCGATTAACATCGACTTATGTGCACATAATCATAATACCTCCACTAAGTTGGCATGTTCGAATTCGTTTCAAAGGTTAGCCAAGAAAGAGGGAAAACTAAATTAAAGCAGAAAAACTAAACTGATTAATTTCTCTCTCTTCTTCCAAATAAGAGGAATCTGAAGATCGATCAGCCATACAATTAGTGTATGCCCATAAAGTTGTAGATGGTCATTTGATCTTGGGAGTTGGGTCACCAAGCCTGAGCTCAAGATCCAAATCTTCCATGGAGTTAGCTGTAGCCATAAGTCCACTTACCTCTGCAGGTCGGAGAAAGAATGGAAATGGTGCTGAGTTCATAGCAGAAGCAATCTTAGGCCTTTTACAAGTGCTTGCCTCTTCCCCACAAGACCCAGCTAATTGTCTGTTTCCTCTAACAACTGTGTTAATCAACCCCACTGTCAAATCGGTTTCGACATATTCCCCAACTTGATCACCTCCCATCAGGCTAATAACAGATTGGTCTTCTTCGTCTGATGATGACCCCATCACCATGATATTCTTCTCCGATCGATCAGCGGCAGCGGCAGCAGCAGCAGCAGCAGTTGAGCAAGAATTTGAAGAAGAATAAGGAGAGATAAAAGCCCTAGGAGCTGAAAAAGGGCAAGTCATCGCACCAAAGCCATGGCTATGATTTCTAAGGTGATGAGGGACATGATCTGTAGCTAGTTTAGGAGTAGCAGTACCACTAGTGTTGTGGAGGCATTGCTTGAGTCTAGCTCTGTCTCTTCTGTGAACATTCATGTGACCCCCAAGAGCTTGAGCCGACCTGAACTCCCTCATACAAAAACTGCAAGAATAAGACCTCGGCGGCCATATGCAACCACCGCCACCAAGCGCACCAGCTGCGTCTTCAGCGAAAGCCTTCTCTTCCCATGTCGCGGATGAGATACTCATGACTGAGTTCATCGACGATCGCGACGACGAGGAGTAGCAGTACTGCTTCAACATCAAAGGAGACTAGGTCTATATATATAAATACTGGGAAGTAGTAGTACTAATGAGACCACGGAGAATCTAAGAGAAAGAGAAAAGGGTCAGCTGGAAAGGGTCTTTGGGTTTCCTAGCTAGTTTAGTTTCCTGTATTTTGGATCTTCCGGTGAAGCCACTCTGTTGGTGTTTAGCTCCCAGTTTGCTCTACAGTCATTGTTATGCTTCTATTATATGGTTTTTGGCGATATATATAGGAGGGGACCCGTTTGGTCCCATATAAGCAACTGTCATGCATTTCATTTCATCCACATGCCTCAAACTACTGACCCTTTGTCTTCAGTTGAAATCCGAGAAAATATAGAGTAGGCGTTTACAATGATCAGATGCCTAGCTTTACCAAAAACATGATCAGATGCCTAGATTAGCTATACATAGGTACCAAGCTAGAGTGACTGCGTTCATTACCTCTAGGTTGGAGGTGGAGGAGGTAACTTCGTTATATATTATAGAAGTCGTGAAATCGTGATTACATTACGTAACTTTATTTTACCTTAACCGTTATTATATGATAACACGACAATAGTGAAATTATAGAAACAAAATCGGATAATGACTCCAATCAAAAATATATCTTGTACGTACTGATTCTTCCTACCGCACAAAAAAGTGATAAAAACTACATAATTATGACTAGCTTCGTTTAGTAAATAGGATTTTGTAGTATATATGCTCGATCGTCGACATTCTAATTATCAACTACAATTTTGTTTCATTTGTAAACAAAATAGCGATACTATTACTCTGAAATTAATACTGAAATAGTAAGGTACAGTTTATCAAAATTAAAGAGGAGAATCGAAGTACTTGACATTAAAATAGTTGCATGCTGTGAAACTATATAATCTAGACATCTTCAAGAGAAGACAAGGCTTTGTTTATTAGTTGAAAGTTACACATGCATGGAAAGGCTATGGAACAATAAATTCTGCATCGATCCTAGAAGAAGAAGAAGAAGAAGAAGAAGAAGAAGACTAGCTAGACGACCATAGCATTGCAACCTTGCCTTAATTTCCTTAAATAATCCATGGATCATGGAAGAGTGTTACAGACAATAAGACAAACACCTGTGAACTGGACGTGAATTAGGAAAACCTGTATGTTAATACAAATTATTCGTAGCTCAAATGATCTATAATATTAACATATGGTCTAGTAGGTGTCATTTCTTGATCCTTATTTCGGTTGGTTTGACAATGGTTTTCAGTGCAAATTGTCCTAATCATAAATTCCTTTTCTTCGTAGTAGCTAGCTACATACAAACAAACGTGGATTATTATTCTAATTTCAACTTTTACATAATAGCTAACTTTCAATCTTAAAAAGACGTTTGATTGATTAAAAGTGTGAGATGCATATCTCACGCTTGGTTAATTATATATGTAGATTATAGACAACAAGAAACCTTATTAGATTAAGTCATGAGCTAGACAATATATATATACCATCGAAATCAATTAAGTTAATATATGCTCGTTGATTTTATAGGATACTAATTCATCATTTCATCGATCCAGCTAGCACTAAATTGATCAATTTAGTGCTAGCTAGATCGATGAAATGATGAATTAGTATCCTATGAAATCACATTCTGACACTAGATCATTATCTGCCTCAATTCAGCTCCCGCAAAGATGATCAATAGCATGCATACATTTTTAAGATAATCACATTCTGACATTCATATCTAGTTTCTCTACTATGCATGAAATAAAATCAAGGGGAGTAGAAGTTCTTATTGTTCAGAACTTTAAGAAGAAGCTGCTGATAATCTCAGTAGTCTCTTTGATATGATTGATCCCTTGAAGTTTTCTTGTTATTGCATCTGGTATTCTGTTGAGAACGTGTTCAGAATCTTTGAAATTTTCCTCCCATATCACGCCAAGGTAATAAGTCAGCAATCAGACATTGTCTAATTTTTACTCTAAACACATCTAACTAGCTACTTTATCACAAGTGAGATGATAGTAAGACTTTAACTCTTTACGTACAGCTTCATCAGCCAAGTTATATTACAAAAATCATCATAAGTTGCTTTTTTCATGAGAGTTAAGTAGATAGAAGAAAAGAAAAGGTCAAAGATAGATCTTCTTGTATAGTACTTATATGATTATAAAACCAAGCTTGTTTAGTAATATATACCAGTTGGATACCCTAGAAAACTACCTTGCCCAAGCTAAAGATGAACTTAATTACTACTTAATTTCAAGGTTTTGTCAAATATATATTCTTATAATGTGGCAGTTAGCTAGGTTCTGAGATCGAGCAAGTGTCGATGCCAAACACTACCTGCGCTTTGTTGAATCTTTATGCAGCATATCATATCATGATCGAGGAGCTAATCCCGAGTTAAAACTATAGTCCTGAAAGCTGAATAGCATACAGAAAATAATGAAGTTGCATGCATGAGCCTTTAAACAGTTTAATTAGTCTCTCCCAGTTAAACAGTATAAAACTGGGATTGAAGTTTATATGACTATCTATATAAGTGAAAGTAGACAAGCCACCTGCCACTCAATGATTCAATTAACGTATTGGGTGGAGTGGTAGTCACTCCATATATATTAGTTAATAATGGACAGATCGAAGAACAGGTTTGAGTGGTCAATTTTAACCACTCTGTTGATTCAGTACTTAGAACTGTGGAACCCGATCGATCAACTTGTCCAGTATCTTTCTGGCTCGAACTGTTCGACCGTGGAGGACATATGAACAGAATGCTTTTGATTCTTTCTTAATAGGGACTTGTATATAAACACAACAAGAAACATTCGGCAACCAAGTCAATCTTCCATATCCAAGAGGACCAAGACATGTTTAACACCTTAAGACATGCTTTTGATGACAACTTAAGTTTTAACTTATGCATAACTACTCAGGAGGAACGCACGGTTTGGGTTAAGTTCCTTTAGTTTATTTCTAGTTGCTTAGAATAATAAACAGAGAAGATAAAGATTATAGACTTTGAACGAGACAATGATCTGCTCTCTCTATATATAATTGATTCCATTTCATGTAGTAATGTCCAGAAATTTTATAGTTTGAAATGCTTTAGTTTCTTTGGGTTTGGTCAATTAAGACTCAAGAATGGATCATTCTAAAAGCCTAAACAATAAGAGAAGGGGCATACAATATGCTAAAATACTAATTATCAAAGCATTACTTGACCAATGAAGCAGTGAAAACTATTTATAAATGATAAGCTAGCTTTTTTTTTTCTATTTTAAACTAGTACTCAGATTGTCTTCTAGCTACTCATAGGGTTCTACCTAAAATGTCTTCATTATCAACTTGTAGAACAAGAAATATTGAAAGAAAACACGTTACTGGTTTGATACTTATGACTTGATAAGAAAACAACAAGGAAATAACTCTAAAATATCCTTTTGATTAGAACTATTTATTATTAAGAAACTTATTTTGATGATTTAATCATATTTGCCGACTGAGAGAGTCGCAGAGTCTAAATAGGAATAAGATATTAGACATGAGATGACACTTGGTGACTGCATCAAATGTTAAGCACTGATTCTTTTAGCTTATCGAACTGTTAATTAGTAAGACCTTAAGCTCCTAATTAAGTTTGGAATACCGCAAACAATACGGAAAGAGGGTGTTAAAAAAAGTCCTAATTAAGTTAATCATGAACCACTTGATCTTTTTTCTTGATGAAAAGCATGTAACAATATTCTTCTATAGGATATAGGCATGTAGCTGTCTTTCCCCTTCTGTGGTTTACTGAGAATTCAGAATCTTGCATCAGCGTGCTGCAGATGTTGAAGATTTCAAAAATCATTAAGAATTAAAAAGGATATAAACAGGTTGTTGGTTTGTATTCTCTGGTCACAACAGGTTCTGTAGTTTGTTACGTACCCTAAAAACATTGCAAATATATATTAGATGCCAACGAAAAAGGCAAGATATTGGTAACTATTTTGGATGCGAGCACATGAACCTCATCCTAACTGCATTCCATAAAATTCCAACTTTCATGAATAAATTAAGACGTCTGGATATTAGGCACTCATCTTGAGTAGTAAGATTCGATACTTGAATTGAGCCTAGCTTGTTGAACATCAAGGTCCATGGTTCTTTCTTTTTCTTTCTTTTCTTTTCTTTTTTGATCACATAGTTGATAATTTTATCCATTTAGATAACAAGATGAAGCACAAGTTTTAAGGGAAAATGCCCATTTAATACTAATTCAAACCCTTTATTTCCCATTCCAATGATAATCTTTTGCATTAGCTCATTCCAATATAAGGTAACCATTTTTATGCCCAAATGCACAAATCTTTATGCCCAAATGCACAAATCTTTACTAAAGTCTTAACAAACCATATTATTTTAAGACTATTTTGCCCCCACCTCTTCAACATGAAAAGACTTGGCCGGAACCTCGGACTTCGGTCACCGGCCACCGGACACCGACCGCCGGACACCGGTCACCGGATTTTCCCCGACCGCCGGATTCCGGTCACCGAATTTTCCTCTGTAACCAGTTACTGACTCCCAATAATCAGTTACTGACCAGTTAATGACCCATAATAACCAGTTACTAACCCTCAGTAACCAGTTCTTGATTAATTACTGACACCCAGTAACCAGTTACTGACCCCCACTAACTTTTAGTTTTCAGTTACTGACACCCAGTAACCACTTAGTTTTCAGTTACTAACCCCTAATAATTTTGGTTACTGACCGAAGAGGAGAGAACTGAGGAACCGGCCCGACGGTGAGCACCCACATTTCTTCTCTGGGCACCTACCTTCCTCGACGGTGAGCACACCGGCCTCCTCCACCGACTCCGGCGCACGCCGGCAAGTAACGCCCTTCCAGGGGAGTAGGAGAAGCGGTGAGGCAGCTTAGAGCCGGTTTCCAGGGCTGTGCGGTTGCGGGTGATTTTGCGGAAGCAGACGAGGAGGGAGAAGGTGGTGGTGGCGGTGCTGGCGTGTGGGACGACGAGGTTGGGCTGCGGCAGAAGAGACGACGGCGACTGCGCCGGGGACCGGGTGATTGGGCGCTGCAGAAGGTGGATCGGGAAGAGAAGGTGGTCGGAGTTGCGGAAGCAGACGAGGAGGAAGAAGAGGAGGGAGAAGGCGGTGGTGGCAGCGTCGGCGAGTGGGACGACGAGGTTGGGCTGCGGCAGAAGAGACGACGGAGACGGCGCCAGGGACCGGGTGATTAGGCGCGGTAGAAGGTGGATCGGGAAGAGAAGGTGGTCGAAGGAGATGAAGTAGCGGTGCTTGTGTGGGCAGCTAGCGTCGGAGGAGGAGGAAGAGGAGGAGAGAGAGAGAGAGAGAGAGAGAGAGAGAGAGAGAGAG
>NC_020497.1:16196373-16241405 GCF_000184155.1 Fragaria vesca subsp. vesca
AAGAAGAAGAAGAAGAAGAAGAAAGAAGAAGAAAGAGATAAAAAACTGTGTGGATTTAATTAAACACAGGGTAATAACGTCTTTTTCTCAATAATCATTGGAATGGGCACAAGGATAAGACTTTAATTAAAATGGGATTTAGTTTTCAAATATTTAGGCATTAGGGCATTTTCCCAAGTTTTAATCGTATGCACTGCTAAAAAACCTTAAGGTGAACAATATAAGTTCCTCTCCTATATTGTGCAATTTTTGCACCACTTGTTGTGAGCGGCACTCTATTTTTCGTTCGGACTTTTGTCTCATCAAGTTTTCCAAATTTTAACAAGATCACCATATACTTCTTACATAACCTTTTTGGAGTATTATTTTCTTCTGTTAGAACAAGTGAATACCCTTTTCACTTCTTTTCTTCTTTTGTTATGTTACGTACATGGTTCTTAAGAAAAGAAATGAATCATTTCAATCATATGATGAAAAAAAAATCATTGGAGTGGGCTATTGGGTTGAATTAGTGGGAGGTGGTTTGGGCTGGCCTATCTCTTTTCTAATTTTGAGGGGGCATATTGTTACAGAAAATTATCTCGTATTTAAGAGGGGTGGTTTGGGCTGCAACTCTAGGTTATTGTTTAGGGTCCAGTTTGTGCCCTTATTTTGTATAGAAATTAGACTTTTCAGATTTCAATCCCTACATGGATTTTCAAAACCATGTTCATAACTTCATATATACCACTCATTGCAGAACGAAATCAATAAGGGGCCAAGCAAAAATGGCAAAAGAGGTTTTGATCGATCCTCAAGTACGACGACGTACTTATTTGATCTGCTTCCTCCATTTATGACAAGTGATCATTCACTTATGGTGTGTTTGGATGCGAGTGAATTCTAGAGAATTTAATCAAAAATAAGGAATTCTCAATTTCCTAGGACTGTTTCTCCTATTTGGATTCTTATCCCGTGAAATTAGCAATTTCCAAGGGAAAATAATCGTGGAATTTGGAAGTTTAAATTCCCAACTTGAATTTCTCACTAAATATGTGTCATTTGTCAATTCCCTTGATTGAGTTTAGTTTAAATATAAATTCTTATCATTTTAAAACTCTACATCATGAAATCCAAACAACGGAATTCTTAATTAATAGACTTTAAATTCATGGAATTGTGATTCCTATGATTTTGAAATTTTTATGGAAATTGAAATTAATTACTTTATCCAAACACAACATAGGTAATGATATTTGCGGAAGATATCATTGCGGAAACTAACAAGGTTTGGCTTTTGCGAATGAGGTATATGAAATCGTATGATATCAATGTTCGCACAAATTTGAAGATGGAAGAATGTAAACTCAATACAAGAATTTGCAGCAGTGAATGAGGTATATGAAATCGTATGATATCAATGTTCGTACAAATTTGAAGATGGAAGAATGTAAACTCAATACAAGAATTTGCAGCAGTGAATAATTCTAAGCCTGTTTCATAAAAGAATCTACCCGTCCCTTAGTGCATATTCCAGTATGAAGTGCCCTGCAGTTTTATTTTATTCTCAGATTAGGCACAATTAAATTAAACACAATCCTGTTTATGTGAGACATGCGTTTGCTCCTTAATTAAATCATAGTCTTTATCTCAAAGTATTCAAATGCTTAAAGTAAATCTCTGTCTCCCATGATTCCATTAGTTGGGTTCGTCCGAGGCTCTAAGCTATATGCAGTCAAAAACAGTGAACGATGTTAACAGAGCAAAATGGAGCTTTCTATCTGTTCATCCTTTCCGTAACTGAAACAATCATTTTAATTAAGCTTACCAATAAATCAAATGTCTAAAGCAAGATTATTAATTCGTTGAACAACCTCATCTGACTACAGTTGATGATTACAGACTACCTGATTTAACTTCTAGCGAATGGTAAAATGCACAAATTCATGCAGGTAATTTTCTCCTTTATGTTTACCAATTTTACAATTTTACACATGCATGTACTGATTTACATCATCACTTGTCATTTATAGAAACTCTGATGAATGATACCCCTAAATCTACGTACAATGCCAAAATCACTGCTATCCATTTTTTTTTTTTTTACCCTTTTTTATTTTATGTAAATATAAACTAATTACCTGCAATCACCAAAACCAAGCTGTAAACGAATCCAGCATATATCATCATCACCCTGCTTAATTTCACTTGCTCTGGTTTTGCCTTCCTTTGTTGTTATTACTATTTTTCTTCACACCTCATCATTAATTCTCCGGGAATTCCATCCACTTCTCTCATCCTCCTTCCATTTAAACCCCAATCTTCTGCCTGTCCGGAAAAGAAAAAAAAAAGCCACGATCTGGGGAAGTATCATTCTCAGATTTTCCGGGTTAATTTTCTGAGAAACTTGTCTGGGCGTATGTGACAACATTATCGGCCAGGCAAGAAGTCACGTAAATTCACAATTTTCCGGGGACTAGATAGCAAAAGAAATGAGACCTAGCCGGATGGAGGAGCTCAAAGAAGCTCCGAACTTGGTGGCATTGCCGGAAAAAACCAATGGTTTATTGTCTCGCTTCATGCGCGTGGGCCTCATTTTCTTCCTGATCGCGTCAATCTCACTCGCCCTCTGCTCCACCTTCTCTTCCCAAACCACCAGCTGGTTCCCCATCCTCGCCCAAAACCAAACCCGTACCGCCATCCCCACCTTCACCGACAACAACACCGAACTCCCGACCAACATCTCCCACATGCTCTTCGGCCTAGGCAGCTCCGTTGCGACGTGGCGTGACAGGAGCCGCCTGGCCGAAACATGGTGGGACTCGAAAACGACACGAGGTTACGTCTGGTTAGACGCAAACCCCGAGAACGTAAGTGATGTCTCAGCTCATATTCCGCACCGGGTATCGTCGAACTGGACCCAGTTCAAGTTCACACACTCGCAGTCGGAGGTTCGGATCGGCCGAATTGTTGTGGACAGCTTCAACCTCCGGCTGCCGGACGTGAGGTGGTTTGTGATGGGAGACGACGACACGGTGTTCTTCCCCGACAACTTGGCGTCGGTGCTGTCACGTTACGATCATAACAAGATGTACTATATTGGCGGGAACTCGGAGAGCGTCGAGCAGGACGTGATGCATGCGTACGACATGGCGTTCGGCGGCGGCGGATTCGCCGTCAGCTACGCACTGGCGGCGCGTCTGGCGGAGCTGATGGACGGGTGTTTGGATAGGTACTACAACATGTACGGCTCCGATCAGAGGGTGTGGGCCTGCGTGAGCGAGATCGGTGTGCCGCTAACGAAGCTGAGTGGGTTCCACCAGGTACGTACTTTCGACGCGTGTCGTGCATTAAGGTTGGTTTGATATTATTTCTTGTTAGTCAAGTCAGTCAAAACTAGCTATTCTCGTTCTTAACGTTCAACGGCGGGGTGAATTCTCGTGTGCCCTGGATTTTGAGTTAGTGTTGTGGATTGACTTGAGTCAAATTCGTTTAGCTCCCAACAGTTGTTCGATCGACTTCTATCGAATTGGAAGTTTGAACTCTAGACCAATATAATGAATATGGCTACACAATTTGTGTTATGCTCGGAGCAAGTGATGTGGGTTAAAAATTAGATATATCGTTATTTTAGAATACTTATATAACATTTAGTATGATTCACGGATAAAACAAACTTAAAATGAGTGATTTAGAAAAACATCATTTTTTTGCTTTGGTTAAGTTAGTTAATCAAACATCTTATTCATGTTGTAGATCAAGTTAGTATATATGGTAAACCCCCTTAAATCTTACATATCTAAAATTTACAGAGATAACTGAGCTAGTCTTCTATACTGTTATCTTCTTTACATGAGTTAGTATGGTAGTGAATAAACTAAAACACGAGTTTCCTTGTTCAATTACTACTAAACACAAGAACTTCCACTGTCTGCTTAAGATAGAAAAAGATGCATGTCAAATATATGACACATGAACTAGCTAAGTTGAGAATGTGCACTTGTAGTCATTCCAAAAGCCATAGAACAAATCAAAGACACTAACTAAACGAAGTATGAACATATTACAGAATCTGTCCATAGTGAATACTATAACCCCACGCAAAAGAATTACTCTGATCGAGGTTAGGTTTTATGGTTGGTCCATGTACCAAAACTACTATAGTACTATATGTTAAATGCTACCATGTGTGGTGCTTTTGTCATGTCTCACAAAGTTTCAAAAGGAATTGCTACGTGTCGAGAAATAGCTTTATTCCTCATGATATTGCTCTCTTTATGAATATTCTGCACTACTTTACTATGATAGAGATCAGTGTTGGTGGCCTAGCTAGAACAAAATGACCGTGAATCAAGTCGCTATGCTTGTCTTTAAGCACTTCACTTTCTTCCACCTTTGGAATACTAGTACCAGCTTTCGCGTCGAATATAGAGCACTTATAAGTTAAGCTAGATTAGGTTACATAGATTGCTCGTATTTCTTCCACCTGTCGGTCGCCCTAAACCAGTTCGTGCTAGCTTTTCTTTGCAGTCTTGCATTTGTTTTCGGTTCCAGTTTCAACAAAGATGATCTTCAATTTTACTACAGTAGTAATGATAATTGATGGTAGAGTCTGCATATAGATGTTAGAGACAACCGCAACTTCTCACACATAGTAACTTCAATCGAGAGAACTAATTGGATAACAGTGTTCCTAACTTGGTCTATCGGTCTTGATTGTGTTTAATAGCTAGGGTTCAAGATGTAGAAAACTATAAGAATTTTATCTAATTAAGGCTTAGAGTTTAGTTTTCTTGCAACGAATTAATGTGAATATGATCCAACTGGTATATTGTGAATTTTCAGTTTGACATCAGAGGTGATCCTTATGGTGTTTTAGCGGCACACCCATTGGCACCACTATTGTCCCTTCACCACATCGACGCCGTGGAACCCATCTTCCCCAACCAGTCTCATCTAGACGCAGTCACGTCCCTCATTCAGGCATACCGGGTCGACCCGCCTCGGATCCTACAGCAAAGTGTCTGCTACGACCGGAGGCGTAAATGGACAGTGTCCATTTCATGGGGCTACACCCTTCAGCTCTACCCCTCAATGGTGTCGGCTCTTGAACTTAAGATGCCGTTGCAGACGTTCAAGACGTGGCGGAGTTGGACTGATGGACCCTTCACGTTCAATACCCGACCCGTGAGTTCGAACCCGTGTGAGAAGCCGATCACTTATTTCTTGGAGCATGTTAAGGACGGCAAGAGTGGGAATACCTTGACTACTTACAAGAGGTTTGCAGGTCATGAAGAGAAGAAATGTAATACGACAAACTATGCTCAAGCAATGGCATTGCAGAGGATCGTAGTCCTCTCAAAGAAGATGGATCCTCACTACTGGTCAAAGGTAACTTCACCCATGCATCTTTGGTATAAGAACCATTGCTCCTATTTTTCCACACACTTTGGTCCCATTCATAATGTGATTGATCGTACCACATACATCAGATTATTGTTACTATTTCCCAATATGCACGACAATGTTAGCTAGGGCTTATAAAAAAAAAATAGTTAGCTAAGGGAATCACATTTTTTTCTTCTTCAAATCACATCGATCGTGAAACCCTATTTGCATTTTCTCGACGTGATTTAGTAGTTCTAGCTCTGATGTGATTGTGTTGATTTGGCAGGAGCAGGCTCCGCGGAGACAATGCAGCGAGATTAAGAATCGTGCAAGCTTAAGGGGTGGAACGATGCTGATTAGAATTAGGAGATGCAGATCCTCGGAATCTATAACAATTTAGAGGGTTGATAGGGCCGGATAGAGGGTTGATGAGCTCTAGAGCTGGGTGGTTATGCATGTACAATACCCTAGGGTAGTGAGGTTTGTTTTTCTGGAAGATTAGCACGTATGCATGCTTGTAGAGATTAGCACCCATAAGCTATTGCTGCATTTTTGTTACTGTTCGATTACCATCTCTATGATCGAGGGTTAGGTTAGACCACAATTGAAGTAATCTCTGATCTCTCTCTCTCTCTCTCTCTCTCTTCTAGTTTCAACTTTCCATGATAGTGCACTTACCTTCACATCTATGGCAAGAGTTTGATACTAGTCCTTAATTTCAGGCCAAATCATGCTTTCCCACTCTAGATGCACTTGCATATTGGCAGTGTGGCTAAACCGCACCATATATGCCTTAAGGCACACGAATGTGCACAAGTTCCATCCACACAACATTTGTCAACTCAAGGGTAATTAACTTGAGTGGAGTTAAGTCAATATCTATAGGTAAGTGAAAGCTAAAGCATTTTTGTATTGTGTTGGTGGTGCCAAAAGTATAAGTGTCAATGGCTGAGACTACGGTGACCTCACGGCACTGAAATCTGTATAATTGCAGCAACTCTAAGATGCCATATATACCTGATCAAAGATGACTCCAACAATTGTATCAAACTATTAATAGCAATGGAGAAGATAAGAGCACAACTGCCTCACCTAAGCCTAAGACTCCGCCTTTGTTGACCATACGCAACCAAAAATCTCCATGCGTGAATGATGAATCTCACATTCTCAATCGAGAAGATAAGAGTGCAACTGACTCACCTAAGCCTCAGACTTGGCCTACGTTGATCATACGCAACCAAAATCTCAATGAATCTAAATGGAAAAGAATAGAGTGCAACTTGGTTTATTAAACAATAAATAGTTCACTTACATTTAAAAAGCCAAAATGAAGAAAATAAATCTAACAAGACCTTGGCACTGCCATAGCTATGAGAGGAACTTCTCTGTGGATGACAAAACCAACGCTTTCAGTCATGTTCATATCCTCAGCTCTAGCTACACTAGGCAATGACCATTCAAACTTGTGCACAAGATTTGCTAAAACAAGTTCCGTAGTGGTCATGGCAAATAAGATTCCCGGGCAACCTCTTCTGCCAGCTCCAAATGGGATCAACTGAAAGTCCTGCCCTTTGAAGTCCACACAAGAATTCATAAACCTATCAGGTTGAAACTCCTCTGGTCCATCCCACAGAGAAGGGTCTCTTCCAATTGTCCAGGCACTGACTATCACCATGGTTCTTGCAGCAATGTCATATCCCTTTATTTTAGCATCTTGGGTTGACTCTCGAAACACCAATGGTAATGGAGGATACAGCCTCAATGTTTCTTTGATCACAGCTTTCAAGTATGGCATTTTGTCCAAGTCACTTTCTGTTATGTCTTGTTTTCCACTAGCAATTCCCATAACCTCATTTCGCAGTCTTTCCATCACTCTGGGATGCCTTATGAGTTCAGTCATAGCCCATTCTATAACTGGAGGTTGTATCAGTTCCACCTGCAAACATATCCAAGATGAGAGCTTTCATGCCATCCCTATCAATGGAAGAACCAGAGACAATGCTATTCTTATGCACTTCAAGCAGAACATCCACAAAATCCTGTCTATCTTCACCTTCTTCACCACAGATATCTCCATCGGTGCTAAGATTAACCATATGCTCCTCAACTATTGTATCAAGAAATCTATCCAATTCTTTAGAAACTCTCTCCACTCTTGCATCTAACCCACTAAAGCGATTAATCCATGAAAGCCATGGAATAAAATCTCCAACAGAGAAAACACTCAACAACTCCATAAGTTCCCTAAGCAACTTCTTGAACTTCATTGCACCTTCATTACCACCACTGTACTTCTTTCCAAAAGCCACCCTACAAATCACATCATTATTAAGCAAAGAAAACAAATCGCTTAGATTGACTGGCAATGACAACATATACGATTGTTTGACATTCTCAATCAACAAGGCTAGTTCTTCTTCTCTAATTCCTCGGTAAGACTGCACCCTTTTGGTACTTAAAAGCTGGAGGACACATATGCTTCTTATTTGCCTCCAATACTCACCGTAAGAAGCTGAGGCCACATCCTTGCCTTGGTAAAGAAGTCTATCAATAAGTGTTAATCTGGGTTTGTTACAGAAGATGAGATCATTTGTTTTCATGATCTCGCAAGCAGCATCTGCAGATGAAACTATGATCACAGGTCTGGAACCAAAGTGAAGCATCATGAGTCCACCATAGTGCTGAGCTAGTTGTTGGAGGGATCGGTGAGGGCGTGCGCCAAGTTGGTGGAGGTTTCCTAGTATTGGGAGCCTTGGAGATGTTGGAGGCAAATGATTGTGGGAATTTGTAGTGGAAAACCATTTGACGAGGAAGATTGTGAACAAGAACAAGCACAAACAGATTCAACATAGCTAGCTAGCTAGTAGTCGATGAAACATGTATTTGGTATCATTCAACAGAGTTAATTGTTGAGATTTTAGTCCCCGAACGAACCGAGATTCAGAACACACCCTACAACATCAAAATAAAGTAGAATAACCAAAAAGGATGAAAAACAGTAGTGAAACTCATTAACCAATCGACAAATTTTCTGCCTACGTCTACCCCAAGATATTTGCCTTTTTACTATGAGAATAAAACTAGTATAAGATACATGAGTTAAATCTCATAACATAAATCCTAAAACCCTTGTACACCCTCACTTATAGAATACCCAAGAACACAATATCTCACCTAAGATAATTTCTCTTTTTTTTTCTATTACTCTCATGCACAACCAAAAAGCTAGCTATTTCTATGCTTGCCTGATGCTTACTTGCATTGCAATATTGCATGCTTCAAATTAATGGTTTGTTTTATATTCCTTTTTCTTCCTTCCAATTCATATTCCATGTAGCACACAATTGGAGACTAACTTTTACACCTTTAATTTCCACAAACACCATTTATTTCTTTGTAGCTAGCTGTAGCATAGATAACCATTCATCCAAGTCCAAGTTTGCTGCATCAATATTACATGGTATTTCCAAATTTTTGCATGACAATGAATTACCATTCTCAACAATGATCTCTTAAATCTTCATCTCCGGCCCTTTTAAGAAATGTATTACATCTTCTACTGCTCATACATCTGATTCCTTGTATATATGGTCCTAGTGAAAGGAATGAAGTGTGATGATTTATATTGTCTAGAAGAAGGTTTGATATATCCGAACTCGATCCATGAGCTGTTGAAAACAATGAGCGCTAACAGGTTTCCTGGATACATACAATGGTGAAAATTTAAGAGATCATTGTTAAGAACGGTGATTAATTCTCATGCAAAAATGTGGAAAGACTATATAATTGTGATGCATCAGACTTGGACTTAGATGAATAACTATATGGTATAGCTAGCTAGAAAACAATAAATGGTGTTTGTGGAAATTGAAGGTATAAAAGTTAGTCTTCAATTGTGTGCTACATGGAATATGACAAGAATGGAAGAAAAAGGAAATGGTTGCCTATAAAATTAGCAGCATGACAACCTATTTGAAGCATGCAATGCAATTTTTTTTTTTTGGACAAAATGCAATGCAAGTTAGCGTCAACATCATGCAAGCATAAAATAGCTTGTAGGGCGTGCATGAGAGTGAGAGAGAAAATAGTGCCAATTAAGAGTGAAATTCTCTTAGGTAGTGGTCATGGCAAATAAAATTTCTGGGCAACCTCTTCTACCAGCTCCGAATGGGTTCAACTGAAAGTCTGCCCTTTGAAGTCCACACAAGAATATATATATATATAAATCTATCTGGTTGAAACTCCTCTCAGTCCTCTGGTTGATCACGAGTGCGGATTACTTCAGGTTTACAAGGTAAAAAACTTTGGGCCTGAGGGAGGGGTAACCTTTGGGCTTACCACCTAAGTTTTGCTATCTTACTACTTTTTTTGGTAACTCACTGCATGGCCTTTGATGATACAGCAAGCTCAGTCCCATAGTTAGTATCGATGTAGATTAGTTTAGTCGGAGGATCACGAAGATGATCCAAGACAAGAGTCAAGAACACCTCAAGCCGTATATTCTTTGATTCTCTAATGGTCTCAGAACCACACTAAATAACTTGAATTACAGCTCCTCAAGAAAGCAAGGAATATCAAATATATGTAAAGACAACAAGAAAAGAACCACAAAATTCTCGAGAAGCATCATTACAACCGCCTCTTCTTGAGACATGTTGCAATGCACCAAGAATAGGTTACTTAGTGGTGGGTGCCATTACATACTTTTATCAAGTAACTCCATTAATTAACTTCGTCTTCAACAAAATGAATTCACAAAGCAAAAACAATTTGTTTGTCGCTGCAATCCCCGACTTTTTCATCAGTCAGACTCCAACAATTGGAACCGAGTAATTTTGAAATTTTCTGACTGCTGGTCTGCTGCATTACGCGATGATAAGCAGCCGCTAGGGTTGATCTCCGAAAGGTTCCCCAATTTGGCAACTTGGGAAGATAAGGTTCAACAAAGTTGGGTCTTTGCTTTGCTGTAGAGGATATATGATATATATATCAACTTGGGAATATACAATATACAAAATACACATGCCAACAACATTGTTTTCTTCTTCATCAAGAACATTGTTTTCTTCTTCATCTGTCAGAAGAAACCATTTTTCTAATAGATTAGTCCATCTTTCACTCTTCACATTTCAGTTTTACACGTCCAAATAAAACTAATCCAGTTCTCAAACGAAGAGATATTTTGGCCGTAAAAAGGATCTCTGTTTCTGGTGGAGCAATGGCGGATTAATACATCTTGGTCTTCATCTTCAACAAGGTATCGGTGCTGCCTCTTTTCTTCTTTGAGTTCTTTCTTTTGCTTTACTTTGAGTTTTGGACTTTCCAAGTTCACTTTTTGTTTGAATAATAGTAGTGGGTTTTGCTCAAGATGCTGTTTTTGCTATTTGATTCGAATAAGGGTGAAAAAGTTAGGGTCTTGGAGATTCTGTGAAAGAAGATGAACCGATAAGTAAAAGAAATGAGTCCGAGCCGATTAGAGCAGCAGAAAGCACCGAACGTGGTATCATCGCCGGGAAAAACCAAAGGTTTATTGGTACGCTGCATGCGCGTGGGCCTCGTTCTCTGTCTGATCGCTTCAATCTCATTCGCCCTAAGCTCCGCCTTCCCCAACCGAACCCTCACCTCTATCTCCTCCTTCTCCACCACCGAACCAGCCACCAACATCTCCCACCTTCTCTTCGGTCTCGGCAGCTCCGTCGACACGTGGCGCGGTCGGAGCAACTTGACCGAAACATGGTGGAACACAACCACCACACGTGGATATGTCTGGCTCGACACGAAGCCCGAGAGTAGCTTACTCGACGTGTTGTCTTGTATCCCTTACCGGGTGTCGGAGAACTGGACCGGCTTCAGGTACAGCCACTCGCAGGCGGAGGTCAGGATTGCCCGGATTGTCGTGGACAGCTTTAACCTGCGGCTGCCGGACGTGAGGTGGTTCGTGATGGGAGACGACGACACGGTATTCTTCCCGGAGAACTTGGCCTCGGTGCTTTCAGGGTACGATCATAATCAGATGTACTACATTGGTGGGAACTCGGAGAGCGTCGACCAGAATGAGATGCATGCCTACGACATGGCGTTTGGCGGCGGCGGGTTCGCCGTCAGCTACCCTCTGGCGGCGCGTTTGGCGGAGCAGATGGATGGGTGTTTGGATAGGTATTTCAATATGTACGGCTCTGATCAGAGGGTGTGGGCCTGCATGATCGAGATCGGCGTGCCGCTCACCAAGCTCAGTGGTTTCCACCAGGTATACCTTACTTTTGATATAACAGTAACTTTTCCCAGAAATATTACATAGACAACAGTAACTTTTCCCACTTAGTAACTTTGTCTCACTCAGTACTCAGTAGTGCTAACTGTTTCCTAGAGTTCAAGATGTGAATCCGATCATTTACATCAAGAACTCTTTGCTGTTTTCGGGTCTATGTAACTGGAACTTGGCACTTCTAATATGGAAATCTCTTGTGCAACCAAAGGTTACAACATCGACAAAACGTGACTAAGAAGCCTCATTAGGAATGAAGTTAGTTCAAAATTCAAATACAACATTGCCAAAGTTATGCCCCAAATTTATTAAGTTTATCTGCAGCTAAATGTGCTTCTGTGTAAACATGGTTATAGGAGATATATGAAGTGGAAGAGTGTTGTGTAGGGTTAGGGTTTAGTTTTTCTTTCAAATTAAGAATGTGAACATGACCGTTTTGGTATATTGTGATTTTTCAGTTTGACATCAGAGCTGACTCGTATGGTATTTTAGCGGCTCACCCGTTAGCACCACTATTGTCCCTTCACCACATTGACGCATTGGATCCCATTTTCCCCACCCAGACCCAGCTAGAGTCAGTCAAGTCCCTCGTCCAGGCATACCGAGTCGACCCGCCTCGGATCCTACAACAGAACTTCTGCTACGACCGGAGGCGTAGATGGACAGTGTCCATTTCATGGGGCTTCACCGTTCAGATCTACCCCTTCTTGCTGTCAGCTCTTGAACTTCAAACGCCATTGCGGACATTCAAGACATGGCGGAAACGGGAAAATGGACCCTTCACGTTCAACACCCGAGCCGTGAGTTCCGACCCGTGTGAGCAGCCGATCACTTATTTCTTGGAGGATGTTAAGGTAGACGGCAAGAGTGGAAATACTTCGACTACTTACAAGAGGTTTGATGACAAGGATGGGAAAGTTTGGAATACTTTGAATGCTTACGAGAGGTTAGTAGGTCGTAAAGCAAAGAAATGTAAAAGGGCAGACTATGTCGATGCAATGGCAACAGAGAGGATCGTAGTCGTCTCAACGAAGATGGATCCTCAGTACTGGGCACAGGTAACTTCACCTCTTTAGTCCTAGCACTATTGCCATAATGTATTGATTGATTGTATATCACACACATGAAATTTTAGTTACTACGTTTTTCTACGAGCCGTAGTGTTCACGAGTAATGTTAGAGAAAGCATATTTTCAAATCTCAATTGTGTGTGTTTCTCAATGTGAATTAGGATTTTCGAATCTGATTTAACTGTGTTTATTGGCAAGAGCAGGCTCCGCGGAGACAGTGCAGTGAGATTGAGGATCATGAAAGCACAAGTGACGGAACAATGTTGATTAGACTTAGGAGATGCAGACCCTCCGAATCTATAACACTAGAGGGTTAATCAGTCGGGAACTCAGGATGGAGAGCTGGGTGGTTACAATACTCTAGGCGAGAAATGTTTCTTTTTTGGGTGATTAGCACATACTGTTTATAGAGATTAGCAACCACAAACAATTGTTGCACTTCTGTAACTATTCAAGTACCATCAGTATGATCGAGGGTTAGATTAGGCCACAATTGAAGTAATAACTCCCTTTAAATTGTTTCAACTTTCAATGATAGAACACTTGCCTCACATCTTTGGCAAGAGTTTGATACTTGTGTTTCAGACCAAGGCATACTTAGTCAATGGCTGAGAACCTGAGACTTAGGTGACCTCGTGGCACTGAAAATCTGAAATTGCCCTAACCGTGAGACGCCATACGTGATGAAAGGTGATGATGCCAACAATGGTCTAAACTATTAATAGCAATGGAGAAGATAAGAGTGCAACTGACTCACCTCAGCCTCAGACTCCGCTTATCTTGACCGGACGAAATGAAAATCTCAATGGCCGTAAGACGCCATGGAGAAAAGGTCCTTGCAGTCCAAATACACATATACAGAACTATTACAAGGTGCAAAGATGCATTTGCTTATTATTTATCCTTCATTAGTAAGTAAATGCCAGATGAAAATAAATAAATAAATACAGCCTAAACCTTCCCAAAGACTAGCAATGTAAAGGCGGATAGGCCAATGTCAAGTTCATAAGTATCACCCTAGAATAACCACAACCGTCTGCGATGTTTAATCAGTAGATGGTCCTTGATATGGAATTTACAAAAGAACAATCTCTTCTGTATAATACGTCTACACACATACTTCTGGATAAATGAAAAGCATAGTTACTTTACAAGTTCTCGTTCATTCGTTTCGTGAAAATTGCATCTTTTGCATATCAGTATATCCCTCTATCACAATTCACAATGACCTCCTACAATTGGATTCCGGATCGAATGAAGTATTATTTGCAAAACAAGGTATCACGTGTTTCATTTCCGGTTGTTGGATTTACCCTGTTAACATAACAGAGACGTCACTGTAAATGAAACATATTCGTGAAGATGGTTTTACAAAAGAAGTATCTTACCCCTCAGCAATTTTGCAAAGATATTCCCGCTGATCATCTCTCAAAGGCACATCTGTGAAGTCTGACCAGACAGAAGGCAAATAATCCAAAATGGATTACGAACTTAAATTACAGAAATCTTGTTACCAACAAAACTAAGCTATGTATGTTTGACCCAAAGGAAGTAAAATATTCTATTTACTTTCCAGAGAAACTAAGGATCATAGAAATTTCCAACTCAAGAACTATCAAAAGACAACAGAAACAACAAGAGGGAAAGAGAAAGTGAACAGCATAATATCTAGGTTTTCGAACTTCTACTCTTAGTAATATATAATTTACTAGCATGGATTTGAGAACACATTAAGCCTAACTATAACAAATATAACCATTGAGCAAATGTTATGTTTTTTACATACCTGCACCTGTGATAGTTGATCCTTTGAAAGATGTATTGCCTGTAGTAAATGCACCTTCCAAGTTAGCATTGCTCAAATTAACCTGCAAAAAGTAGTACATGCATGGTAAGAACACTAGATAGCATCATGGTAACTTTCCTTTGATTCTTTGCTTTGGTAAGATTTGAACCTTGGGCCTAGTGGAGTAGCGGAAGGTCAAGTAAACCCTGCCACTAACACATGAGTGGACCAAGGGATGGGGAAATAATACAGTAGGGCTTAAAACAAGCAAAACTTCCAAAGATAATTTTGTACGTAAGAAGCTATTGCATCTAAATCTGGTGGACAGTACTTTTATAATTCGAAGGTGCATTCCTCATAACAGTCCCATTCACTTTGCTAAAAACATCTAACACTTTAATTAGTTAATTGTCACTGCATCTCCATAATGAAAACAATTAGTGACAAAGAACAAAGTGAACAAATTTGAGCCTGTTAGCTTCAAGGCAGGGGTTTATGCTTGTAAACTTCATATTCAGGGTTGAGTCATGCTCAACATTATGCTATTCACAAGCAAACCAGAACCTAAGATGAATATAACACTATCTCTGTCCCCAATTGGCACAATATTTCATCCACAATGGAATCCGATATCTCCCAGGCTCACAGCCATGGATATTCACACACATACCATACATATTGTAATAGCCCTATCTATATTTTCTTCACCATTTATCAGCATAACTTGTATTAGACAGGTAATCTGAATGTGAAAATCTGTATATTTCGTACACATTGAAGATACAAAAAACTGTTGGACAGGCACTTCGGGAAGAAGAGTTTCATCAATACTCACCTTTGTCACATTGGCCAAGGAAAAGTCTGCACCTCTTAGATCAGCATCAGAAAGATCAGCCCCTGTATAGAGAACACAATTCATGGTATATCAAATATTGCTAAATTTCATAAGATAAACATAACAGTACTAACAATTCTCAACTCAATCACATTATACATAATTCACCATTACTACCATTTAGTAACAACAAACAAAATCAACTACCATACCTGTTAAATCAGCATCAAAGAAGCTAGCACCTAACAACTTTGCGCCGTGAAAATTCGCCTGCCGCAATATGGACTGCAACAACAAGAATCACAAAAACTCAGTACAAAACACAAATGCAGGTAACAAATGTGTGTGTGGTGGTGGGCGTGTAAATCATCCGAAATTTTACTGATTTTGGACCGTTTTGAAGTCTTGTTTAACCAAAGTCAATCCGCTGAAGTCCTTCCCGCTAAGATCCTGGCCCCTAGTCACCTCCGAACCATACGGACCTCCACCCTTCCATACAAAACGACACCGTATTCAGTACAACACAATCTCAAATTTTCCATCACCAAAAACACGAATTCGGCATTGAAACTCACGATATAGGCGAGCGCGGGGCTGGCGGAGAGCACGGCGATCAGGCCGGCCTTGCAAACGGAATCTCCGATTTGGACGACAAGGTTTCTGGAAGCTTCGGGTGGAGTCTTGAGTACCTGCGAGGAGAGAAATTGAGGGAGTTAGATAGAGTGGTGATGAGTGTGGGGAGGAAGGAGGGGCGGTGGGAATGTACGTGGGGCGGCCGAGGAGGGGAGCCGGAGAGGGAGAGGTGTTGGCGGGAAGGGTTTGGGAATTTGGAGCACATGGAGACGTTGAGAAGCGCCATTGGGACTTTCTAGTGGATAATGAGAGAGAATGAAATTGTGTGGATATATGGGCCGCGTGTGTCGTGGGTTTGATGATTAGGCGCGCGTAATTAGAAGTAATGCACATGTGATTTAAGCTCAAGTGCCATAAGTTGTGTCACTTAGTTGGTTTGTTTATTTATTTTTTCAATTTTTCTTGATAAGCAAAAGTTTAGAGAGATAAAATGCTATCATACATCTCTCTTTGTCGGCCAAAGAGACTGATGTGGGATATATACGTGTCTCCGTTATTCTTATGTTGATCGATATAACAGCAATAGATATGCACGAGAGTAACTCAAAATATAAAAATGTTGATAGCAAATATCAAACTTGGATTAGAGCTCTACCACAAGCACACCCATACACCGTACCGACTAGATCAACCATTGATACTGCCATTTCAGTGGCTAATTCGGTTATGATTACATTGAATTTTGATGATTAAATCGACAAAGTTCCATGCAATTAGGAATATATTTTCTCGAGGTAATAGTGTAATTCACGTTTGCTCTACGCACACATGTGATTATCTTATGATCGTCGTGTTACATGGAATATGACCTTTGAACCATAAGCTTAAAGGCAATTAGTTCATTATAGGATTTATAGCCTTACAACATTTCAAATACAGCTCTAAAAAACAACTATGACATCCGAAAATCATAACAAATAAATTTCCGATGTACCAACACTATTAACCAATCTAAGAGTAATGAGCAATAAAAAGTACGAAAATGCATCGTCTTAACACAATCACAATCACGTAAGACAAAGAAGTTACGTATAGATACATGACATATATATTTTTAAGAAACGTAAATCGACATTTATATTTTTGAGAAACATACATGACATATATATTTTTGAGAAACGTACATTCAGTGAAAACTACACAGTCACTATACTCCTGAAGTTGGTCCAAATGATAGTAAATCAATCCAGATTTAGGTGGGATTAGAGTTCATTCATCCCTCAAATGTAAAAATAAAAAAAAGAGCCCTTTCAAAAAACAAAAAAAAAAAAAAGCAGAGAAAAGAGATTATTGAATATAAGTTGGAAACAAAATTACTCAAAAAATGAAAAATTAATATTCGAAAACACGTTGGGACTGTGGACTAGTCATAGTTTACTTTCTCCTCCATTTCTTTCTCTCCCTCCTTCTCTTCTAGATCCTAGGCCGGACGCTAGGGATTCGACCTCGCTCCTCCATTTTCAAATCCGCCAGGTAAACTTTCTCTTCTCTCAACTCGCATTTCGATTTTATCGCTCTCGTTTCTTCTCTCTGATCCTGATCGATCCCATGGTCCACACCCGATCTGCTACCGCAGAACTGCACAGGTCGAACCTGAAGTTCGCAATTGCAATCGGATTTCGAGGAGCTTCAGGCGTCGATCTCCGGCGACGTGGAAATCAGGAGCGGAGGAGTACCTGGTGAGTATATGGACTAAGCTTTGGAATTGGGTTTGTAGTTGTGGAAGTATTTGATTTCCGAGCACATTTGGCATCTGAATCAAAATTAGGTCGACATTCATGAAATAGATAGAGCTAATTGAGTTTTGGAGCTTGGAACTATATCTCTTTAGCTTTAATTTGTAGTTGAGGTGATAATTATTAGTTTTAGGTGACAAATGCTAGGTTGAAATTGACGAAGGCTTTGTGATTATCACTTGTTCGTCTGTTAGTAGATATACGAGACATGCCACCAGATAATTGCTTGTAAATGTGGAAGGTAAAATAGATTCTTCGTGTCATTTATAGTGTCTCGAAATGGTTTATGTACATGAAAAGAAATATACATTATAGTCTGAGATTCGAAACTTATGGTTGTCGCATTGCTTAGAGTGTCACTGAGGGTGGGTGCGGCGCAGCCATGGTTGTTGGAATTTGGTGGTAATGTTCTGAAATTGTCATTGTTTGTTTATGATGTATGAGGGAGAGTGTGAAATGAGGCTTATGTATATTACTTTTATTTTTTGGCTAATTAAGTATTTTATTTGTTACACTTCATTAAGCTTATTTGAAATGCTGGTCTGCTGATAGGTATCAGTGTCACTACCTCCATAGATTGTGAAGGAATGCCTTGCCTATAGTTCTTTGCCTTCTCTACATAGAAGTTGGTAACAAGAGTGGGCTCTGTTAATAGCATATTGTTCAAAGATGGGGCGTCTCAAGCTGCAGACTGGGATCAAGTCAATTGAGGAAGAAACTGAGGAATGTGATGCCACCAATTCTCATAAATCTACCATAGCATGCATCATTAATTCAGAAATAGGTTCCGTTTTAGCGGTTATGAGGAGGAATGTGAGATGGGGAGGACGGTATATGTCAGGTGATGATCAGCTTGAACATTCTTTGATCCAATCATTAAAGGCGCTACGCAAGCAAATCTTCTCATGGCAGCATCAGTGGCATACCATAAATCCTGCTGTGTATCTCCAGCCATTTCTGGATGTGATTAGATCGGATGAAACTGGTGCACCAATCACTGGTGTTGCTTTGTCATCTGTTTACAATATCTTAACACTTGATGTGATCGATCAGAATTCTGTCAATGTTGACGATGCCATGCACATGTTAGTTGATGCCATCACTAGCTGTCGATTTGAGGTGACTGATCCTGCATCTGAAGAAGTGGTACTGATGAAGATACTACAGGTTCTTCTGGCCTGCATGAGGAGTAAAGCATCTGTTATGTTGAGTAATCAACATGTTTGCACTATAGTGAACACATGTTTCCGGATAGTTCATCAAGCAGGAACAAAAGGTGAATTATTGCAGAGAATAGCTCGCCACACCATGCATGAACTTGTCAGATGTATTTTCTCACACCTTCCAGACGTCCACAGCACCGAAAGTGCATTGGTAAATGGAAACAATACTGTCAAGCGAGAGGTACTAATATTGACAAGTTTTATAGGTCTTTATCTCATAGTGACTTGTTGGTTATGGAGGCTAAACAGTAGATTAATTATTGCAGATCTTAATCCCTTATTAACAAATATGTGGCTGTCTTTCTCGTGCAGATTGCAGGAGTTAATAATGAGTATGCTTTTGGGAGTAGACAATTAGAGAATGGAAGCATAAATTCTGAGTATGATCTTCAACAATTATCCACAATTCCTGCCTCAAATGGTTCCTCTGGTCTGGCAGCATCTGGGATGGATGATACTACAATTGGGGCTTCTGGCGGGAAGGAGGCTGTTCAGTATGACTTGCATCTAATGACTGAGCCCTATGGGGTCCCTTGCATGGTGGAAATATTTCACTTTCTTTGTTCGTTGCTAAATGTCTCTGAGCATATGGGAATGGGTCCCAGATCTAATACCATAGCATTTGACGAAGACGTGCCTCTTTTTGCCTTGGTTTTAATCAATTCAGCTATAGAGTTGGGTGGGGCGTCCATTCAGCATCACCCCAAGTTACTGAATTTGGTTCAGGATGAATTGTTTCGGAATCTGATGCAATTTGGACTATCAACTAGTCCACTTATTCTTTCAATGGTTTGCAGCATCGTCCTTAATTTGTATCACCATCTGCGCACTGAACTTAAACTTCAGCTCGAGGCTTTCTTTTCATGTGTGATATTGAGGCTTGCACAAAGCAGGTATGGAGCTTCTTATCAACAGCAGGAGGTTGCTATGGAGGCTCTTGTTGACTTCTGCAGGCAGAAAAATTTCATGGTGGAGATGTATGCTAACTTGGATTGTGACATAACTTGCAGTAATGTATTTGAAGAACTTGCTAATTTGTTGTCAAAGAGTGCATTCCCTGTTAATTGCCCTTTGTCTTCAATTCACATTCTTGCCTTGGATGGTCTCATTGCTGTCATTCAGGGAATGGCAGAAAGGGTAGGGAATGGATCAGTTAGTTCTGCGCATACTCCAGTAAATCTGGAGGAGTATACTCCGTTCTGGATGGTGAAGTGTGACAACTACAGTGATCCTAATCACTGGGTTCCATTTGTTCGCCGGAGGAAGTATATAAAGAGAAGATTGATGATTGGAGCTGATCATTTCAACCGTGACCCAAAGAAAGGGCTGGAGTTCCTCCAAGGAACTCATCTGTTGCCTGAGAAACTTGATCCTCAAAGTGTGGCCTGCTTTTTCAGGTATACAGCTGGGCTAGATAAGAATCTTGTTGGGGATTTCTTGGGAAATCATGACGACTTTTGTGTTCAGGTTCTTCACAAATTTGCTGGTACCTTTGATTTCCAAGATATGAATTTGGATACTGCACTCCGCCTTTTCTTGGAAACTTTTCGTTTGCCTGGAGAATCACAAAAGATACAAAGGGTTCTTGAAGCATTCTCAGAGAGATATTATGAACAATCACCTCTAATTCTTGCTAATAAGGATGCTGCCCTTCTGTTATCATATTCAATCATAATGCTTAATACAGATCAGCACAATGTTCAGGTGAAGAAGAAGATGACAGAGGAGGATTTCATTCGGAATAACAGACACATCAATGGAGGCAGTGATCTTCCTCGAGATTTCCTGGCAGAGCTTTATCACTCAATATGCAAGAATGAGATCCGCACTACTCCTGAACAAGGTGCTGGTTATCCTGAAATGACCCCAAGTCGGTGGATTGATTTGATGCACAAATCCAAGAAGAATGCTCCATTCATTGTATCTGATTCTAGGGCCTACCTAGATCATGATATGTTTGCTATAATGTCGGGCCCTACAATTGCTGCAATCTCTGTGGTATTTGATCATGCAGAACATGAAGAGGTTTATCAAACATGCATTGATGGATTTTTAGCTATAGCAAAGATTTCAGCATGCCACCATCTTGAAGATGTACTAGATGATCTGGTTGTGTCTCTCTGTAAGTTCACAACTCTGTTAAACCCATCATCAGTTGAGGAACCTGTGCTAGCCTTTGGTGATGACACAAAAGCTAGAATGTCTACTGTGACAGTTTTCACCATTGCCAATAGGTATGGTGATTATATTCGCACTGGTTGGAGAAATATTCTCGACTGCATCTTAAGATTACACAAGCTTGGTCTTCTTCCAGCTCGTGTGGCTAGCGACGCAGCTGATGAATCCGAGTTTTCTGCAGACGCAGGTCCTGGCAAGCCGATACCAAATGCTCTATCTTCAGTTCAGTTGGCTACTGTGGGTACTCCTAGGAGATCTTCTGGATTGATGGGTAGGTTTAGTCAGCTCTTATCTCTTGACACAGAGGAGCCGAGATCACAACCCACCGAACAACAACTTGCTGCTCATCAACGGACCCTTCAGACAATTCAAAAGTGCCACATTGACGGCATTTTCACTGAGAGCAAATTTCTGCAGGCTGAATCCTTGTTACAGCTTGCAAGGGCATTGATTTGGGCCGCAGGGCGACCACAGAAAGGCAACAGCTCTCCGGAGGATGAAGATACTGCTGTGTTCTGTTTGGAATTGCTGATTGCTATTACCCTAAATAATAGGGATAGGATTGTGCTTCTTTGGCAGGGTGTATATGAGCACATATCTAACATTGTTCAGTCAACCGTGATGCCTTGTGCCCTGGTGGAAAAGGCTGTTTTTGGACTTCTTAGAATTTGCCAGCGGCTGCTTCCCTATAAAGAAAACCTTGCTGATGAACTGCTGAGGTCCCTGCAGCTTGTCTTAAAGCTTGATGCTCGGGTTGCAGATGCCTACTGTGAGCAAATTACTCTGGAAGTCAGTCGCCTTGTGAAAGCAAACGCTTCTCACATCAGATCCCAGCTAGGGTGGCGCACAATTACATCCCTAATCTCCATCACGGCCCGCCACCCCGAAGCTTCTGAGGCTGGGTTTGACACACTGTCCTTCATTATGTCTGATGGAACCCACCTGATGCCCACCAATTATAATCTATGTGTTGATGCATCAAGGCAATTTGCTGAGTCTCGTGTTGGGCAGACAGAGCGATCTCTGACCGCATTAGATCTTATGGCAGGTTCTGTTGATTGTTTGGTACGGTGGGCACACGAGGCTAAGAAAGCTACTAATGAGGAGGAAGCTGTGAAAATGTCTCAGGATATTGGAGAAATGTGGTTACGGCTTGTTCAGGGGTTGAGAAAAGTTTGTTTGGACCAAAGAGAAGAGGTCAGGAACCATGCTTTGTCATTGTTGCAGAAGTGCTTGACTGAAGTTGATGGGATCCCTCTTCCACATGGTCTGTGGTTACCGTGCTTTGATCTTGTAATCTTCACAATGCTTGATGACTTACTTGAAATTGCACAAGGACACTCCCAAAAAGACTACCGGAACATGGAAGGCACACTTATCTCTGCCATGAAGCTCTTGTCAAAAGTGTTTCTGCAGCTACTCTCTGACCTGTCACAGTTAACAACCTTCTGCAAACTATGGCTGGGTGTTCTCAGTCGAATGGAAAAATACATGAAGGCGAAAGTTAGAGGGAAGAAAAGTGATAAGCTTCAGGAACAAGTACCAGAGCTACTTAAGAACACCTTGGTTGTTATGAATTCGAAGGGAGTGCTTGTTCAGAGGAGTGCTTTAGGAGGAGATAGCTTGTGGGAGCTGACATGGCTACATGTCAACAACATATCTCCATCATTGAAATCAGATGTTTTCCCTGATCAAACTTTGGAGCAGTCAGAGACCAAGACAGGTGAGACTGGGGGAGGTCTAGTATCTGATGAAGCAGGTAAAGTAGCTCCAACCGAAACAATGTCCTCTGAACTTTCTGGCACTGGAGGTTAGCATGTTGTAAAGTTGGCAACACGAACTGGTCTGCCTAAAGCATGTTAATATGGACGCATGATCACGAGTCAGTAAGTAGTCATAATGAGGTGTTATGTTCTGAATATGATGCTACAGAAATTGGCAGATGACATTTTGTTTGTAGAATTGCTATATATGGATTAGGCTTTAGCAGAGAGAGAACCAATATACTAGTTGTTCAAAAACCTGAGAAGATTGCTTATCTCTTTATACTCATCTTCATCTCCTTCGAAAGGTGTCATCTTTGCCTCCAGAGAACTTCGTTGCAGTGCTATATTCCCCGGATGGTATTGGTTTTCTCTAAAGATAGTATATCTGCCAGTGAATTCGTCTATATTTTTGTTTGCCTTTTTCATCAATGTACAGAACTCAGGATTTGCTACTTTTAACTTTCAAGTAGTAGTCTACTTGGCATGGAAACTAAAATTGTGCCATGCTTGACATAGATAAATTGCTGTATCGTAATTTGCAGATTGTTGGTTATTCTAGTGATGTGGTATGATGAGTTGGTGAATGTTCTTATGCAAAGTTGGGATCTTATAATGTAGAAATTGCACTGCAGTTTAAAATGTGTAACCCTTCTCTTTCTGAATTTCTGCTCATTGGATTACTGAGTTCAAGTTTCACAATAATGGAATGATATATATTGGCACTGTAACAAAATTTTTAACATTTACCCAAACATTTTACAGGAAATTTGACTGGTCTATTAATTACTTACAAAAAAAAATGAAAAATCAGACGGTCCACGTTACGAGAAAACTACACGGGAGAAGATCCTGATTAATTTTTGTTTTTGTTTTTTCCTGATTAAGATCTCATTTTCTGATTTTCATGCTCCAACGTTGTTTCACACTAACCGATCTGGTACCCCAAGTTTCAGTCACGGCCGGCAGAGTCATCGGAATCAGAATCGGAATCCAGAGCCTTCTGGCTTGAGAATTGAGATCGCCGTCGAGGTGGCCAGAAACAGATGCATAATTTGAATTCATAATCTCGGCTAAATCTGTCTCCGGAGCACAATTCAGCAGTAAGTTCTCTATTCACAATCGGAAATCGAGGTTTCTGATCACAGTGTTAAAACTGAAAACGAAGAATGATTCCAATTATGCGCAATCTGTAATTTTTTTTTTTTTTTTTTTGTCCAAATTGTTGATGAAGATGTGTGTGAATCCATAGTAGCTGACATTGTTTTATCGAAGTTACGGTGAAAGAGATTGCTAGTGTGTAGAGATTTACATTGTAGTGCTAGATTTTGCGGTAGTTATGGTTGTGGAATTGGTTGGAGTGGCAATGAAGGTTGTTAGTTAGTGATGCCTATGTGAGTTGAGTGTCTGATTATGATATGATTGCGGAATCTCTCGAATGAGAGTCTTCTCCATTACTTGTTGCTGATTCGGCATGTTGAATTTCTGCTAGGTGTGTTTCAGTGCCTCGGTGAATCGTGAAGGTATGCATTGCGCATGTGTGTTTGCCTTTCGTTGGTAGAACTCGGGAAGAACAGCTAGAACTTCGGTTCAGTTAAGGATGGGGCGTGTAAAGCTGCAAAGTGGAATCAAGGCAGGGGGAGAGCCAAAGGACTCTAACGGACACTATTCCGACAAAGCTACTTTGGCTTGCATCATTAATTCAGAAATAGGTACTGTGTTAGCGGTTATGAGAAGGAATGTAAGGTGGGGAGGACGCTATGCATCAGATGATGATCAGAGGGAGCATTCTCTAATCCATTCTTTGAAGGCTTTGCGCAAGAAGATTTTTTCATGTCAGCATCAGTTGAATACCATCAGTCCTGCTGTGTATCTCCAGCCGTTTCTGGATGTAATTAGATCTGATGAAACTGGTGCACCGATCACTGGTGTTGCTCTGGCATCTGTTTACAATATCTTGACGCTTGATGTGATCGATCAGAATTCTGTCAACCTTGAAGATGCTATGCACTTGTTAATTGATGCTATTACTGGCTGCCGATTTGAGGTGACCGACCCTGCGTCAGAAGAAGTGGTTCTTATGAAGATACTACAGGTTCTTCTGGCCTGCATGAAGAGTAAAGCATCTTTTATGTTGAGTAATCAGCAGGTTTGCACTATAGTGAATACATGTTTCCGTATAGTTCATCAAGCAGCAACAAAGGGCGAGTTGTTGCAACGGATAGCTCGCCACACAATGCATGAGCTTGTTAGATGTATTTTCTCACATCTTCCAGATATCTGTAGCACTGAAAATGCATTGTCAAATGGAAGCACTTCCTCCAAAGAAGAGGTATGTCCACATTCAACATTATCCTGTATTATTCTGCTTTAACCTATCTCTCATATGTTGATTATGGAATGTGAGATAGTAATATTGATCTGCAAATATGTGGTCTTCAAGAAAAATCCCTTTTACAAATATATGAATGTTTTCCTGTGTAGACTCTGGGGCTCAACAATGAGCATGCACTTGACAGTAGACAATTGGATAATGGCAGCATTAGTGCTGAGTACGACAGTCAACTATTATCCACAAATCCTGCTTTGCATGCTTCACCAGGCGTTGTAGAATCTGGGATGGGTGAGAAGCCAACTGGGGCTTCTGATGGGAAGGATGCTGGGCAAAATGACTTGAATCTCATGACTGAGCCTTTTGGGGTTCCCAGCATGGTGGAAATATTTCAGTTTCTTTGTTCTTTGTTAAACGTTGCTGAGCATATAGGATTGGGTCCTAAATCTAATACCATAGCATTTGATGAAGATGTGCCTCTTTTTTCCTTGACCGTGGTTAATTCGGCTATAGAGTTGGGTGGGTCCTCCATTCAGCGTCACCCCAAGTTACTGAATTTGGTTCGGGATGAATTGTTTCAAAATCTAATGCAATTCGGCCTGTCAACAAGTCCACTTATACTTTCAATGGTATGCAGCATTGTTCTTAATTTGTATCACCATCTGCGGACTGAACTTAAACTACAGCTTGAGGCTTTCTTCTCCTGTGTGATATTGAGGCTTGCAGAAAGCAGGTATGGAGCTTCTTATCAACAGCAGGAGGTAGCCATGGAAGCTCTAGTCGATTTCTGCAGGCAGAAAAATTTTATGGTGGAGATGTACGCTAATTTAGATTGTGACGTAACTTGCAGTAATATCTTTGAAGATCTTGCTAATCTGTTGTCAAAGAGTGCATTCCCTGTTAACAGCCCTTTGTCTTCCATTCACATTCTTGCTTTGGATGGTCTTATTGCTGTTATTCAGGGAATGACAGAGAGGGTAGATAATGGATCTAGTAGTTTATCTGATACTCCTGTGACTCTTGAAGAGTACACTCCATTCTGGATGGTGAAGTGTGACAACTACAGCGATCCTAATCATTGGGTTCCGTTTGTTCGCCGGATGAAGTACATAAAGCGAAGGTTGATGACTGGTGCCGAACATTTTAACCATGACCCAAAGAAAGGGTTGGAGTTCGTCCAAGGAATTCATCTCTTGCCTGAGAAACTTGATCCTCAAAGTGTGGCTTGGTTTTTCAGGTATACAGCTGGGTTGGACAAGAACCTTATTGGGGATTTCTTGGGAAATCATGATGAGTTTTGCATTCAGGTTCTTCATAAATTTGCTGGTACCTTTGATTTCCAAGATATGAACTTAGATACTGCACTCCGCATTTTTTTGGAAACGTTTAGATTGCCTGGTGAATCACAGAAAATACAGAGGGTGCTTGAAGCATTCTCAGAGAGGTACTATGAGCAGTCTCCACTAATTCTAGCTGACAAGGACGCTGCTCTTCTGTTATCATATTCAACCATACTGCTCAATACAGATCATCACAATGTTCAGGTGAAGAAGAAGATGACAGAAGAGGATTTCATTCGAAATAATCGGCACATCAATGGAGGCGAGGATCTTCCCCGAGAGTTCCTGTCAGAGCTGTACCACTCAATATGCAAGAATGAGATCCGCACTACTCCAGAACAAGGTGCTGGTTTTCCTGAAATGAACCCAAGCAGATGGATTGATTTAATTCACAAATCTAAGAAGAATGCTTCATTTATTGTATCCGATTCCAGAGCCTACCTTGATCAAGATATGTTCTCTATAGTGTCTGGGCCTACAATTGCTGCTATATCTGTGGTATTTGATAATGCTGAACAGGAAGAGGTCTACCAAACATGTCTTGATGGCTTTTTAGCTGTTGCCAAGATTTCAGCATGCTATCATCTTGAAGATGTTTTGGATGATCTGGTTGTGTCTCTCTGTAAGTTCACAACCCTCTTAAATTCGTCATATCTTGACGAACCTGAACTAGAATTTGGTGATGATATAAAAGCGAGAATGTCAACTGTGATGGTTTTCACAATTGCCAACCGCTATGGTGATTACATTCGTACTGGATGGAGAAATATTATTGACTGTATCTTAAGATTACACAAGCTTGGTCTTCTTCCTGCTCATGTGGTTCAAGATGCAGCTGATGAGTCGGAGTTTCCCTCTGAGACAGATCATGGAAAACCTGTCACGAATTCCCAACCTACAATTCATACACCTTCCGTTAGTACTCCTAAGAAATCCTCTGGATTCATGGGCCGGTTTAGTCAGCTCTTATATCTTGACACAGAGGAGCCGAAACCACAGCCTACTGAAGAAGAACTCGCTGCTCATCAGTGCACCGTACAGACAGTTCAAGAGTGCCACATTGACAGCATATTTACCGAGAGCAAATTTTTGCAGGCTGAATCCCTCTTACAGCTTTCACAAGCACTGATCTGGGCTGCAGGCCAACTACAGAAAGGGAATAAATCTGCTGAGGATGAAGATACTGTTGTCTTTTGCTTGGAATTGCTGATTGCTATTACCCTGAATAATAGGGATAGGATTATGCTTCTTTGGCAGGGTGTGTATGAGTTCATATCTAACATTGTGCAGTCAACTTTCATGCCTTCTGCCCTGGTAGAAAAGGCTGTCTTTGGACTTCTTCGGATTTGCCAGCGGCTGCTTCCCTATAAGGAAAACCTTGCTGATGAACTTTTGAGGTCACTGCAGCTTGTCTTGAAGCTCGATGCTCGGGTTGCCGATGCATACTGTGAGCAAATTACACAGGAAGTCAGTCGGCTTGTAAAAGCAAATGCCTCTCACATCAGATCTCAATTGGGTTGGCGCATAATTACATCCCTACTCTCAATCACTGCTCGACATCCAGATGCCTCTGAGGCTGGCTTTGACGCACTGTTCTTCATTATGTCAGGTGGAGCTCACTTGTTGCCAGCCAATTATGTTCTCTGTGTTGATGCGTCACGACAGTTTGCTGAGTCTCGTGTTGGGCAGGTAGATCGTTCTGTATGCGCACTAGATCTTATGGCAGGTTCTGTTGATTGTTTAGCAAGATGGGCCCGTGAGGCTAAGCTATCAATGAATGAGGAGGATGCTGTGAAAATGTCTCAGGATATTGGGGAAATGTGGTTGAGGCTTGTTCAGGGATTGAGAAAAGTTTGTTTAGACCAAAGAGAAGTGGTTAGGAACCATGCTTTGTTGTTGTTACGAAACTGCTTGACAGGAGTTGATGGGATCCCTCTTCCATATGGTATGTGGTTGCAGTGCTTTGATCTTGTGATTTTTACAGTGCTTGATGATTTACTTGAAATTGCACAGGTTCACTCCCAAAAGGAGTACCGCAACATGGAAGGCACTCTGATCCTTGCCATGAAGCTCTTGTCCAAAGTATTTCTGCAGTTACTTCCTGAACTTTCACATTTAACAACCTTTTACAAAGTATGGCTGGGTGTTATAAGTCGAATGGGAAACTATATGAAGGTGAAAGTTGGAGGGAGGAAAAGTGAGAAGCTTCAAGACGAAGTACCTGAGCTACTTAAAAACACCTTGCTTGTAATGAATTTAAGGGGAGTGCTTGTTCAAAAGAGTGGTTCAGGTGAGGATGGCTTGTGGGAGCAGACATGGCTACATGTAAATAAAATTGCTCCATCTTTGCAAGCTGAGGTGCTTGCTCAAATTCTTGTGCAGTCACATACTGAGCAGGGTGAAACAGAGGGAGTATCGGATGAAAAGGATCCTTTACTACCAACTGAAACGATACCCTCTGGAGCTTCTGGCAGTGGTGGGTAGATTCTGGAATAGTTGTTGCAGGTTGATTCGGTCTTGTACTTGGGAGGCATTGTGTTCTAAATTCTGGTGTTGAGGAAACTGGCCAGCGACGTCTTAGTCTTGTGGTAGAGCTACTAAATGTGATTCAGCATGGACGGAACCGATATACCTATTGGCGGATCGGTATCTTAATGATCTTTGTCTTGCTACAAAAGAAGACCTCCTTTTTTCCTCCATATAAACTTTGTTGTAGTGTATTCCCCAGATAAATATTTTTGTCTCAAGATATCTTTCTATATGTCTTGTTTTCTATCAGGGTGGGTTCTTTAGGTTTATAAATCTCCCCTCCCCAATTTTGTCATACTGAGAATCTGGAAGGGAAGCAATGATTTGATATGTTCCTAAGGTGGCGAATATTTTTGTATTGATCTGGTCAACAATATACAGGACTATTCAAGACAGTGTTTCTGCCATGCCTGTCATAGGTAATGGTTTCAGCTTCTTGAATTGCTTCTCGTTTGTTCAGTCTCTTTTTATCGATTTGATTGCTAATTTGTTGAAAATGTTGGTTCACCTCTGGAATTATTATCAAATGTGGTGTCGTACTTTTAATCTCATTTTCCATTAGTATGCGAAACAAGACCTTTGTTTGATATGTGCCTAGAGAGAGGAGTACCTAGAATTTTATGTCATCTTGCGAGTAAACTTTGTACAATTGTTCCAAGACAACTTCATATTTCCTAGGCCTAGAAGGATATGGTGTATGTGGTATGCTAATAAGAGGTAAGTTGCACTTGCAGGGACAGTGTGATGAAATTTTATATAATGAATTGCTGCACCTGAGAATTTCTAAACCACTTCTGTAAAAGCCTTGCAGTTTTGTTCTGTTCTACGTTGTTATCTAGTAAGCTTTGGTTAGCTAATCTTGAATCTGTGCTAAAGCATCACATATGACACCACTCAAAAGGTCTGAACTTCGTCACAGAAGCTTGTTTAGCAATTTACTAATCTAGGGCAACTGTGTTTAGTTGGTTTAACTATTCAGTGGGTATTCCTGGAACTTCATTACTTTCTGTGTGTGAAAATTGAAACTTCTATACCGCCGACTGGGTCAGTCAGTGTGTCTTAGAAGCCTGTGCAGCAGGGCCAAGTTGGTTCACAAGCACACATCAACTTTTGAATGCCAGTCACATACTCCACAGTAAGCATCGGTAAAGCCAAAAATTTCACACCAATGCAGTATATTACACAATTTCTCTATAGTGTTTCGAAGTATTTAAATTTCGTAGCTTTATAATCTAATAATTCGTTATACTTGGAAAACATATTTAGAACTCCGGAATGTACATGATAGAACTCTCGACATTATGTGGTAGAGATAACCGTTGCAGACCCTAAACGCAAAGACGAGGTCTAGTCTAAGCTTCTAGGTATGGCTGTTGTTCGGTCGTGTATGGCTCGGTTTTTGGCGGTGAGGTTGTGTTTAGCAGCAGACCTTCTCGGCATTCTCGATAGGTTGTCGGGACCCGAAGACAGTGACGTGTTCCCACTACTCTATGCGCACGTTACCCCACTCTCTCTATCTCTTTCTCTCTCTTTCGCTTCAAAGACACAGAGACAGAGATAAGAAGCAAGTCCAACTCTGATGAAACCCCAAACCCAGCTGTATCCTCGTTATGGTCAAATCACCATCCCACACGTTACCCCAAAAGGGCAAACCAGTAATCTCACTCACAACCCCTCCCGTTTCTTCATGGGTGAGAGTGCAGACTGAGAGCTCAACTTGGAACTTGCACAACAGGGACAGAAGAAACCGGGCCTTCTGCAAAACCGCTCTCCTTTTTGTGCTACAGTAATGCACGAATTGTTATCGTACGCCAGGGAGTGCTTGCTGCTGGGTCCTCTAACGTACGCTTCCCCATAACAAGTGGGTTAGTAAAAGGTCAAGAAACCAAGTACCAGCTCTTTAGTCTTTACCAGAACAGCAAGAAGAAGAAGAAGAAGAAGAACGAGGCCCCTACCACATCACAATCAAAGCACCACAGACTCGTTTAGCTGGAAGAAGCCATGCACTTTCTGGTACCTACTCACACGTAGTAAATAGACGTTGGGGTCAGTTGGAATAGGGGTTTTGGGGTGGTGGAGATTGGTTCTGGGATTGGGAATAGGGTTTTTCTTTCATGCAAAGCAGAAGCAGAAGCAGACCCATGTGAGCAAAGATGGAAGGGATAAATGGGTTGGGGGAGTTTGGTGAGAAAAGAGGGATAAGGTTTTGGATTTTGTGTCTTATTTTGGAATCTCAGTCAAATCTCTTACAGCAAGAAAACAAACCAGGGAGATAGAAGGTGGTGTGCAAGAGGGTAAAGATTTACATCTCTTTTTGGTCTAACAATCCCACCTGTTTCATTTCCCTTCCCTAATTAGCTACTTCTGGTGCTAGCTTGTCTTTATCCACAAGAGTCTGCAAAGGAAAAATAGAAACCAAAGCTAGCTTCTTTAGATTTGGTTCCGTTCTTTTTACTTCTCTTCCATGGCGAATCGTTGGTGGGCTGGAAATGTAGCGATGGGAGTGGACTCTCTCACCTCAACGCCGCCGTCTCTTCATCTCAGAAACTCCGAAGCTGAAGACCATAACAACATCAACAACAACACGCCCGCAAACAGCAGCAACAGCGACCCAAACACAACTCCACCTAAGCAGGAAGACGACCAGGACAGCCGCGACAACAACGATCGAGAACTTGACAACCAAGAACCTAGCTCCGGCGGCCACGACAGCCTCGAGCCTGGCTCCAGCAATCGCCGCCCTAGAGGCCGGCCACCGGGCTCAAAGAACAAGCCGAAACCGCCGATAATCATCACCAAAGAGTCTCCCAACGCTCTCCGGAGCCACGTCTTGGAAATCAGCAGCGGCAGCGACATCGTTGACAGTATTGCCACCTTTGCGCAGCGCAGGCACAGAGGAGTCTCCGTCTTGAGCGGCAGCGGCATTGTTTCTAACGTCACTCTCCGTCAGCCGGCTGCGCCGAGTGGAGTCATAACGCTCCATGGAAGGTTCGAGATTCTGTCCTTAAACGGTGCGTTTCTGCCTGCCCCTTCGCCGCCCGGGGCAAGCGGCCTGACCGTGTACTTGGGCGGCGGGCAGGGGCAGGTGGTTGGTGGGACTGTTGTTGGACCACTGGTAGCTTCCGGGCCGGTGATGATCATTGCGGCCACATTTACTAATGCAACTTATGAGAGACTGCCGCTTGAGGAGGAGAGCAATGAAGGGATGCAATTGCAACAGCAACAACAGCAGCAGCAGCAGCAGCAATCCGGTGTGAACTCGGCAGGGACTGGAGGGAATTCGGGGTCTCAGAGTTTGAGTGATCAACAGCAGCAGCAACAACAAGTGCCCATTTACGCTTTGCCTCCTACTTTGCTTCCAAATGGTCAGATGCCGCCTGATGTGTACTGGGGTCCTCCACCGCCTAGACCTCCGCCATCTTACTGAGGAAGATGGGTGGATGGTTGGTTTGATCTTCACCGACTTCTTTTGGTTTTGTGCAAAATGTTTCGGCATCTTCTTTCTGTAGGTACAGCAAGCAAGGTTAGACTAGCTTATTTTGTTCATTATATGTTTTGCTTGTGAAGCGACTCTCAATATTTAGCATGTTTTTAGGTTTCGGATTAGTTAGCTATGATGTTTTAAAATCTAGTGGATGTCTTTGTTCCTTGTTGTTTGGCTTCATTTTCTTGTGGAAGAAGGCAATCATGATTGTGTAGTGTAGACAAAGAAGAAAGTATTAATCAAGAAATGGGGTTGGAGCTATTGACATTTCATTCCATTTTTTTTCATCCCGGAAACTCTTCAGTTGCATGTCTCATTTCAGTGTCGTGTATGTAGCAAACTAGCAATAGTGCTTACCTAGAGAGCATAATATGTGAGAGACAGATGAGAGAAGGGAGGGTGGTGGGGTTAATTCATCTGCAACTTAAAATGGATATGTCATTCCAACCAGAGTTTCTTAAAGTTGAATTCCAGAATAAGTGCATGCTCTGACAGCATTATTGTGTGAATCATCTGAATAAAATTTCCAGAATTGGATGGCCTTAGGAGCAAGTTGGCTTTAGCTTTTTATGCTTGCCAGGCTTTAGGGTTCATGGCTTTTATCATTTGAGATGTACTTCTTTGACCAAATATACAGAATTGCAACTTGGTGTTTCAAAACTGTTTAAGAATCACTTTTCATCTTCCATTATATGGAATTGGACTCCACTTAACACTGTGGTAGCCCCGAATTTACGTCAGTTTGCTCTTTACTTCAAGAGAATTTCCTTTGCATGTTGACATATAGCCAGGAAACGAAATAAATGATGGTAAATGGTAATATCCTTTTTAGTTTGTCTGGATAGAAGCAAGAGCCAGATCATGTGGTCTGGATTATTGGTTTCTTGAACCTTGTGATCATATGAGGTAAAACATGGTGAGAAGCTTAGAGATGCAATTGAAGTTCTTGGTGCCATTGGTTAGGGCAACGCGGCTTTCATTCAAATACTTGGGTAGAGCAAGTCCTTTGCATTAATGGCATGCTGCTTCTTTGTTTTCTTTAGATGTTCAGAGAATCGGTGTAAATATTGTTGTTCGTCAAAAACAAGTAACTTGGATCATTGTGCTAATTAATAGATTTAAGCATATCAGTTGCGAAGTTCAGAATATTTGGATAAGATCTTTTATTGCTGTAGTCATCTTTCTCTGCAAATACAGTTCTTTCTTTAACCAAGCTGTGAAGATAAAAGAAAGTTTTGTAGCACAGTTCTGAATTTATTTCCACTTTATAGATAAGTTGTAAATATAGATACAACTAACCTATGTTCCAAACCTTGGATATATATGTAGATATAGGCCTATGTTACATTAAAGAGAAACCCTATAATATCTTTGTCCAGGTCATAGTGGTTGAATTAGTAGTACCCAATTTGGTAAACGATGTTGAAAAGTATGAGCTCAAGTAGCAGTTATTATCTTGAAATTTTGGAGGTCTTGATTTTTGACTTCTGCTGAAGGTGTGCTGTTTAACTTTAAGAGTATAAACTGTTATCAATATCATCTCAAATTGGCATGAATTCATGAATTTAGTTTACACAGTCGTCAAATGATGCAGATAATAAATGAATTTGTTTAATCTTTCACTTCTGTGTTTGCTATTATGGTTGAAAAGTGATTCCAGCAGTTGATGGAATATGTTCCTTAGGTTGTTGATGTATATGTATATTGTGCCACTTATGGATACCACTAATGTAAGTGGTATTCAATAGATGCAATGTATTTGGATTTGTATTCAAAACTTGAATAGATGCAAAAATTACTGTTTAGTTCATAAATGAAAATGTGAATGTGGAATATCATTCTACTTTGTGTTTCTTAATCTTTATCTGCAGCTAACTAATCTTTCAACATTGGATCCCCTAAAACGTTTTGACTTCAACACATTTAGGTCACTGTTGCTCCAAGAAAAATGACATCATTCGTGTTCTGGACTTCTAATTGTGTACAAGTGTAAGTGAAATATATTTACACGATATAATCTTAACCGTTTATAACAATTCATATGTTTGATCACCATGTTCTATATTATTTCTTTTAATCATGACTATCTATGTATGTATGTGAAAAATGACATCATTTGTGTTCTAGACTTATAGTTGTGTACAAGTGAAACGTATTTACACGACACAATCTTAACCGTTTATAATAATTTAGGAAAAAAAGTCCAAACCGTATCTGATCTTTTAACGAAGCAACGAAGCAAAGCTTTGGTATCCCACTTTTCAAAAACTTCAAAACGGTATCCCACATTTTGACCCCGATATAAGATCGGTATCTGGGGATAACGGGGGACTTTGGTTCCGTTACAGAGCTTGCCAGGTGGCATCATTTGGTTAACATATTTACCACCAAAAGAACAGATTTACCGCCAAAAATGAAATTTCAAAATTAAAAACAAAAATTCATAGCCAATTTGAAAGACCCAAGACAGCTTTTTATAAAATCAAGTTTGGTACCTGCCATGCATAACAACACATGTAATTCATCCAAAATTCAGTATATATAATGCATAACAACACATTTTTATGAACATACATACATCCTGTTCATCTTTGCATTTCAAATGTCTCAAAAGTCATGCAAGTAGCACAAACTCAACAATGTTTGATTTACCAATAAACATCACAAAAGCTAGTTAAACAAGCATTTTTTCTGCATAAACATTTCTTTGCATATTCCACAGCAGTTTTCTTGCATATTTTCCACAAAAATAGTCTTCTTCCATTTCCCACAAAAGCAGCCTGCATATTCCACAAAAACAATCTTTCCGCATATTTCGCTAAGCCCTATGCATGTTTCATTGTGATGACTGACTGGGTTCAGGTGGACAAGAAAAAGACAAGGGATATAAAAAAAACCAGATGCGGACAAGAAAAGGGACTAACTATCGAATCCTAAACCTATTCAATAGGCAAACCCCTTGAAAGCCATAAACAATTTCAAAATGGATAAATTCGATACCATTCTATTACAACCCAAGAAGTAAAAGACATTGATAAACTTTAAGAAAAGGACCGTTGTTACCTGCATAATTTGGTCGATCCCCTGCCACTCAAAAAATATCTCCACTTTTCGGTCATGCTATCGAATCTTCTATCCACTCTTATGCCTTTTATCTTGATATGAGAGAAAGAGGGAGATAGAGGATATTCGTTGTAATGAGAGAGAGAGTCGTTCAGTCGTTGTCGTTGTAGAGAGAGAGAGAGTCGTTCTAGAGAGAGAGAGAGAGAATTGGAGGCAGATGGAGAATAAGGGAAAGAGGATAGAGTTAAGGTGGGTTGAGGGTTATTAAGTGATTAGACAAAAATACCTTTTACAATTTGAATTTAATATGTTTCCGTAACGGAGCCAACGTTCCCCGTTAGCCCCAGAGACCAATCTTATGTCGGGGTTAAAAGGTGGGATACCATTTTGAAGTTTTTGAAAGGTAGGATACCAAAGCTTTGCTTCGTTAAAATGTCAGATACGATTCGGACTTTTTTTCCAATAATTTATATGTTTGATCACCATGTTTCTATATTATTTCCTCTAATCCTGACTATCCATGTATGTATGTGAAGATACACGTCGTGTACTGAAGATGCTCTCTCTAAGTATAAGGCTTAAAGTTGCCCACATTGTTTTCATATCACCCAGTTTGATGAAAAATGATAGCATTTTGAAGAGATTTTACATGCGTAAACATGACAAAATGAGAACTGCAGCATGTAAATTCTCAAGGTATATCAAGTTCCTGGAAGTAGGGTTCTTTGAGCTTGATACGTGGAAACTTCATTAATCAAAACTTTTTTATTACTTGTTTCATAGAGGATTTCATTCGATCAGTCATGGCCACTGTACATCTTCTAGTTTAGAACAGAACTATATGTACCTAGCTGTTTTCGTTCTACCTAAAAATGTGGGACTCTAGTAGGGTAGGTGTTAGGGCTAGGCATCTTCGGTTCGGGTCGGTTTTAGGACGAAACCAAAACCAATCCGAATTATCCGGTTTAAAGTTTTTTTTCCAACCGAATTCGGATTTTAAAACCTTTGACCTGAATATTCAGCCCATCCGAATTTTCATATCGGTTCGGGTCGGTTTCTGTTTTGGTCCATATTTGAAAAACTTTTTGCCCATCTATTATCTCACTGTAAAATTAAACTTCAAGTTTTTAACTTGAGTAACATGTTTTTTTTATAAGGAAAAATATAGACTCAAAGTACAACAAGCAATCCAATGCACTCCCAATCTTTTCTAGATTAACAGATTTTTCTAAGAAATGAGTTGAATGAAAAATTGTCTTTTTAAGTGTGAAAAAATATACTGTAAGTAGAGATGAAATCAACTAGTTATAATAACATTTTAGGTCTATAAATTATATATATTTACACATTATATAATTCGGATCGGTTCGGTTATTTTCGGTTTGTTTAAGAGCTTGAACCGGATCCAATCCGATCTAAACCGGTTCGGTTTAGTTCGGTTCGGTTCACTACTTGTTTTGATCCAAATGATTTGGTTCGGTTATCCGATTCGGTTTTTCGGTCCGGTTCGGTCCGTTTTTGCACACATTCGGTTAAATGCCCAGCCCTAGGAGGTGCAAACAACAGAACTTCCAAATTGGCCAAATGACAACCTTTATCGGAAGACAATACCATATTCAAGATTGACTAAAACAAAACTGAAAGCAAATTTTAATCCAGTTTCTGGATTCAATAGCGGTTCTAAAACCAAACTAGGAAAAAAAAAAAAAAAAACCTAACTAATCTCTGATGCTGCTCTCAAGAAGTCGACGGCCCAGAGCATCGATATCCTTCCTCACAAGTTCCCTCTCCTTCCTTGCAAGGTACCTCTCCTCCCTCTTAAGTTCCCGCTTAAGTTCCCTCATCTTCCTTGCAAGTTGCAACTTGCAAGGTACCTCTCCTCCCTCTTTAGTTCCCACTTTAGTTCCCTTTTAGCTTTCCTGATCTTTGGTGCAGGAGACTCATTGGAAAAAAAGCAGTCTTCCGCCATTTTCCTGACTATCTTCACTCCTTCTGATTTACCAGTAACCACGATAGTGGCAAACCGTATGCTAATTTTGCACGAGGTTAACTGTTCAAGTGCTTTTCTGGAGTCCCAGAATAGATTTTTCTGTTTTCGAAATTCTTCCTTGTTTATTCCCAAGTTTGGACGCCAGATTTTGAGTGATGCAATATGATACTCCTTCAGTAAACACTGTAAATGCTAACTGCACACCAACGTTTACTGCTAAAAGTTGAAGGAACTCATCGGCTCTGCGATGAACTGCTGGTTCTTTCATGGTTGTTGACAGTGTGATCAACTTGTTATACCGATCCATTGTGTACGTAAATCCAATGCTACTCAACTTTTGTTGAGCAATGGGAAGACTTCGTTCCAATAATGGTTCTAGGAGTTGTGGGTATTTCTTAGAGAAACAGACGAGTTCAGCAATCCCTTGGTCGCTCCTTGAAGCGTCACATGTATCCATCATTATTCCATCTCCATAGGATTCCATATGTCAGGCTGCCCAATTCTGTCATTCTCGTCCATTCTCCTAGCTTGTTGATCTGCTTCCCAATCCTTGCAGACTAGTAGAAAGGTAGAACTGGAGGGCGTCTCTGAAACGATGAGTTTTCTTGTACTTTTTAGGATTTCATTCGATCAGTCACAGCAGCAACTGAAATGTACATCTTCAGTTCTCAGTTTACATAGGTATAGGTTCCACCTAAGTAATTACAACTGTAGTAATGACAACATTGAGGAGACAATACCGGATTCAACACTGACCACAACCAAACTGAAAGCAAATCCACTGTCCAGTTTTAGGATTCACTAAAGTTCTACAACCAAACTGAAAGGAAATAAAATAAAAACCCCTCTGAACTCTAATGCTGCATCTCATGAAGTCCACGGCGCACATCCTCGATATCTTTCCTGGCTTTGGCTCTGCTGATCTTTGGTGCAGGAGGTTCATTGAAAACAAAGCAGTCTCTCACCATATCCATGACTATCTTTACTCCTGATGATTCACCAATAACCACCATAGTGTACCCCTCCATGATAATTTCATTCGATCAGTCAGAGCAACTATATCAAGTTTACATATATACATCTTCTCAGTTTACATATATATGTACCTAATTTGGTTCAACCTAAGTAATTACAACTCTAGTAATAACAACATGGAGGAGACAATACCAGATTCAAGATTGACTAAAAGGAATAGTGGAATACCGATCCTAAGAGCATATATCTCCAACAGTTTTCCCATTTTCTTGATTTTCTCCATTTTAGAGAAGATTTTAGGCGGTTTGCTTCAACAGATTGGCTAAAACTTTCTCTAAAATAGGGAATGTGAAGAGAAAGAAACCTAATTTCCTCATACTTGCAGCAAACTCTATAATTTTATAAAAGGATTTGGGGAATGATCATGAAATCTCTAAAATAGGGTATCTGTTGGAATTGAAGAAGAAAAATTACTTGAAGCATTGACTTTTGCTTCCCCATTATAGAGAAATTTTGGGAAAGCTGTTGGAGATGCTCTAAAAAGATTATAATGCTGGCCAAACAATTGAAATAGTACGAGATTGAGGCCCATAAACCAATAAGGACTAAAATACTGACGATTATGGAAATATCGATCATAATAATTTCAAGAAGATATGGTAGCTTTCTTCTCTTCCAGCTCCTTTTCTCCTCCATAGAACTTAAGAGTTCGTTGGCACAATTGTCTTTTTTAATCCGCCAAATGAACTTCCGTTGCGGTAGAAAAAAATGAATATATAGGAAGACCGAACTTGATATCGGGTAATTGTACACCTGCGATCTTAACTCTGAAACGATGTTTATTTGTAGTTTTTAGGGTTCTGATCTTGTTACTGTATTTGAGGACTTGCAATTATGTGCATCTCCTCATGATTACATATGCCTGCACATTAAATATGTAAAGGATTATTCGATTGTATAGGTTTTCATTCGATCAGTCACAGCATATGTACATCTTCTCAAGTAATTACAACTCTAGTAACAACAAAATTTAGGAGACAATACCAGATTCAAGACTAACTACAACCAAACTGAAAGCATATTGAATATCCAGTTTCAGGATTCACTAAAAGTTCTGCAACTAAACTGAAAGAAAATAAAATAAAAACCCCTCTAAACTCTAATGCTGCATCTCATGAAGTCGACGGCGCAGATCCTCGATATCTTTCCTGACTTTGGCTCTGCTAATCTTTGGTGCATGCAGGAGACTCATTGCAAACAAAGCAGTCTCTCACCATATCCCTGACTATCTTTACTCCTGATGATTTACCAATAACCACGATATTCATACCCTGCTTGATAATTTTGCACGACGTCAACTCTTTAAGTGCGTCCATGGACTTCTTGAAAAGCTCCTCCCGTTCTTTAAATTGTTCCACGCTGATGTCCAATTCTTTGCAAAGGCGCCAGATATTGATGACGAGAGAAGATAACCTGTAATCCTCAAAGAGTTTAAACGCTAATTCCACAGGCATTCTTGCTGCTAAAAGTTGAAGAACTCTCTGGCTCTGCGAAGAACAGCTGGTTCCTTCCTGGTTGTGGACACAGTGATGGAATAGGGATCCACTGTATAGGTAAATCCAATGGGACTCAACAGTTGTTGAGCCCTGGGAAGACTTTGTAGCAGATATGGTTGCAGGCGTTCTGGGTATTTCTTAGAATAAAAGACGACGTCAAGTTGAAGAATCCCTTCGTCGCCCCATGAAGGGTCAAATGTGTCCATCTCCAAAGGCTTCGACATGGCATGCTGCCCAATGGTGTCATTCTCGTTCTTCTCCATCCTCCTAGAAAGTTAGAAACTAGAGGCTTGCTCTCTGAAAAACTAGTTTAGCAAAGATGGCCGGTGTGTAAGGAGATGGGTTGGTTGTATAGAGCACATGACCAATCCAGACCGGGAAAAGCATTATCCGATTCCGACTAGGATTAGAATATTGGCAGTCCGTAATCCTCATTAAACTGGGTAGGAGTACCTCATGGGTTTCAGTTTAATTACGTCATAAGCCATATCACATAATCAAATTTCGAAATCGACCATGATAGCAATTGTTAAGTATGTATGTTTGTTTGTTTGTATTTTTTTATTTTTTTTAGTTTTTGTTTGGAAATTTAAAATGTACGTAAGTTGCTTAGGGTGACCAGAGATGAATCCATCGATGGGATCCATCGATATACGAATTATTGCGCTCGGCCATGCTTGGAAGATCCAGATTAATCCTCATATTACATAATCAATGCTCAACTCTAAAGGACGCTCCGAAAAACCTCAAGAGAAGAAAAAACTCAAGCGAAAGAAGTGTGATCATCGAAAAAAAAATGCAAGACATATAAGTTAATTTGCAGACACTTTATACTTTCGCTTTGAGTTTTCGAAATTTTTTTGAGCTATTTTATCTTAGGGTGCGGCTATTATTGTCATCCAATTGTTCTTAGCTCACCCTACTAATCATAATATTCCAATGTCAATCTTTATATAATTCAATAGAAATCAATAGAAAGTATAAATTAAAAAATGAAAAGAAATAAAATAAATTTACAATAAACAGTCACTCACTATTGCATATAGCTAGAGCACGCCTCACGCGCTCATAGGGTTTGTCCGGCTGCGCAGCGACGCTGGTGCTGGGCTCAGGCTTTGCTGGTGTCTGTCGATTGCGGCCGGATGGGATGATAGAATATGAACATGCTTTGGTGGTTGGATAAGTATAAGAGGATCCTTAGCTCCTTAGTTTATGACAACAACGGCGTCGACACGAGCAAAGGTTTGCAAAGACTTTTATCAATTCTCGTTGTAGGCATCAGTTACGAGAGCCGATCTAGAAGGTGGGTTTGTGGTTGGAACCATCCGGATCTCATCGTATGTTCACTAATTCTTGATTAGGGTCTGGGATCGGAGTGTGTAGTAAATAGCGGAGGAGGATTTCTTTGTGGAATGACATGTTAGGGTTGTGGTGGTGACTTAATTTGTTGCAACGAAGCTTGTGGTCGGCGAAGGAGTTTTGACGGTTTTGGTCAGTGGCGTAGCTAAAAATGTTAACCAGAAGGGTCATAAAATAAATAAGCAAATATAAAGTTCATCAAATAACTTTATGATTGTGATCGATGTCGTAAAAAAAAATAAAACCATTATGATAGTGACAAATGATCCGTTGATTTTCTTTTACATGATATATTCCAATAATTTCAAATGTTCAATTGGTTTTCTAGATACATTTGATATTTGTAGAAGGAAATAACGAGATTGTGAGAGAAAATAACGTGAGAGTTCAAACTAAAATGTATATATAGACCTAAATATATTTTAGATTATTGTCAATTAAAAACCTAAACTATCATAAAATATATCCAAATTGTGGAATGAATAAAGTAATTGTGGAATGAACAAAGTATGTAATATAGATATGTAATAGATAGATTTTTTTTTAGGTAAAATATTGTATAGTCCTTTTGGTTTGAAGTCGACATCTGTTTAGTCCTTATAGTTTTATTTTAATCTGAATAATCCTTAAAGTCACGATTTTTCATCCAAATAGTCCTTATGGTTTATTTTAATCAGAATAGTCATTAAAGTCATGATTTTTCATCCAAATAGTCTTTATGGCCTTTAACTGAGAAAATGAACCGGAATGACTATTTAGATGAAAAATCATGACTTTTTGGACTATTCAAATTAAAATAAAACCATAAGGACTATTTGAATGAAAAATTGTGACTTTAAGGACAATTCAGATTAAAATAAAACCATAAGGACTAAACAGATGTTGACTTCAAACCACAAGGACTAAACAAATTTCAATTTTTTTTTTAATCAAATGATAATCATTTCATTGAGATAACCATGTCAATCTGGCATAGCTGCGAGCCTGCGAAATAGAGTTGGTTTACAAAGTTAGAAACAAATCTAGATAACATTCTTGGATTGTTTTCGAATTTGAGAAAATAATTTGCAAGCCCAGATCCAAAGTATACACGATGGACCCGTCCGTTGCCATTTATAGAAAGGCAAGACGTTTTGGTAGTAACCACAGTGCAATGCCCCGTGTTGCCCTCCTTCTTCCCTTCATGTTTCACATAATATTTTGAATTATCTTTCGGTATTACTTCAGATAATTCAATAGTACGATCAAGATTTCCTGGATCCCAAATATGGAACCCTAAAGGTTAGAGTCCATTTGTTGGGTCCACAGAAGGGCCAAAAAACAACATAACTGCTTTGGACACCCTACCAGTTGATTTGGGCCTTTGGCAAGAGTTCAGCCCACAAACTTTGAGCCTTGTCAATGATCTGGGCACCAAACTCAATATTTGGGGAAAACCCGACCAGGAACGCCGCCACACAGCGCCGTCGTGATTCACCGTCGATTTGGGTGAGAAGCAACGCAATACCATACCACCTCCAATCTTGGTCGGATCCACGGGCAGTTGCCCTTTCTGCCTCCAAGTTGCAAAACCTCTTACCCGCAACAACTCCGACGCTGATCTGGGAAACCCAAAGGAAACCAGAGCCGAAATTGATCGCGGTAGAGGGCTCATCCTCGATCTGCACACCTTCTTCACATATACCTTATCGACCTTGAGTCTTGCTCTACAAGGTCGAGTCTGACCCATTGTCGATGCCATCATACGACGCAAAACTTTGCCACCCCAATACATAAGATCTGAATTGCATCGAAGGTTTTCAATGGAAGCTCCAAAATCGTAGTTGAGTGCACTAGATGGCCATAACTGTTTCGATTGAGAGTTTGCCAACAAAGATCAGCTTAGAAGGGTCGATGATCGATCCCAAAGGGTGGACCAGAAGGATCCACTACAGAGATGGCTGCCTATGTTGTATTGAGATGACAATGATTCGATTCTTGGCAAGAGCAAAAGTAGGTATCATTTTTTTGAATTTAAATTCAGAAATCTCTTTTTTGGTTAAGTGTAATTTTAAATACACGCCCATGATCTCTTAATACACATCTCTTATTTAATACATTACCCATCCAGTTTTTCATTTCAATATTATAATAAATACACATCTCAAATTTTCTAAAATATCCTTAATATTTAAAACTAATAATAATATATTATTTAATATAATTATTATATATTTACTATTTCATAACTCTCTTTACGTATTTACGTATTCTCTATTATTTTCTATTAATTTTTTTATCTGGTTAAAAAAAATTTCTTGATATTTTTCAATTTATAGTCAAAAAAGTAATATATTCTATTCGAACTCCAAATCTAAAACTGAAGAAAAAAAAATATTGAACATATATAATTTTTTCAAAATTAAGAAAGTAGTAAAAGTATAATAACATAAAAACAAGTTTTTAGTCTGCAAGATAAAAACTAAAGTTGATAAAAAACAAAAAAACAAATGAATCGGTAAATAGTACATGTGATTACGGTAGTAGTCAAAATTCAGGTGATGAATTTTGGAGAAGATATTTTTATTTCTTTTCTTTTGATGCGTAGTAATAATGGAGAAAAGTTAATTAGGTTTTAAGAAAAAGGAATTTTTTTTTTCTCTAATAATTGATGAATGTTTTTGTAATTAAACATACCTATAAAATCTGATGGGGTGGGTGCTAATGAATGATTCTTAATCCTATTATTAATAATAGGAACATGATTCCTGTTGATGGGGTGGGTGCTAATGAATGATTCTTAATCCTACGTCATGTACCATTGAGTAAACACTTGTTGGTTACAAGGAGCTCACTGCTCTTCTTCCTTTAGCATAGCCCCCGAGTTAGAATCTGCAACACCTTTAAAGCGCATACCCTGGTTATTACTAGCAATTGTTTGCTTGGCAAGAACTTTTGGTATTCCTCTTCAGACTTTTGAAGAGGATAGAATACTTTCGTTTGTGCATTCTTGGGACTCCATTTCGTGTATACTTTTTAAAATGTGTGATCTTATGAATAGCGTCCAAGTGATTTTCATGGTTTAGTTTTTGTGTTTAGGGTTCAGTTCTTGTGACTCTCTCTCGTAACTTCTAGATCTTAAATTCCTAATAGACTATATTACTTGTAATTGATTAGGCCTGAACCTATAGGAAACAATTACGAAATAGGAGCAAAACAATACCCTGTCAAAAATTAAATTGTGAACTGCAACCCAAACAGAGTGTGTAACGTCAACCGGAGGACGTTTACATTCCCTGATAACTACTATATCCAATAGCTAATGCTATGGAAAAAAGAAAGGATGTTTACATTCCCTGGTAACTACTATATCCAATAGCTAATGCTATGGAAAAAAGAAAAACGCTTCCGTGCACTTAGGCTGTAGAATAGGGTACTGTGATGTCTAGAAACACCACCATAAACTGATTCCCATGACATTTACACAAGAGATAGGTACACAATCTTGGACTCGATCAGCTTTGGGATATCTTGGATAAGGGTGTCGTTATGCAAAATACTCTCGCCAT
>NC_020497.1:16241425-16288839 GCF_000184155.1 Fragaria vesca subsp. vesca
AGCTGATCAAGTCCAAGATTGTGTACCTATCTCTTGTGTAAATGTCATGGGAATCAGTTTATGGTGGTGTTTCTAGACATCACAGTACCCTATTCTACAGCCTAAGTGCACGGAAGCGTTTTTCTTTTTTCCATAGCCTCATGACACATAACTCAATCCACTTTGGAAGGGTTGAATCTGCAGCAGACCTGCATTGAAGCATAGAAATGTAACCAAATTACGCTAAATGATGTTATTTGTAGTAAACTGTTAACATGTTTTCTATTGGATCTCACATATCCCAAAAGCATGATCTGTTTAGGTATTCTTGTACACAGGAGGAAACATTGGTATGGAAACTTACAAGTCATTGGCTGATGGTTGCTGGAGTTGAAGGTTGTAAGCATCATAGGAAGAAGCATCCCTGGTCAAAATTTAATTTCATTAACAAAAAAGTTGATGACATGCAAGAAGAACAGTATTGCATGCTATAAGATCAGCAAGATCACCGAACTCTTGGCCACTGAATACTGCTGTAAGCTATTGATTTTTAATGCTGGTGTTGAGATGTGTTTGCTGTTTATATGTACTACTTACACCTGAGTCCACTTAATCTAACCCTTTTGAATGCTTTGACAGATAATTGGCAACTGAATTAGTGAATATGAAGAAACAAAAGGAGACAAGTGACAAATCCTACAGTCCACACTAGGGGATCATAAGGAGCTTGAGGGATGCAAATCTTCAATTTTGTTTCTACCCATCAATTGTTTTAGACTATAATGTCAGAAGTAAGTGTGTGGTGTGGATTCTAGTTTTAAAGTCACTGCTGTCATTCATTATGGGCATTGTGCAGGTGAGCATTTTCCCCTAATGTGCTTTGATCAGTTGATTCAATGAAAGTTGTGGTTACATATATACCTATTTTTACTACAAACCCCATAGATTAGCAAGCACACATTTCATGGTTTACTTTTGTGCTCTCTGTTTTGGTTTTCTAAAGTACATTTCCAGCTACAATTGTAAGGGTAATTTGAAGTCTTAACTTTCAGCACTAAAGACATTTAAATAGGCAAAATGGAGAATAAAGCCAAGAGTGATAGATGAAGTTCAAACAATTTCAAATAGGAAGCCTCACATATTGTTGAGAGAGTTGTTGGCGGCAGAACTGGGTTGAAGAGAGTTGTTGGCGGCAGAATTGTGTTGCAGAGAGTTGTTTGCGGCAGAATTTTGTTGATCTTGATTATAATGAATGCCTTCACCACCAAAGCTGGACAACAAATAAGTTCCATTAATTAATCTTGCTTTCCATCCATCAGAAAGTTACATTAATCATGTTGGTTCCAAAGACTATGATTAATCAAGAGGTGATTTACAATTTCCAGTAATCAAAAAGGAAATCTGTTAATTAAAAAGTGACATTAATCAGACTTTGATTCAGGCTAACAGAATTCCAGAATTTGTTTAATAAGAGATTGATGTACAAATTGCTGATTAACCAAAACCATTACACGATTCATACTCAAAACCTCACAAAGATTCAGTGATTAAGCCATGTACAAATTGCCGATTAACAAAAACCATTACACGATCAAAACCTAACAAAGATCCAGTGATTAAACCTGTACAAATTGCCGACTAACCAAAACCATTACACGATCAAAACCTAACAAAGATCCAGTGATTAAACTCAATATTTACATAAATCTTCTCAAGATTCTCAAAAGATACTTCAAGAAATGTTACCCATGGCCGGAAGCCGGAGTTGGATCTCCGACGGTGAGAATGAGAGTGGAGTCGAACGGCACTCCCAGATCTCGGAGAGTCGCGTCACCAGCGAGCTCCTGGCCGCGGAAGAACAACGACTGCCTCGCCGGCGAAATCCCAACCTGGATTTCCACCATTTCCATCAGCTCGGAAATGGTGGTGGTGGTCGCAACCGGTAATTGAAAAGGATGCAGAATATTGAGAGGCATTTCTGAAAACCTAGGGTGATTTCGAGTCTCTCGAGTTTCTTATATAGGCTGGGCACCGGCTCTGAAAGTGAAACCCAGAAAAACGAACACGCATATGGAGGGAAGTGTTTCAGCTCCTTCGCTAAACGACTGCGTTTTAGGCGACCTTTTTCATTTTTATTTTTTCATTAAAATTTTACATACTCTTGGTTTGTCGTAGTTGTTTGCTTGGGTCAATCTCCTCCATTTCGACCGGAGTTCGAGTCTTGATTTTACCTTTTTCTGTTTATTTTTATTTCGTCTGAAGTTTGTTTATTTTTATCTCAGTAGCAGCTTCAATTTTTACATTTTTAGTTTATTTTCCAGAGTTCGAGTCTCATTGTTTCCTTTGTTTATTTTTTTATTTTGTCCGGAGTTCGAGTCTCACTAGCAGCTTCAATTTTTCCATTTTCATTTTATTTTCGGAGTTTATTTTCAGAAATAACGTGTATTTTTAGGGAACTCAAAACATGAATTTACACCTCTAATTCCCTAAAATTTATTTTCCCAGGAAAATGGATAGATAAAATCATAAAATTCAAAAAATTCCTCCGCATCCAAACACAGCATTAAATGCTAAAGAACCACAACAAAAAAATTCAAATAAAATGCTTTCTGGATCGGAACATCAATGCTAACCCACAAACAATGTCTCATATTCCTAATGTGGGATTCATATTTTAACACGCCCCCGCACGTGTAACGAATTTTCACTAACAGTTGGACAAAATTTAAGGTAACGTGGAGTTCGTGTGACCGTTGTATTCACTCGTGGACATAGGTAACCCGCTTTAAATATCAACCTAAATATCAAAATTGATAACAGTTGTGTGCTTTGTAATTGTGATAATGAAACATCTGACAACTTATTCATTGATTACACAAGGTTCCATGGAAACACCAAAAAATTGTACAGACATCAAACCATTAGTTTTAGAGTTCCGATCTATCTCCTTCAAGCACATTTCTAGAGAAGCGAATTTCGCAGCCGATGCAGCAACCAATCTTGTACATCAAAGAAAAAGTCTGAAATTTCAATTTCGCGAGAAGTATCAGCAGAGCAATTCACTAAATTTGATGTGATATGTGTTGGATGCCTTAAAGGTACCTCTTTATAGGGATTGTCTACGGTACTAGGATACATATCATACACTCATTTTTAATGTTAGGTGTTTGGGCCTAAGAACCTGAAAAAACCGACCCAAAAACCTGATCAGGCCCAATCGGGCCGGTCCAAAATGGGAAGAGTTCGGTCCGGGCCACAGACCGACCCGAATGCTTTCATTTCGGTACTAAACATGAGAAAATGAGTCATTTTATCATGTTTAGTACCAAAAATAAATAAATAATCTATCCAGCACGTATGATAGAGAAGGGTAGGATGCTATTTACAAATTCAAACTGCCAAAGTTCAGCACGTATGATAAGCTTGAAGCTAAATTGATACCAAAAAATAAAAAAAACACACAAAAGACTCGGAAGCTGTGACCATTTGATCACGTAGCAAAATCAGGTTTTACAAGGGCAGTACAAAATCAAATCCCTCCAATAATCTTTGGAGGTCGATCTCATCATTCCTGCTATTTCTTAAAACTAATACAACACCTGAAGCGGTAGAAACAGTGGTTCCCGATGAGTAGAGACAGTGTGCATGATGGTGGTGACTCCCAGCCGTTGATGCATGCAGGCTCCATGGCAGGACCTACGTGCTTTTACGGTTGGAAATCATTCACGCACACTCTAAAGAAGTAATAATCAAAACCATATAGTCTTTTACTCTCTTTTCCAGTTCCAGGCGATGGAAGGGTCATTCAACCAGGGATTATGTCCCAAGTTCTCTTGGTCTATATCCTCAAGAAACTTTTCTAATGAGTCTTGCGTGGAGCGGTCACCGAATGTCTTGACTTCTTCCCATTCGTATAAAGTAGGCATCTGAATATCCATCTGATGATCATGACTACTAAAGCCTTGGTTGGTACTTGCTACTCCTACTTGCGGCAGTAGTATTGGTGGTTCTGGTTGGTTCTGAAACTTTTGTCTGTCAACAGCAATGTCATATTGTTGTGCTGGAAATACTTGTAACCCCCTGAATGTGTTGGAGTTACTATTTCCTTCAGAACTTCCACAAGCACTTGAATTTGCAGATACCAAGCTAACCATTTGGTTCTGTAGAAGAGTTTCGATCTCCTCCTGTAAGTACGCAACCTGCGCAATGCCGAAAATATATGCTGTCATAAGTTAAACGAGTGTATATGCTAATATGCAAATGAAGCTATAAGAAAGTTACCTGCTGTTGGAGTGCAAAGATTTGTGAAACACATCCATATATCGGATCACGCATCCGAGCTAGTGCTTCATAAGACATGGTGAGAGCAGCATCGCTTCGATGTTGTACTGGCAAGTGCAGCAGAAGCTTGGAGACATTACTTGCACCAAACACTTTGTGCACAGCTGCAAAATGGGTTGCAGCTTGGTCATAGCAGAAGTAAGGAGCAAACACACATTCACTTGTGCATTTTCTCCTCAGAAACTTGCATGCTCCACATGAAGAACCAAGTCCTGTCATAGTCTGCAGCTTTTAGTGGTACTAATCTGTAGTATCAGAGATTGAGATTGAGAATGATTTTTCAGGTGGTGGCTAGTACTATATTTTGACTGGTTTACATCCAAAGTGCTTAGATTCGAGTCTTTATAGCCATCACATAATCGACATTCTTTACTTTAATGAAAGGTATTGTTCTTTTAGGTCTCCTTTATGGCCTGCACTATTAATCTCAATTTGGGTAAGCATTTCTTCATTAGTTAATACTCTCTAAAGGTAGAATCTTCAAGAATGAGACTAATATGGAAGACCTAATCATCATCATCATTTTTTTTTTTTTTTGATAGGGACCTAATCATCATCATCGTAAGCTGGGGCTCCAAAAGATGAGAAATCATGGCCTAGTACATTAAGTCTTATTATGTAGTGGGTCAAGTACATATGTACAGTGGCGATATCTAACTTATTTTTCATATATGGAAGGCCTTATCCCACTTTAACTTCTCACATATGGAAAGTTCATCATACTCAAAACAACATTTATGAGGAAAAGTAGGAGAAGTGGCCTTTCACTTTTTCAGCAATTAGGAAGCCATCTATTAGCTATCAATTTTTGCAGTTGATGATATCTTGTGTATTTTGCGAACTATGGCTTTCAGGGTAGCAATTCATCCATGATGGTATATATGTACAACATGCAGTGAATCCAAACTCATCCAACTGAAAACAACAAAGGTGGCCTTATTTTAGATTACTGCATATAAGCAAAATCTGAAAACTCTGTTAAACGCTACTAAGACGGATAGTTGGCTTGAACGCCTAGGCATTGGTTGGGGCCTTGTTTTAGAACATTGATATGAAAGTATAGCACTAGTTACTTTCACACGCATCAATGGTACGGTAACCAACCATGTCAATTACTTTACTAAAAGTTCATTGAGGTACTGCTCATCTCCACTTACTTGAGCAGCTACACGAGGAATCCATAAGCCAGTAATTTCATGAGGGTTTGGTAAAACTATTGTATCAAACATTACTATAAAAATCCCTTTTTATATACGCATTGTTTCAACATTGCTAGTTAGTTTCCTAGCTTAGGGATTGGGTATAGAGTATCTGACTCATGGCTTCTATAATTGTCTCTATGTAACCAATTCTCCATTATTATGCTAATTTTAAACTGATCATGCATGTACTTAATACCCCATTCACATATTTAAACCTACATTATCAGGTTGGCTGTTGGCCACTTAGTACTTGTGGGTTGGTGCTAATACAACTGTTCTTGTCTTTCAGAACACCACAAAAAGTTTCAAACACAGCAAGCTTCCAAATTATCCCAAATCTCCGAAGCCAAACAAAGAGTTGCAAGTGCTTAAACGTCAATCTATATCTACTATCTCTCTACCGATATATGTGTGTGCTTCATTGGCTCTAGATGTAAAAGCATTATTGGGGACACAGAATGCCATTTGCAGTAAAATGAGTAGCTACTTTCTGTCATTTCAGGACGGTGAAGTTTTTGGCTTCAAGTGAAATGAGATGCATGGGATTGGAATGTTATGGGGATGGTGGGGGAGGAGCTTTCGAGCTTTCGAGTTTAACGATGAAAGTGTATTTCCTTATCATGCTTCAATTATCATTTTCTAGTACCCACCTGCAAATGATAGCTAGGGTTTCTTATTTGCTATTATAGACTTATAGCTAGCTTGATCTCCCAGAGTCCCAGTGTGTATTTTGTTTGAAACTTTGAAGCTCAGTGTGCTTGTGAGTTTGAATAAACCTAATTACCATATATTGGCCGGTAAGACGTGGCTGCTTCTGAGTCCTAGCTTATTTCTGATATTTTCTTTGAAAATTTGAGCTGTCATCAACTCCGGATCGATCAAGTAATAATCGATCCAATTTATTCTTTTTGAAGAAGAAAAGCTATGACTGATTCTGAGAAAGTTGGAGGGTTCAATCACAAAGTTCAATCACAAAAAACTAAAGGAAGCATGCATGCACTGTGGTGGTCATTTGGAATATTAGGCTTGATGCATGTGCTAATTTCCTAGCTTTCTGCATTTTGTTTTCTTGTTCGATCTGTTCATGCATCCTGCAGCTTGAAGAATTCAACTTCTCAGACATAAACCTAACATTGAAGGAAGAGCTTATTAGCCAATACATAATTTTACTTCAGTGTCGACTGTCGACAAATATTTTGTTACCAATGCCATTATGATATTTTCCCAGTTTTATGTCTGTCGTCTAAAAGAGAAGATTAGTGGTGAATCAAACGACATAATCTAAGGACGTCGATAGAGGACTAATGTGGATGAATTTGGGTGTGTGCTTGTTTCCCAGTTTAATTTATTCACTAGAACAGATCGACAATCTTTTATCAAAAATGCATATTATTATTTTCCAACCAAAATTTCCAACCGTAGAATAATGATCTTAAATCTATTACTTAGAGAACTAAAAAATCAGGGTTGTCTACGGTACTGGGATGTATATCATACACCCATTTTATCACTAATTGAAAAAAAAAAACAAATTAAATTATTAAAATTTACAACATTGATAACAAAATTATTACATTTATTTTACACATTTACATATAATTAAACCAAGTTACTACAACGACAATAAGTTGTTCATAAACTTGTAAATTGTCTTAAGTTGAGTAATTACCTCTAATATAACAAAAATGACCCAAGTAATGTCTATTTTTACCAAAACGATAACACATTTGTTGTCATATCGGTAAATGTATATATCACAAATTTGTAGGTACCCTAGAAAATTCCTAAAAAATCACCACGCAAAATTTTATTTTCTAATTCTTTTCAAGGTAGAGAGAACAATAAAATATTTAAAGAGAATATTCGTTTATTGATATTCCACCAAATTTTGTAAGAGAGGTTATTTTTTCTTTTATTTGACATTATCAACTCATAAAAAGGCATATAAGGACCAAGTTTTATTCTTACATGTTGTAGAGAGGAAATTTTTCAAATGGTGTCCCAAGTTAAGGCCATTCATCATTTTGATATCTCAATTTAAAAACTATCGCAATGGTACTTTTACATTTAAACTCAACCCAACATTAGTTCCTACCGTTATTAACACCGTTAAGTTAGAGTTAGTCATAGATAAAATTGTCTCTTTATGTTTTCCCTCCCCAAACATTTTCCCTCCACAAACCTTTCCCTCTAGAATATATCATTTTTCCCAAAAATTAGAGACATATAGAAATTATTATACACCATTGGCCATTAATATTAATCAAAATACAACCACTATTACCATTAATTTAAATAACTTGTACATACATTAAACTGCATCTGTTTGTTATAGGTGAAGAATCACCTGCTCCAGGGACTACAAAGTTGCCCAAGAGTTTTTACACAACAATCACATGTGGGATATGTCATAAGAAAGACCACAACAGGAGGAGTTGTGAAAGAAGAAACCAGGTTCCATTCATCTTTTGGACTACATTTATTAGCCAGTTTATACATTCTTATATTAAATAAAAACCTAACTTCACTATTGTTGTGCAGCAACAAGTGCCAGATGTGAATGTTGAAGTTCCAAATGAGAACATTGAAGTTCATGTCGACAACAATGTCGAAACCCCTACTGATCCTACCACTGTTTGAAGGTTCATATATATAATTTTATTAGGACTATATAATTACTCTATTGGCATGTATAACCAACTGTTTATGGTAGCAACTTTTGTGTGATCTTTGATTTCGCTATCCATGCTCTTTTGGAAAGTTCTGCAAGCAGTTGCAGCGTTCAACTGCTTGGCTTGTAAGTGTAACAGTGGTTATATTTTGAGACAATATTAATGGCCAATAGTATATTTTAATTTTCAGAAGTTTTTATTGGCATGTACAACCAACTGGTAGCAAATTATATTGCTCCTCGGGGAATTTTTGTAAGCAGTTGGAGACTTCAAGTTCTTCATCTTGTAAACTCTTATATAATAGTGGTTGTATTTTGATTAATATTAATGGCCAATGGTGTATAATAATTTCTATATGTCTCTAATTTTTGGGAAAAATGATATATTCTAGGGAAAGGTTTGTGGAGGGAAAATGTTTGGGGAGGGAAAACATAAAGAGACAATTTTGCCCATGGACTAACTCTAACTTAACGGTGTTAATAACGGAAGAAACTAATGTTGGGTTGAGTTTAAATGTTAAGGTACCATTGTGATAGTTTTCAAAATTGAGATATCAAAATGATGAATGAGCTTAACTTGGCGCACCATTTGAAAAATTTCCTCTATTGTAGACATGAGAATCAGCATAATTTCCCTCCACATAAACCAAGAACCAAAATACCAAGTGCTCTAATATGTTTTGTTTACTCAAATATAATTCTTCCAAGGAAATCTTCGATAAAATGCATGGGCAATTAGAATATGCCAAGTAAAATCCCACCTGGATGGTGATGCATACTTGCATGTCGAGGTGTACACTGTTTCTTGTTCATCTGATCACCTTTATAAATCTGGAATATATACCACTCAATTGACTCAAACATGGTCTCACAACGACTAACTAATACAAAGAGAGAGTTGAATTGAATGAATCAATATATGAACATTTGGAAAAGGTTGAGTGCTCAAGTGACTTCATGCCCAGAACTACTTTCATCCTGATGCTCAAATCTCTCGGAGTCTTCTTCCGGCCACCTTCCTCAACTCACTGCCATCTTCATTGTTCTGGTTTCCATTTCCAAGTAAGAAGTACTCATCTCCCCAAGAGTGACCAAAGGAATTTTTTATTCGCTAAGCCAATTTCCACAGCTGTAGACTACAGCCTGTAGTGGTATGGAAACTATTTATGAACCGGCCTGACCACGGCCTTGTTTGTTTCCATCGGTGCAGGAAAGTTCCTCAGCGTCATGCTCTCAACCGGCCTAACCCATATCTTGTGTATTCAACTTCCACGACCACTAGGTTGTGCGGTGTCGTTCAAGTGCTCCCTATCATCGTAGTCTTCCTCCAAATTCTGATTCTAACTTCTTCTTTAAGGGTATTTTCGTAAAAAAAAAAAAAAATAGAGGCCTATGTAGGTTGTTTTTAAGCATGTAAAAAATAAAATGGAGGTGTATTAAGTAAGAGAGGTATATACGCCAAATAAGGTTTTGGACGCGACTTGCTTTGCACCTATCTCTCTCTAAACCCTAAGAACGCCGCTACGTTCCCAAAATCCTAACCCTACTCCATCAAATCTCGCTACCTCTCCATCACCAATCTCGCTGCATCTCATGGCTTTCAAACTCCCGAAACTCATCCTCCCCTCCTCATCACCATCACCAACACCAAATCACTAGTCCTTTGCAACATCCTCTTTGCAGAATTCGAGCAAGTCCTTTGCTTCCTCGTCGTCGATCCAATCTGCATCGATCGAGGATGTCACCAAGTCCTTTGCTGCGTCTTTGGCGCTTGCAAATTTAAAGGTCATGGATCTCTCTCACCGCATCTCTACTCCTAAAAGAGGTGTTGCGCAGTCCTTCTTGATAGTGAAGCCGCTGAACTCAACCCCTCCAAGCCTGATGGAACTCAAGCGGTTTTGTGGAAGGGTGTGGCTTCTGGAGCGAAAATTTCAGATCCAGGAACGTCCGAACAATATCTTTATCATCAGCTTCGATCTCATCAAGGACAAGAATAAAGTTCTCTGAGGAGGACCCTGGAGGTACCAGCAGGTTTTGACCCAACCATATGACGACGTCAAATCAATCAAGAGCTTCGCCATGGACTTATTCTTCTGGGTAAGTATTCAAAACATACCACCTAAGTATGAGATCCCTGAGAATTTTCCTGGTATTGCTTCTTTTGGTGGTCGTTATATCGAGTATGATGACAAACTATTTATCAAATCAAAGAAGGTTTGGGTTAAGGTTGAGAAGAAACTCTCTAATCCTATTCTTAACTCCAAAACCATCAAGCTAGCAACGGATGATGAGGAAGAGATTGATTTTTACTTTGAAAATTGTTTAAGTATTTGTGATGCTTGTTACTTGGTGTTCCATGAAAATGGAAAATGCCGAGCGAGCTCTGGTTACAATATTGCAGGTCATTCTAATGTAGACGTACATCATGCCAAACCCTGCCTCTGTGATCAGTTTTGCATCCAAAGCTCTAGTGCATGGATCCTTCAAGTTCCAAGGTTGTTCAATGTCGCCTTCTACACCAATTGCTACCTCGGTCTTAGATCAAAAGAAAGAGAAGATGCACAGACGCCCTACCATTCTCAAGAAGCCGGTGCGTGAACCTGAAGATGATGCCTAACTCTTATACTTGTGAATGATCCTGATCAATCTGCTGACCAGACTACGTCGGAGAATGAACATGAGGGTGCCTTGATCGTTGGATAAGGACGCAAACGAGGTAGACCTTCATCACTTGAGACCTCTCCTAAGAAGTTGAAGGTATATTGGTAGACTTGCTGCAATCATATGAAACTGGTGTGCATACCAAGAGAATGAAACAACCTAACTTCCTTGCTGCTCTCTTGGCTAAGGCACTCGGCCTCATCCCATAACCAACCGAGATGGCATTGGTGGCAACTGAAGTTTAGAAGAAGAAGAGGGGACGTCCCATCAGCTCCAAAAACTCATTCTCTAACTCCACTTGCAGCGCCCCCAGCCCTAGCGTGAAGGACAAGAAGGTGCTTTGAAGTTCTACTATTTTAGTTTTTTTATTTTGTTTTATTGAGAAACAATTGCTCTTGCTCCATGTTTTTCACTTGGGGGGGGCTTTATTTTCTTGTTTTAGTTTTGTTAGAAACAATTGCCTATGATTTATTTGCTATTAGATTGTAGGCTTCTTGTGAGCCAAAATTTATAATGAGGATACAACCCTCATACTAATCAGATGATCTTGCTTGTCCTTTGTACGCATAACAACTGATCGATTCGTATTATACATTTTACTTGAGTACTAATGAGAAAATTGTATTTGAGTTAAAAAAAAAAGGTATATAGCAAATTTCAAGGTGCAACTAGAACCTCCTAATTTGTATGGATAAGGTGCAGGAAAAAAAATTCGAGAAAAAAAAACATATAGTATTGACATAATTGAACATGTTTTGGCATGCTTTTGTCTTCCACGTTCCCAAGTTTCAATCGTGTAAACTATGCATATCGCCCTAGCTTTTTCATCAGACTGTCATGATACCAGTAATCTCAGTATGGGATACAATTTGGGCCTGATTTTTTATTTGAGGCTACAAGTGAAAAGGGATCTTGGGCTTCAATGAGCTAGGAAAAATGGATATATGCAGACCCGGATCTTTGACCCGGATTATACTGATTATGAACCAGCACAATTAGTCTTTTCCAGCACACACACGTCTGTAAATTATTGTATTTTTGTATAAATCCAAGAAAAAACAAAGAAATGAATATTGTTTCCAAAAATATTGTATTTTTGTTCAAATCCAAGAACAAACAGATACTGAATATCGTTGCCAATCACAAACATTTTATTCACCTCATCTCCAACTTTATATTTTCCTTCTCCCTTAATTCTATAGAAAAAACCAAAAAAGACCCACAAATAATGGAGATGGTTTTCTTCCGAAGTCTTCTATTCTCAAATCTGTGGTACTAACTTACCCTAACATCTGGTGGAGAAGATAATCCCTTGAAAACAAACCTCAAAACAAACCAATTAATGGAGACTGATAGTTGCATGCACTCTCCCTTCGCCACGTGGACGCAAGCCAATCTTGATTCTATGGTGGTGAGCAACTGAGTAAGCTAATCCTCAGGATGTGAATTTCTGTTCACTAGCTCAAACACAACGACTATAAGTTCAAACCCAGTTCCTCATCACAGACCACTCGATCTCTGCTTTTTGCTTGCAGGCAACAGTTGAGCTCCTCTTTGGTCCTCATTTTTAATATTACATCACATCCCTTCCGATCCTCCTCCGACAATGGCCACCGCCGTCTCCACCGTCGGAGCTGTCAACAGAGCCCTGGTACTATTCTTTCCCGCCCTTTTTTCATATATATATTGCCTTCACTTCTTTACATGTAGTAAGAAGCTAATTGAAATGTTTAAAATGGTAAGTACGTAGTAATTCACACTTAGTCCAACAATATATGAAAATCATATACTATTGTGCATGTATATACATGGTAGTCTTATACAATATTGTGGATGTTATGTTGTCGCTAGTGAATATAAATACAAAGTTATCAACCAGTGATTATAGTACATTTTTGTTTCAGTTTAAGGTTTAAATTCACGAAGGTAATTATTTTATTTCGTTGATTGAATCAGCTGAGCTTGAATGGCTCTAGCGGCAATGCTTCAGTTCCAAGCTCAAGCTTTATGGGAAGCAGCTTGAAGAAAGTGAACTCCAGGTTCCCCAGCTCCAAGGTCTCATCCGGGAGCTTCAAGATTGTTGCAGCAGAGTCTGAGATCGATGAAGACACTCAGACCAACAAGGACAAATGGAAAGGCCTTGCCTTTGACGAATCCGATGACCAACAAGACATCACCAGAGGAAAGGGTATGGTCGATACCCTCTTCCAAGCTCCCATGGGCGACGGAACTCACATGGCCATCATGAGTTCTTACGACTACATCAGTACTGGACTTCGCACGTAAGTAACTAAATTTGTTAATTTTTATGGCCGTAACCAGTAGAGCTACAAATCTTCGGACACGTTATTTATGTCGGTTTGAGCCAAGCAGCTGATCAGTGTTTATATGTGTATGATGCTTCGTTTAGGTACAACATGGACAACATGAAGGATGGTTTCTACATTGCTCCTGCTTTCATGGACAAGCTTGTTGTTCACATCACTAAGAACTTCATGAACTTGCCTAACATCAAGGTCTGTATCATACTCGACAGTACTCATAATTGTTCTATAAGGATCGCAAGAAATTAACTTGAACTATCACTTCAATTTGTTTACAGATTCCCCTTATCCTTGGTATTTGGGGAGGCAAAGGTCAGGGTAAATCTTTCCAGTGTGAGCTTGTGTTTGCTAAGATGGGAATCAGGTAAGTTTAAGTTCTTGCTTTTCATTAATTGTTGCTATGTGTCGCATGCTTTATTAGAAACACAACTTATATACTTGAGACCATGTATGAAATATGTGTTATGTTACTAGACTATCACTCAAGATTATTAGTAAAGCAAGATCTTATGTCAATGCATGTCAATTAGATTGTGAATCTATTTTGCTAGTTCATATATGAAGGATATTGTTCTGTTTCTTAACTACTAAATCTAGCTCTTGATGGATTTTTTTCAGCCCTATCATGATGAGTGCTGGAGAATTGGAAAGTGGAAATGCCGGAGAACCAGCTAAGTTGATCAGGCAAAGGTACCGTGAGGCAGCCGATATCATCAGGAAGGGGAAGATGTGCGCCCTCTTCATCAACGATCTTGATGCAGGAGCTGGTCGTATGGGTGGAACCACCCAATACACTGTCAACAACCAGATGGTTAACGCTACCCTTATGAACATTGCTGATAACCCAACCAATGTCCAGCTCCCTGGTATGTACAACAAGGAGGAGAACCCCCGTGTCCCCATCGTCGTCACCGGTAACGATTTCTCAACATTGTATGCTCCTCTCATCCGTGACGGGCGTATGGAGAAGTTCTACTGGGCTCCTACTAGGGAAGACCGTATTGGTGTCTGCACTGGTATCTTCAAAGCTGACAGTGTTCCCGATTCCGATATTGTCAAGCTAGTTGACACCTTCCCCGGTCAATCCATCGGTAAGTATCTAGACTAAGTTGTCGAACATGTTATGTTGTCAAACTGTGAATAATTTGTCGCGTCACAATGTGATAGCACATATTGTGTCACATGATAATTGATCATGTGCCGTGGTTTTGCAGATTTCTTTGGTGCCCTTAGGGCCAGAGTTTACGATGATGAAGTGAGGAAGTGGATCTCCGGTGTCGGTGTGGACAGCATTGGAAAGAAGCTTGTGAACTCGAAGGAAGGACCCCCGACTTTCGAGCAGCCCAAGATGACAATTGAGAAGCTCCTTGAGTACGGAAACATGCTTGTGCAAGAACAAGAGAATGTGAAGAGAGTCCAACTGGCCGACCAGTACTTGAGCGAGGCTGCTCTTGGTGATGCCAACGCTGATGCCATTGACAGAGGAACTTTCTACGGTTAGGTCCTTTCATCTCAGAGGTTTGCAAATGTCTTTGATCTAAAGAACTAGAGTTTCAAATTGATGAATGTGTTCGATTTCGAAAATGTTTTACTGAGATTCTGTGGTTGTTTTGGTGCAGGCAAAGCAGCGCAACAAGTGCGAGTTCCGGTACCTGAAGGTTGTACTGATCCAACAGCAAACAACTTTGATCCAACTGCTAGGAGTGATGATGGAACCTGCTTGTACACATTTTAATTTCAAGTCTTTTTTCTCGGTATTTTGATGGAAGGAGAGAACTGAAAGTGCCTTTTGTTTTCTAAGGATGTTTAGATAAACAATATTTATGTTGTTGTATCTTCCTTTTCTTGGATTGGTATCTTCTAAACTCTTAAGTAGTGTTGTAATGCACACACTGTTCAATATAAGAAGGTGCTTCTCTCCTCTGCTTCTTCATCCTCTTTTACCCACCAATTCCAATTATTTCACACTAGTCTTCCAACATGCGCAACGTGCAGAAAGGCCGTCACTCACGCATGCTAAATGTCGAATAATTTTGACATAGTTCGGTCAAATGCGAACCATGTATGGGTGGCAATTTCTGAAACGTACCGCAAAGGCGCAAACACAACTTGAACACACAGGATTCAAAGTAAAATAGTAAATGAGATTTGCGTTTAGGATTCTTCATGGTTTGGAAACTTTGGATCATCATTGACATTTTGCAACTGCAGCATAAGTAGATGGCCTGATAAGACAATTTAGTATTGGACAAGTGAGGAAGGCGCGGTTTCTAAATTTAGAAATATATACATGCATAGTTTGGACTTTTTTTTTGATACTCATAGTTTGGACTTTGGATTGTTAATTTTGTGTATGGCGTGGAACATGTTATATATTAATTTCCAATAACGCGCACATCATATTCAAAATAGTTGTACTCGATTCTCAAGACAGATGGATTTATGCGAGTTCATACAAAATGTATGATACATGAGTCATCAATTAGTAGAAAACATAGATAATGTATTACGTGGTTCATTTTGTCAAAAAATGTTATATATAGATTAGTTCGGTGTACACAGTTGTTGACCCTTTGCAAACAATCCAGATCTCCGGCGGATTAGTTTTAGATCAAAGCTTTTAGGATACCGCGACCAATATAAAAAGAGGGTGTCGAACAAAAGAAAACACTAATATGAAAAGAGGGTGTTGAACAAAAAAAAACTTTTTATTGAGCGAAAATTCTTCTATGCACCAAGATGCAAGTGAAACGAACAACTAATAGGCAGTATTTTGATCCGGCCATCTACGCTACACTACATACATATATACTAATGCCGTTAACAAAATTGAAACAAAAAAAAATAGTCTCAAGTGTTTCCAACTAAGGAGGTGACTAGGTTGAAGACGATGTACTCTTATTATGGACGTTTAATTTGATCGGATCACAAATGAAATTGAAACGAAGGAATTTCGGGTCTCTAGTCTTCATTTGATCTTTTCATACGACAATTTTTACACTTACACATTAATGGTGCAAGTACACCTTGGTGCATAAAATCCACGTTTATTTATTGAGACAAATGACTCTTTAGGTAAATTAGTCGAATGACTCGAATCTCATCCAAACTCGTTTAACAAATATACCCATATAGTAAAAGTGCTTACAGGCATTGATTCGTATTAACACCAAGTTAATCAGTAGTCCAGTTGCATTGAATATCAGGGGAGATAATGCTCCCCATAAACCACTTGAGATTTATTCTTTATGTGATATAAACGTGTGTTTGGTTTATTGAATTTAGAGTGGACCGGAGCAAAGCAGCATTTCTCTGTCCTATAGTTCGACAACGACAAATCCTACCAGCAATTCACTACGTAGGATCAAGACGATCGTGAATGGCCACAAACAAGAAGAGAGACAAACAGTGCAGAATGCCAGAATCATGTGCTTGAATTACAAATCCACTTATTGTAGGGTAAGATGGATTGTATATAGTGTTTCGGGAATTCGGGGTAATGAAATTTCAAAGTTCATAATGTTCGGTAAATAATTCACACAGACTAGTGTAGTAGTGTTCTATCTTGAGCAATAATCATTTACCATGAAAAATAACATGCTCTGTTTCACGTAAGCAATGATTTATATGACAAAGCTGGTATGCTCTTTCATGTAAGCAATTATTCATATGACAAATCTGGTAAACCAAACCCAGGGGCCCAAATAATTAATATCACCAGATAAAGGATATAGACTGTTGTAGAAATAGTGCATGCAATTGAATGCATGTTCTAGTTTCATATGCTGTTGCATGAAGCAGTTTGGATCATTTGGATGTTTTGTGTGAGCAACTGAGCATATGTTTGGGAGAAGCCAAGAACCACTATATTTACGGAGATCGTCTTACTTATTACATTTTGTGCATGTTTGTTTCACGGTACTAACTGATATTGTGTTATGTAAGAATTATTAATTAGTTTGAGATACGTTTGGTGCAACCCGGTACGTACTAAAATAAATGGTACAACATAACACTCGTTTTCTTCTTAACCTGCGTTAACAAGGGTCTCCAAAAGACATACCTTAGATAGCACTGTCTAAGACTCGCTTCAATTGTGTATTCTTCCTCCATTGCGTATATAACAATTCATCATTCTTCTTCCGCTATCAATATCTTCTTTTTCACTCATTCCTCATCCCTCTTCATTTAGATCCCTCATATTAAGTTTATCTGGATGAAATTAATATGGGAGATTAAAGCTACTCTCAAACTCAAGGAATGTTTGAATCGGGTTCACAAGAATTCCCTAGATTTTGATTGATGTGGGTCTGGGTATTTTTTGCAATTGATGTTCAAACGAGAATTTGCTGAATTTGATTGACCTAGGTATACGTATTGCATGTAATTGATGAACAAGCAGGGCTTTGAATGAAATTAGGAGTTTGCACAATTCAGAATTGCATATGCATAAGGAGATTTTTTATGAACAAGGAGGTTTGTCTGAATCACAATTCATTATTGTTGCTAGCTTTTTTCTCAGTCAAGCTACAAGTTGTGGTCTTGGTCTTGATCTCTTGTTAAGAATATGTGGTAGCGTTGGAATTACGGAACAATGAATTAGAAAATGGTGGTGTAGTTTGTTGTGTGATCTTGTACAAGAGGTTTAATGCTTCACCACACCAAACATTGCACAAAATTAATACATCTTAAGCCTACTCTCATGAGTGCAGGACACTACTAGGCAATAAGGAGGTACACAATACTCCCATGTACCAAATATGCACTCTATGACCCAAATATGCACTCTATGACTGAATAATCCGATGCCATCAAATCACCCATTTTTCTGTTTTGGAGGAAAAAAAATTATTACAAAAAAGTCTCTTAAACGTCAAACACAACTAAAAAAAAAAAGTCATTCAAGTTCGAAGAATAATCTCATCGAACCAAGTCCACGTGCCGAAGTTAAAGGTAACATTTGTTATTTTGGTCAATAAATCAACTTTAGGTAACATATTTTTCTTTTATCTTGGTTAAGAAACTTTATAGGCATTTCTAATTTGAGAGATAAGTTTCTTGACCCTTACAATTGATGTTCAAGCGAGAATTTGCTGAATTTGATTGATCTAGGTATAGGTATTGCATGCAATTGATGAACAAACAGGGCTTTGAATGAAATCAGGAGTTTGCACAATTCAGAATTGCATCTGCATAAGGAGATTTTTCATAAACATGGAGGTTTGTCTGAACTCAAACCTTCTACTTTTCATCTTCTGGAAACATTTTTCTCCTTTGTCATAGACAATGAGGTTTGTCTGAATCACAATTCATTATTGTTGCTAGCTTTTTTCTCAATCAAGCTGCAATGTGGTCTTGGTCTTGATCTCTTGTTAAGAATATGTGGTGGCGTTGGAATTACGGGAACAATGAGAAAATGGTGGTGTAGTTTGCTGTGTGATCTTGTACAAGAGGTTTAGTGCTTCACCACACCAAACATTGCACAAAATTAGTACATCTTAAGCCTACTCTCATGAGTACAAAACACTACTAGGCAATAAGGAGGTACACAATACTCCCGTGTACCAAATATGCACTCTATGACTGAATAATCTGATGACATCAAATCACCCATTTTTCTTTTTTAGAGGGAAAAAAATTATTACAAAAAAGTCTCTTAAACGTCAAACACAACTAAAATCTAAAAGAAGAGTCATTCAAGTTCGAAGAAGAATCTCATCGAACCAAGTCCACATGTCGAAGTTAAAGGTAACATTTGTTATTTTGGTCAATAAATCAACTTTAGGTAACATTTTTCTTTTATCCTGGTCAAGAAACTTTATAGGCATTTCTAACTTGAGAGATAAGTTTCTTGACCCTTACAATTGATGTTCAAGCGAGAATTTGCTGAATTTGATTAATCTAGGTATAGGTATTGCATGCAATTGATGAACAAGCAGGGCTTTGAATGAAATTAGGAGTTTGCACAATTCAGAATTGCATCTGCATAAGGAGATTTTTCATGAACAAGGAGGTTTGTCTGAACTCAAACCTTCTACTTTTCATCTTCTACAAACATTTTTCTCTTTTTTCATGGACAATGAGGTTTGTCTGAATCACAATTCATTATTGTTGCTAGCTTTTTTCTCAATCAAGCTGCAAGTTGTGGTCTTGGTCTTGATCTCTTCTTAAGAATATGTGGTGGCGTTGGAATTACGGGAACAATGAATTAGAAAATGATGGTGTAGTTTGTTGTGTGATCTTGTACAAGAGGTTTAGTGCTTCACCACACCAAACATTGCACAAAATTAATACATCTTAAGCCTACTCTCATGAGTACAGGACACTACTAGGCAATAAGGAGGTACACCCGTGTACCAAATATGCACTTTATGACTGAATAATCAGATAACATCAAATCACCCATTTTTCTTTTTTGGAGGAAAAAAATTATTACAAAAAAGTCTCTTAAACAGCAAAAAAAAACTAAATCTAAAAGAAGAGTAATTCAAATTCGAAGAAGAATCTCATCGAACCAAGTCCACATGTCGAAGTTAAAAGTAACATTTGTTATTCTGGTCAATAAATCAACTTTAGGTAACATATTTTTCTTTTATCCTGGTCAAGAAACTTTATAGGCATTTCTAACTTGAGAGATAAGTTTCTTGACCCTTACAAGCAATCTTAACTTGAGAGGATGAGTCATTTGACCATGAATCTGGATCAACCGTGAACCGTGAACTAATTTTTTGAACATGGAGTACGGTTTCCAAATTACCACAGATAAAACATGTTTTTAAAGCTTGGTACATGAAAATGAAATCATATTGTGGCTTCAGAGAAAGAACCAAAATTAGTGGTTGGAGGCTAGCTCATACTGCATCTCACTACTTCACTACTTCTACGCAGAGCAGTAAAGTAGCCTTCAATCATAATCCTCAATCAAATGCCAGTATATTCCCTCTTCACAATTCACCATCCTCAAACCCATTTCCTCTCTTCTCTTCTTCTTCTCCTTCTTCTCTCTCACTTCTTCCACAACCCACCAAACCAAAGCACTAACCCAAAAAGGTGGTAGAACAAAGACCAACAATTTCAATCAAAACCCTCCACCATTCTCATTGTCTTCACAAACCAACACTCAATATGGCTCAAAGACTCATCCTTTTCTGGCTTCTGCTCCTCTTCCTCTCCACCCCATCAACCTCATCCGACCTCGAGCTCCTCTACAACGGCTTTCATGGCGGCAACACCAACATGACCCTCAACGGCGTCGCAGAGATTGAACCCAACGGAATGTTGAAGCTCACAAACCACACTCTCCGAGTACTCGGCCACGCCTTCTACTCCTCCCCAGTTCAATTCCGAAACTCCACAACTAACAAAGCCTTCTCTTTTTCCACCGCTTTCGCCTTCTCTATTCACCCCGAGTACCCCAAGCTCGGCGGCCACGGCCTCGCCTTCGTAATCTCACCGTCCAAAGAGCTCCCTGGATCTCTGCCGAGCCAGTACCTCGGGATTCTCAACTCCACAGTCGTCGGAAACTTCTCCAACCACATCTTCGCAGTTGAGTTCGACACAGTTCAAGACTTTGAGTTCGGGGATATTAATGACAATCATGTTGGGATCGATATAAACAGCTTGGCTTCTAATGCTTCCACTGCAGCTGGTTACTACGACGGTCGGAACACGACCAAGAAGGAGCTCAATCTTAAAAGTGGGGATGTGATCCAAGCTTGGGTGAGTTACGATGCAGACAAGAAGCAGGTGACTGTGAAGCTTTCACCTACGTCTGTACAACCTAGTACTTCGATCTTGACATTCGATGTAGATCTCTCTCCGATTTTTCAGGATTATATGTATGTGGGGTTCTCATCTTCAACTGGGTTGTTGGCTAGTTCTCATTACATATTGGGTTGGAGTTTCAAGATGAATGGAGATGCAAAGTCTCTGTATCTGGAGACTCTGCCTAAGTTTCCAAAGGCTAAGAAGACACATACAGGTGTGGTAGTTGGTGTTTCAGTTGGTGCTGCTTTGATGTTTGTGTTTATTTGTGTTGTTTTGGGGTTCTATGTTGTTAGGAAGTACAAGAACCGTGAAGTGATTGAAGCTTGGGAGCTTGACATTGGTCCTCATAGGTTTCCATACAAGGAGCTGAAGAAGGCCACAAGGCATTTTAGAGAGAAAGAGGTGATCGGATTTGGTGGATTTGGGAAAGTCTACAAAGGGACTTTGCCGAATTCGGATACACAAGTTGCGGTGAAGCGTATATCTCATGAATCCAGGCAGGGATTGCAAGAGTTTGTGTCGGAGATTGCGAGTATAGGCAGGCTGCGGCATAGGAATTTGGTGCAGTTGTTGGGGTGGTGTAGAAGAAGAGGAGATTTGTTGCTTGTGTATGACTTCATGCCTAATGGGAGTTTGGACAAGTACTTGTTTGAGAATCCGAGAGCGATTTTGAGCTGGGAGGAGAGGTTTAAGATTGTGAAGGGTGTGGCTTCAGGGCTGTTGTATTTGCATGAGGGTTGGGAGCAGACTGTGATTCATAGAGATATCAAGGCTGGGAATGTGTTGCTTGATGCTGAGATGAATGGGAGGCTTGGTGACTTTGGTCTTGCTAAGCTATATGAGCATGGTTCAAACCCAACAACTACTAGAGTGGTTGGCACATTGGGGTACCTTGCACCTGAGCTCACCAGGACTGGGAAACCAACTCCAAGTTCTGATGTGTTTGCTCTTGGTGCTCTTTTGCTTGAGGTGGTGTGTGGGAGGAGGCCTATTGAGCAGAAAGCGCTGCCCGAGGAGCTCATTTTGGTTGATTGGGTTTGGGATAAGTGGAGAGCTGGTTCCATTCTTGATGTTGTGGATCCAAAGTTGGAGGGTGAGTTTGATGAGTTTGAGGTTGTTGTGGTGCTCAAGTTAGGCCTAATGTGTTCCAACAATGTGCCAAAGGCAAGGCCAATAATGAGGCAGGTAGTGAGGTACTTGGAAGGTGAGGTGCCCCTGCCTGAGGCAGTGGCATCTCCAGGCGCTTATGAAAGTTCAAAAGGCGGCGGTGATGGTAGTACTGGTGGTGAGTTTGAGGATTATGTGCATTCCTATTCGTATCCTCCATCATCATATTTTGATAAGACAAGCACTTGGTCATGTGATGAAGGGGATGTTGATTTTGAAGCTGGTTCAAGCTCATCACCTCCCGAAGAACCTGGTAAAGCAGCTGGTAGCCACCCAAGATAGTGTCAGTTTTCTGTGTTTTTTTTTGTTCTTCTTTGAATCTATAGTTTCTTGTTGAATCAATACAGAGCGCAATCCTAGTTTGATGTAAATTTGATCATTGTCCTACCCATTTGGGGTTGTAAATTATCTGTTACCTGATATTCCTCTAATATAGAGTTATAGAAAGCTGTTTCTTCTTCATCTTTGAATTTCATTTAGGTTTGATGAATGACTGGTTCCAAGTTTCTCATGTAATATGTGTTGCTGCTGGAATCCACATTTGATGTAAAGTTAGTGCTTGCTTTATAGATGGTTTTAATCCAGAAACCATGAACTTCAAGTTGGGTTGATGGTGGCAAATTCATATCATGATTGAAACTTCTAGGTTCAATCACATTGGATCATAGTTCCCCCACACACTCACTGGTGGAGGTATCCCTGTCTTGTTAAAGTAATGCAGAGGTGTTAACAAGAAGCTTTACTTTATTCTAAAGTGAATAATGAAAGGGTTGGCTGCAAAATTCCAACCACCAAAGTAGACTTTCAGATTAAACAATCTTGCAAATGACAGCCTAATTTTTAAAGAGGAAGATTTAATTTACTATCAGTATTTTTCTTGTATAAGATCATACTCATAGAGTCATAGGTCAGTCTGAAAAGCTTATTCGGTTGTGTTAAATATCACATCAACTGGTAACGGATCCCCTTCACCTGTCTTCATGAATCATCATGGCTTAGGACTTACGAGTTGTGTTAGATGTGAAGAGCTCTAGAGGTAATATCCACACCATAACAGAAAAGCTTTGGTGGGATTTATTTTTAGCTGAATACAGAATCCTATTATGAGTATTATCATGAAAAGCATATTCATGCAACTCAGTCACCCAATAGTATGATGGTTCTCCTGTGTGAAACTAAGAAAAAGAAAAAAAAAAAAAAAAAAAAACCCTAGTAAGAGAAAAAATCGTCTAAACAGACGATTTGCCTGAGCAAACATGAAGAAATAACTTAGTTTGGTTCTGCTACTCGACCTTTATATGAAAAACGCATCTAGAAAGCTCAATATGTCATACTAACAAGTAACAATGGATCCAAATAGAACACCGACATTTCACTTGGTTTTAGCTTCCTACGAATATAGTCAAATTTATCACGTTGTATTGTATAGGTTCTTAAGGACATGTTTGGTGTGGGAAGTGGAAAGTCTTCGAGCTCAAGCCTATTTCCCAATGCAAAAGATAGAGCATGGACTGAGGTTGAAAAATGAGGATTGCGTATCTTCCCTGATAACTAAAAGAGACATATTCACATGTAGCTGGGAAGTGGGAACCTTCCTAAGTTCCACCTGAAGCAAATATGGATAGAGAAAGAAGATGATCAAACATGCTAAATTTCTTCACTGCATATACAACATTACACTGATGATACTAATGGTTTTGAGCGAGTATGAAATTTACTCATAAGCGACGACAACATATGAGGCGTATAAATACTAACTAACATTAATGGCTACAAACTATCTGCTTCTAATTATCAGCTGCAATGCACCTTTCTCTAAAACTAATACTACCTGTCTTTAAGGCTTCAAAATTTGCCAAACACCCCTATGCACATTTACTTTACAACATCATCACTTGCTTGATTGCAGAGAACAAGGTGGTGATGCATAACCATGGGACTATGTCATGGATGCGGTGCTAGTGATTTTCTACATTGTCTTCGAGAATTTCTATTTCCCCGTCTTTTCCCCTACTGAAAATCTCACCATCATAAAACCCTGCATGTCGACCAAGATAAACAATGTAATTAAAGGAACCAAGCTCATTCAGTAATAACTAACACTGTCGTTTCCAGGTAATAATACATTACCAGAGCCCAAATCCTCGGCATCATCATTTGAGGGCCCTAAAAGCATCGTGCTAGCAGAGGGTGAGTCAAGTGACATCCAACTTGAACCTTCAAAGTCTTCCGAGCACACGTCCTTCCCTGTAACCCAGTCTTCAACTAAGCTAATGCTGTCAAATGATATAGGATCCATACAATCTTCTCCATTGTTTTTATCAACCCTGTTAGAAAAATAAATTATTATTAGCAACAAAAAACAAACTTTTTCCGCGTCCCATTTTTGGCCCCAATTGAAAAATTCATACAGGCTCAATTGCTTTCTGCTTACATTTGCCTCAGTCGTAGGTTGTACTGAACAAAGACAAGGTCCCTGAGACGTTGGCGCTCTAGGCAGTTCCTTATGCCATGTGCTTTCTCAAAAGGAATCTGACTTTGCCTATACCCAATTGAACCACAAGTTTGACTCAGAATGCGAATTGCCAAGCGAGCCAGATTCGGGCAACCTCCACCATATGTTGACCACCATTCAGCTGAGACAAGTATGTTCAAGGAATAATTAGATAACAGTTGAACAGTGGCAGATCAAATATTACTTGCATGACAAAATACAGTTTCCTTGGCATCAACAGTTAGACCAACAACCAAAAGATCAACGAGCTTCGTATACCAATCTAAGTAAAAAATAAAGTGCTTCTAGATGGTCACATATACTATTTTGATCGAGTTGAACTGTGTTTGTAAAGCATATCAAGAAGCTTCCATATTTTTCTTTCAATGGTACAGGTACTCTTTAAAAGTGCTAATAACTAAAACAGTGTAAGATATGCCATAAAACATGGTTGGAAATATATATATCAAATCTTATATAATGAGCTCTCACCAGGAAGCAGAGTATCTCTAGCCCGAATGGCCATCTTCCTTCGAAAATCCCCAGCAGCATTCTTGTACGAAATTATCTCTTTCATGATTTTATCTTGGACTTTTATATCAGGAACCATTCTCTCTATGCAGTCATACATACCCGATTGGATACTATTATGAATATCTCCTTCAATACTATAAAAGATTTTGGGGTTAAGGTAGAACCCTGCAGCATGAAGAGGAAAATTCCAATGCTGTTCCCATCTTTGATCTATAATATTCCAGTACACCATGTATTCCTCTCTCTTAACAAGTTCCTTCTTAATTGCTTCTTTTGCTCGATACATTCCAGCATAAATAAAACCCATTGCAGGCCTCTTCTCACAACCAACCATTCTCAAAACTCGCAACAGAGGACTTGTCAAACGAACAATCAGGGTGCATGAGGACCAAAATGATTGATCCCTGTCGCTAATAAGATCTGAAATCTCCAATCCCCCTGGTTCCTTTGAATATGGGCAATCCATCCACTCTTGTGAAGTCACCATGACCTGTAAACAGTGTTTCAGATCAACCAGTCGTTTCAATGTTGTAAAGCTTGTACCAAAGCGAGTAACTCCTGGTTCCACTATATCATTGCCAAAAGTGGACCTTCTAACCAGATTTAAGACTACGTTGTGATTGTATACAAACTTTGTGATGGATCTAGCTTGTTCAATTACTGCATGTATCCAATCAAGACTACCAAAATCCTCAAGGATCAGGTCCAGACAACGAGCTGCACATGGAATCCAAAACAGATTAGGGAAAGTATCAGCCAACCTTCTGCCTGCAACTACAAATTGCTCTTCACCGCTAGTAATCACTTGCACTACATCTCCTACTCCAACATCTTCTACCACTCTTCTAAGCAAATCATAAAGAGCATCTGAGGAATTTATAATCGCTGATGCGTCCACTGATTCCAAAAACACAGTTCCTTCAGGAGAGTACACCAGAAAACTAAGCATAACATTATCTAACTCCGTGTTCCACTGATCAACCAAAATAGAGCAACCAGTCCTTCCCCACGTCGCCCTGTGTTTATCAATATTATTCCTCGCCTCCTCCACCGAATTCTTCAATATCCAACTCCGAAGATCATGACACGTGGGAGGCTCCATCCCCGGACCTCCTGAAGCAATTGCATCAATCATCGGTTGAAAATAAGCCGAGTTCACTGCCTCCGGAGGTGCCCCAATATCAAACAAAAACCTCCCAATCGCCTCATGAACATAGCTATTCACTTTCCTAGAAACCAATGCACCACCATTACAAACACCATGAACACCATGGGACGACCATGAGCTTTTCCCTCTCCCCCTCTTCCTCCTATCCATACTCCTAACACTCGTCACCCCCTCTCGATTCACCAACAACCTCGATATAGGCTCAACCGAAACTCCAACCAACTGAACCGCATTATTCACATCACTCTGAGTCCCACCAAGTGAGTCCACGTCGCCATCCTGCGGGGGAGTAATGTTAGTAATTTCCTCATCTAGCTTCTGCCTATTCCTTTTCTTCACAACCACCCCATCCAAACTCTGCTGCATTAAACCCCGAACATCCGGCGGGACCCTCAAACAAGTTGAAGCATTGCCCTTTTGGCCTGCAAGGTGTTCCTTAATCCTATGAATCCCTCCACCCCTAAACAACTTGCTACAATATATACACTTGAGCTGAATTCTATCCCCACTCTTAAACATTTGGCAATGCTTCCAAGCCGGGTCATGTTTCTGTGACGTAATGGGCACAGGCTCCATTACCAAACCTGAACCCATTTCAGAAAATGTTCAACCTCAGCAAATTATCCACTAGTAAAAAAAAAAAAAAAAAAAAAAAAAAAAAAAAAAAAAAAAAAAAAATTGGCCTAATTCATTTTCTTCTTCAATTTTTGATTCAAAGTTTCGAACTTTACCAAGCAATTCAACACAAGACAGTAACTTTACCACTGATTGAATTAAGGAAACGAAAAACTGAGAGGGAAATGAGAGACAAAGAGAGCTTACTTGTGTTTTGGTCGTGTTGGGTTGCTTCTGAGACAGAACCGAGGTTTGGGAAACAGAACCGAGTTAAGGTAGTTAAGGAGGTTATTTATAAACCGTGGGGGCGGGTGACTGGACGGGCCGGTTAGGGTTTGGTTCAGCCGGTTGTGGAGGACCAGATTTAGCCGGTGATCCGGTCAGAGATTAGTTGGAGGTTTGGACGGGTCTGGGGAAAGAGATACCTAACGTTCCGGTTGCATCGGTAACGAGCCGTGTGACTAGAGTTGAAACTCGGACCGGCGAATTGAAATGAACCGGCGATCCGTGGTAGTTATTTATCCAAGCAAAGAGGGCTGATTTTCTTTAGATGCGGTTGATGTCGCATGTTGTAAGTTGTACTGTTGTAGCATCAGGGTGAGTAAAAACTTCTTATAAAAAAAAAGGGTGAGTAAAAACTTATCATGTTACTAGCACTCTACTTACAAAGGGTATGTTGATCATCTCATACAAATATGTTATCAAAATATCATGTTCATTGCATTTAGTTGTCATGGTCTCTAAAATGATCCTCTCTTATTTATTTGTAAGTGACTAGAAATCAACATGGGGCGTTTTGATTCAAGATGTAATATGGGATAGTGGAGTAAATTAAAAAGATAGTCCAAACCTAATATAATAGAATAGTGCAGGGGAAGACTAGACATCAACATAGTTTTATTTCAGGATGTAATATGGGTTAGTGAATTAAATTAAAATTATCGTTCAAACCCAATAGAATAGTGAAATTAAACTGGAATGCAAGGAAGGAGTAAGATTTGGGTTATGGTCTGCGACGATAGGGTAGAGTCCATCGTAACAAAAGCTTAGGTAGAGACATAGAGTACTACTTTAAGATATGAAGCTTGTATTGAGGTTTGGGTTCTGGTTTGCGACGATAAGATAAACTCCCAAGTAAACAAGAAATTGGTCTATGATCAATTTAGCTCTTCCTCCAATTTTACAAAAGCTTAGGTAAAGTACTACTTTAAGTCGATGGAGCTTTTATGGAGCCGTTGAAAAGGTGTACTTCACCTTTAAAAGTGTTAGGAGTGTGCTATAAACCACAAAATAATATTGATAAATTGGGCCGATATGAGACTTGTCAATACAATTTTTTTTGTCTGGAATTAAAAAACAAAGGTCATAAAAGACCCAATACAGTAATAATATTTGAAATTTTGAAATACATGAGATATACGTGAACTTCAAACTTCTTTATTTGAGTCCCAACTTACAACAGTTTATAGCTTTGAGTTCGTGCGCTTGTTGAATAATGCATGTGTGAGTGTGTTACGACTTGCTACCCTCATTCCCGATTAAAAAAATATTAACTTCTTTTCTTTGAGAATTAAAGAAGTTTGAAAGATTCTAAGCATTTTCTCATTTACCTTTTTTCCCGAAGTCTTCATCAAGGATAAAATGGTTAGCTTATGAACTTTTACCAAAGAAAATTTGATGTCATAAGAGATTTTACCAACAAAGTCTCGTTGGCATTAATCTCTCACCCTGCTCCATATCGAGGCAATGCCACTCATGGCTGAATTGGCACAGGCAATGATTTCAATACCCTATTTGCGAATGTCATTAGGGTTCTTTCCATGGCCGATTCCCCTCCATTTGGTGTCTTCTTCGTATGCAACCCACTGGCTCTCAAAGGTACCTGAACAACTCTCCGGCATGGAACAAAGGAGAGTTGCTCTTTTGTTCACTTCTTTTTTTCCCAGACAAGGCTCATGTTCCATAAGACTAGCAGATCCAACCCACAATAAATTTGGTATTCTATAGTGAGACTGAGCAAAAGAGCATGGAACCTCATGCTAAAGACGAACTAAAGTTGGAGACTTTACTAAGTTGCCACGCTGATTTCAGTCCAAGAAACGAAACCTTTTTTACATGCAAGTGGATTTTCACTTTTAGCAAACTTTTACAAAGTAAAAATTGCAACTCTTGCAATTGGTAACCGTTAGAACATGTGCAGTTGGTTCTTTAAAGTTACCACTCCTTTCATGCTAGCGTGAAAGAAGGAATCGCCTATATAAAACTCCCTGATCCAGCTTCATTGTTCATATCATATCATCAGATGCCAATCTCACAAGTCCTCTGTTTCCTCTGCTTCCTCATCTCCCTCTCCTTCACTGGTATAATCTCATAAACTTATTTTCTATAGAAGTTTCTGAATTTACAAGGATTTACAAGGCTTGCATTGTAACATTATCATTGTTGTATCAATGTGTTGCAGATGGGACTCAACTCATCATAGTGAACAACTGCAAGGACAGCATATGGCCCGGGATCCTCGGCACTGCAGGCCACCCTACTCCTCTAGACGGCGGCTTCCATCTTCCTAGTGGCGAGCAACTCCTTCTTGAAGTTCCTCAAAACTGGTCTGGAAGAATCTGGGGAAGGCAAGGCTGCTGCTTTGATCCAAGCACCGGCAAGGGCTCGTGCCTAACCGGTGATTGTGCCGGCCTCTTACAATGTAGGGGACTCGGTGGAGTTCCCCCTGCCACTCTTGTCGAAATGACACTTGGAACTCCTAAATCCGCCCTGCATTTCTACGATGTGAGCTTGGTTGATGGGTTCAACGTGCCTATTTCTATGGTGCCTATTGGCGGGGGTGTAGGATGTGGTGTTGCTGCTTGTGAGGCTGACTTGAATGTATGCTGCCCGCTTGCCTTGGTCATCAAGAAACGAGGTAGGGTTGTGGGTTGTAAGAGTGCTTGTTTGGCTGCAAAGACAGATAGGTACTGCTGTACTGGGGAGTTTGCAAATCCAAAGAGTTGTAAGCCTAGTGTTTTTGGGCATCTTTTTAAGGCTATTTGCCCCAGGGCTTATAGTTATGCCTTTGATGATTCTACAGGGCTTAAGACATGTGTGGCCCCTAGGTATGTCATCACATTTTGTCCCCCGAACTTGGAATGACAATGTATTGTTGTCGCTAACCGTCGATGATATGAACCTTTTGGATCTATGTTTTCTTTTGTTTCTTTTCATAGTTAAAGGATATTGTAAGAAACAGCATAAGGAAGACAGCATAGTAACTACAACAGCTTATCAGTAAATTTCATGATGCCTCGGCATGAACCTAAGAGGGGCAGTTGAAAAGAAAATGTAGGCAACAAAGAGTGATCACTCAATGAGCATCAATCAGATGATCTAATATGTCGACAGAACTATGAACTATGATTGAATAAACAAAGCATTTCATTTCATAAAACAGCAGTACTGAATACGGCACAGCATTATCAAAATAACTGAAACTACTTAAAAAAGGATTCAAAGCCTTCAACGCGAAGGTTCCTTAATTGAAATAGAAAATCATCAATAGCATACATCAAGGGAAAAAACTTATGGAGGACTCCACCCGGTAACATACTTTTTGTACAGTCACGACCACAAAACTACTACCGCCTTGCTTTTTACACCCTTAAAACTTGTACACTAAATTATCTCCTCTGCAGGGGCCTCAGGTGTGTTCACCGTCTGAGCCGCGACTACTCTAAGGTATATCCTCAAACTAACAATGTACAGTTTTTAAGTACAACCAACAATCTTTATTTTCATTGCTCCTATCCATTTCAATAGACAGAGCCTTTACTAGACATGAAACAAAGAGAGAGGGGCTCATATTATCCTCAGTTAGCTGTACAACTTCATTCCCGCGCGCCCCATCTAAGCAGTAGCAGTAGCAGTAGCAGGTGGACATTGTGGAGTCAGGATGCTAATCCTCTTTTCTGCAAAACAATCAGAAATTTGTTAGTTATCTAGATAGCATAATGGCTACCATATGGCATATATAGAGAATCATCATTTAATCTTCAGCATGTCAATCAGAAGCCAGAAATTACATAGATTATTCTTATAGTGGGGAAAACCCAAAAGACGCAGAAGTATGTTTCTGAGTAATATGTTCCATCACTCCTGGTATAATTGATACATCTAAATTTTGTACCACAACTGGTATTTCATGAAAGACAAGATATGCGGCGGTGCATGCTAATAGAGATTCAGCACATGAATAGGAAAGATATATGTGTGTTTTATATAATTCATATACATATATACGTGTGTAGGCATATGCCTGTTCTGGAGTATGGTAGTTGATCACTAGTTTCTATAATGTCTGCAAGTGTAGTAGAGCACTCATACTGAAAGCACCATTAACATGAGATGCAATACAATCAGATAGACGTAGAGCATATGAAGTTTGCATCTCAGGTACAAACAAAGGCAAAGAACAGAATTGGAAACAAAGACAAAAGAGAAAAGAAACAGTACCTCCAGCAGCAACAAGTTTCTCTACACGTGCAACTATATGCTTCCCATAAGTATACTTCTTCAGAGCATTCAGATGAACCTTAATACGGTTAAGGATTAGCTCAAGTTGCTGGTCATCACAAGTTTCCAAAACTTTTTGTACAACATAATTTGCGAACTGGTCCTTCATCATTGCCTAGACACATAGAAAGAAGTTGAAGATGGGATATTAGCAGTTGACATAATCGTGAAATTACATATCCTTGACTCCTAGAAAAATCATTATCAGAGCTACACAATATCAGCTAGTGGAATATCTCACAACAAGAAACAAAAATAATAATAATACAAGACCTTCGACATGTACAAGATAGTATGGAAATCTGGCAAAACACTGCAATCTTTGGGGAAGAAGAGAAAGAAAATAAAGAGAAGAAATAGATTGGCCTCGTTAACCTAAAGTAAAAGGATCACCCTTAATCAGTAACAGTTCAGTATCAAAAAGTCACATTATACGGAAGGATGTAATTCATTGTTTAGCAAGATGGATAGATACACCAACCCATGACATAAATCTAATCGTCATATTAAGCATAGGAACAACACACAATACAAACAGTATGACCAACTATCTAAATGATATCAGGAAGTAAGCCAATGAGTTCACTTGGTTTTCGACCAGTTAGTTTCACCCATTGTTAACCTAAAGGACCACCAATTTAGGTAATTGTGTAATCAAAAGATCTGGGAAGTGTATGGAACAGCCCCACAAGATGTAAACTTAGCTACAGCGTCAAATATTTGAAGATTGATCAATGAGAAGACAGGAATTATAACTATAATTAGGATAAGTGAATATCTTCAGAAAATGTTCATGCTTTAAACTTATAGAGCCAAATAAGGGACCAACCTGAAGGGGTTCGTTTTCATCAGTGGTACCAAGCATCTCAGTGACAAGGGCCTGGCGCTCAGCAAGAGTTCCAAAAGTTAAACACTTTTCTATAACATTGGAGGCAAATTTCTGCTGGCTCATTTGAACAATCTGCCCAGTTAGCTTCCTAATTATATCTGAGCGCTCATCTGGCTTTCCATGCTCCAGCACATGCTGTAAAATTACAAACCCACAATTAATAACCAAGTTCAATGTAAAAGATAGACAGGTGAATGTAGCAGCAGAAGGGGGTAATATAATATTTTTCATTTTCAAAATTATTCACAAATTACAATATATGAGTGGTGAAGGTGGGTAGTTAGCCGCCAGGTGCACTTCAAGTAAACATTAAACAATCAGCTTATAGCACTTTGATTTAACTGTAGTCACAGCATATTTGTTGCTTCATGGTTTATGAGCAGCAAAGCTGCTTTGACAGATAAAACTAATTCATAAGGTGAAGAAACAGATGCGTTTAAAATGTATTCAAAGGTATTCAAAGCTGCTCAGCCATCGAGTTCAAGCACTACCAAAGTGGTATTATCGTATTTTTACTAAGTTCCAATCAATCTTTACAGTAAATCAGATGATTATTTAGAACACCAGGAAGTCTGACCCGTACATATCATGTAGCACAGATGTTGGACTAATCAATGAGAGAAAAATGTAATATCATTAACCAACATTATGATTTATAATTAAGCTTCAACCTTAAAAGCATGGCCACTAAATCAGGAGTTCTTTATGGTACAATATCAAGAACGTGACTGAATCTTGAATTATTATTTAACCCTCCCACTATTGATAGGTCACAAGTACTTAATGAACCAACCAAAGTTGGGCTTAAGATGAGAAGTAAAATGTGGAAGATATTAAGCAGGTACCATGTAATCAGTATCCAACCCCAGAAGCTTAATGTATCTAAAGAGGTCCAATGATGCTGTGGAATCTATCTAGGCAAAGTGGGATTATTCTTGAAGATGATATGAAAAGATTTAAGTTTCCTAGAAATACAACAAACCTGTACAACATAATTTCCATACTGATCTTGTGCCAAAGTGCAAACAGCATGCAGAATCTCATCCATCATTATCTGCTGTGTGTTGGGATCATGGCAGTGCTCCAAAATTCTCTGTTAGATTAAAAATTATATTATTAAGAATCACAAGTTACACGGTAAAAGATTGCCGGGCATGCACATCCAAACATGATTGGGAAATGGATATTACCTGTATGACACGACAACCATATGGATGAGTTGACAGTGTCACAACCTGATCATAAAAGGTTGAAACAACAAACTGGATAGCATCTTCAGGTATACATTCAATACACTTCTGGATGACATGGTTCCCATTCTGATCACGAACACAACGCATAATGTGTCCATCCAGTTCTGTGACCATTTGAGTCTGCTGGTCCAGATCAACAACTTCTATAGCCTAAAAAATAAAAACGACAGTGGATCAAACTCATATTCTATGGCATGCATCTCATGTGATAGTGTACATCTTTTTACAGACTTTCACTGAACACTGTAAACAAAATTTTGTACTACAATGTAAGTCAAGTTTAGATGATCTATACCTAAGGTCATATCCCACTTCCATGGAAATAACTGGAGAAAATCTTAAAAAGTAGCGTTCTAGCATAAAAACCTACCCCCCCCCCCCCCCCCCAACCAAAACAAAGAAACAAAAAAACACTCCCAGAAGTTCATAACCCAACTTTGCTGCCCCACAAGTTCATAACCAACTTGTAAAAGGTATGATACCGGTTTTATACACAAGAAACCGAAATAGTAATATGACATGTAACTGCCAGAACTAACTGAACGTACCTTCTGGATCACTCGACAGCCATACATTTGAAGGCTTAGGGTCAGCACATGCCCAGTGAGCTGATCAGCGAGTTCTCTAATTTGTGCTGCAGAACCATGCTCGAAAAACTGAACACAAAATGCAAAAGTTAGCCAGATAAAGAACTATTAAATATCTCTTTTCAAACCCTGCACATCACACTAGTACACATAACATATGCAACTGGCACAGAAGGGTATATCAATCTAAGGAGGAGGGTGAAATCACCTTCTGAATCACATAATTACCGAACACATCGGTCATCAAAGAGAGGGCTTGGGGCATAATTTCATCAAAAACCATGTTCTTTTCTTCGGTTGTGGCAGTTTCAAGCTTCTGTTGAATGAACCGACTCCCATACTGGTCCGCACTGTTCACAAAACTAAATGAGTAAATTACATAGAAGAGATACTGGAAAGAATTAAAGGGAAGATATATACCTGAACTCAACAACATGGCCAGAAATTTCTGAAAGTTCAAAACATTTAGTCTTATTGCTCTTGAACTCATCCAGCAAAGAGGATGCAAAACTATCATCGAAGTTTCCACCAGTTTCTGAGTGCCAAGCTCCCATGAGACCTCCACTCATGTTCCTCATCCCCGAAGAAAAACGTATGTTCCTGTCACTATGCCTAACAGGACTACCTGGTCCCACGGGAGAGTTTGGGAGAAGGGGGTTTCCAGAATAAGACATGCCGAGCCCAAATGCTGGATTTCCATAATAACCATGATTCAAGCTACCAGATTTACCCATGTAGGGAGCACCAAACTGTGACTTTTGAGGCGAAAGCAATTGTCCCAGATAAGCTTTCTGCAGCCCCAGCAAGTCCATATACATGCCTTCTCTGTCTGCTGTGGGGTCATGAAGGGATGCAAGCTGTGCAGCAGCAGCATACTCATTTGATCTTAGATACTGCATATACAAAGGATCCATCAGGGGCATCTGAAGAGCGCCCCCGGCAGTGTGATTTCCACCCCTGCCCATACTCTGCAACTCAGCAGCTGCAGCCAACAAATTTGGTCCCAGAGACATACCTCCTCCAAAAGCTCCAGAGTCCAAGCCACTCATTGCAGAGGCAGCAGCAGCATTTTCAAACAAGGGTGGTAAATTACCATTACCCAGTGGGCTCCCCATCATAGAGGGTGACGATGGACTAACAGGATACCCAGCCAACCCATAGTTCGCATATGAGGAATTCATATTGTCTACATTCTGATAATGAGAGACTGAGCTTCCTCTGCCATTAAGAGCTGGTAAAGAGGGTCCTCTCAAGTATGAGTTAGCAGATGATACAGCAGGATTATTAATTTCAGCTAGCCCATCAGACATCAATGAAGGGTTGTTCTGATCCCTCCCAAATCCACTACCTTTGGCCATATTCTGATAAGAGTTTTTGGTAGACTGGGAAACAGAATGCAGATGGGACTTGTTCATATATGAATTTTGTTTGATATGGTTCCGATCCCCTTGCATATCAAAGTGGTTATCACCTTGAATCTGTGAATGTGCAAGATTCTCTTCATGCATCCTGCCGTTCTTTGACAGGTTCATACCAGATAATGCAGCAACCAGATCTGCAGACTCATTCACATTGGCTGTGATGCCATTATACGTATTTTGACCACTGACATTATTTTTATCAGTGGAAGAAGCTCTTCCTCCTCCAACAGTTGGAATCCGAGGACTAGGAGCCCTAGATACAAGCTGAGGATCTGGTGTGGTGCTTCTTGACAGTGAACCACCTAGAGCAGAAGCATAAGTATGAGAACCCGAGGAACCGAAGTTCTGGGCAGCAGACAAACCCTGCTTATTTCCACCAGAGCGCAAAGCATCTAAAGCTGCCAGATCACGATGCATCTGAGCATACTGGGTGTCTGAAGTTTCAACACCATCATCAAACGCATTCCGGCTAGCTGGGCGAGAAGGGTGCCTTGAGCCACTTGTATTCTGTATATCATCCTGCATCCAAATACCAAAGTTAAAGACCACAGCTTTGATGAAAATACTCAAATAAACTTAGGCAAAAAACAGTAGACAATCAAAGTTAACCAGGGAAACTTCACAAAACGAAGGTACCACATGAACAAATCCCAAAGCAACCCCAACTCGTGGAATTAGTCTCATCAACTAACAACTCAGAAGCAACTACATAGTTTCAAAAACTTGGTCTGCTTTATAAGAACGAATAACATGTACGCTAAGGTTGAAACATAATATCTCAACAGCAGTTCTCATCATAAACACAAACAAACAACTTCATCAACATACAAAGATTCAGATAACAAAGAACACCATTCAAGATAGCAGCTTTACTCGATTAGTACTACACACATCGAACCACCATACAAAGATTCAGATAACAACAAACACAACCATTCAAGATAAACAACTTTCCCCAACTAGTTCAACAACACATAAGAACAATCAGATAACAACACATCAAAACCATTAAAGATCAAAACTTTACTAAACCCTTCACCTGAAGAATCTCCGCAATACTCTTCTGCCTACTCCCAAGCCCCAACCCGGGCAACCCAATCAGCCCATCTCCTCCCCACTCTCCATTCCTTGCCGCCGCCCCATTCTCCGGCTGCACCGAAAAAAAGCGAACCTTCACCACCACCCCTCCCGCCTTTCCTCCTATCCCCAATGCCTCCAACCCCAGACCCTCCTCCGCCGCCGCCCCGCTGCGCAAACCGCCACTCCTCCTTGGACCTCATCGGCGGCGGCAGCCGCGGATTGAGATTGACATTTGCATAGTAAAACTTATGATAAGCCGGATCAGACCGGAGCTCCTCCTCGGTGTTAACGTCGTCTACAAGGCCGCCGACGGCGTTCAGGGACCCTTCAACGGTTGGTGGGGCCGACCCACTTCGATATGGATTGAGCTCCTTCTCTCTGTCACTCACTTCTTGCCTCTGCTGACGAATCAACAGACTCAAATCTTCACTGTAATCGCCGCCGTTGTTCTTGAGCATGGATCGCATTGACATCTCGGACATCATCTTCGAATACGTATCAGTAACCATGTCAGACACAACTGTAAGAACTCATCAAACCCAGAAAGAAACAGATAAAAAGATTGAAGCTTTGGGTTGGGTTTCAGCTGAAACAGAACAACCCAACTGGGATTATGGCTCAGAGTTTTCTGGGTCAATAGAAAGATGGGTTTTTTTAGTCAAAGAAGTGATTTTTATGAGGATCGGAAGAGCTTGGATGATCAAAAATGGAGGTGAGACATTTTTGGTTTTGGTTTGGTTTTTGCTGAGGAGCGAAAGAGAAAAGAGGGAGGGAGACAGTGAAGTGAGGAAGAGGGCAATGATAAGCACGAGCAGTGGGGGGGTCTGAGCCGTTGGATGTGCGGATTGACGGCTAGGATTTGTTTACTACAGAGAGGTGTTTTAGGGTTCTATATATTTCATGGACTAACTGCTGCCTGTTTTCTTTTTGGGCTTAAGTTCTTTGGATTATCATGTTAAGCATGTTTTTGGTCTTGATAGATATATGCACGTTTTAGATTTTTTCTTTAGGGTTTCCTGTATTTGGGTGGAAGCAATATCAATACGTATATTCTTGTAGTCAATACCAGATTTGGGAATCTACGTATCTTGTGATCACATGAGGTAAATAATCTTAAGGCCTAGTCCACTGATACTCTTGTTCATTCTCTAATGTCAAACATGGGACGTGTAATTCAAATATAGTAAATCTCGCTCGAACCGTTATTATTTTTTTCGTACGCTTATTTTTATCAAAAAATATATACCGAGTGTTTCCATTCCGTCAAGTTCGGCGCTAATAAGCTTTGTATTGTTTGATTTTTTCTTGTATACACTGAACCTTAGATTTTTACTATATGATGGACTTATTTCTGCTTCTTCATCTTGCCTTTAAAATGAGGAAGGTAATATGATGGGATCCAAAAAGATAGCCAATATCAGATTTCATTCTTGATTACCTTGGTCGGGGTTGATTAATTCTTTATGTCCGAAATCATGAATTGGATATTTCATACAAAATTCTCAAATCTTTGGTTTTAATATTTTGATTCAGTGTCCATATAGTAATTTGTATATACATTAAATGTTGAATGTGTTCTAAAATCTTTTATACGAAACGTTACTAGTTAGGAAATGCGAGTTATAATTTGATTCAATGTTTTGTAAAGATTCTGTTAAACTATTAAATTATTTTATAAAGTAAAACTAATAGTAGTAACTTCGCCACATTCATCTTCCTAAGTTTATCCGGTCAAAAGCACATTACACCATCATCATATCTTGTAGAGTTTAGAACATCACTCTTATTTTGGGGGGAGGGGGGATTTATCGTTACAAAGACCTCACCTTGAAGCTCAAGAGGGTTGTCTGTGTTGCAGAAAAAGATCAGGTTTGTTGTTGCACTCGTGCTGTTCCGCCACGTCATGATGAACATATAACAAAATATTTATTTTTGGAATTGTCATTTTTGGTCGCTTGCTTTGTTTTTCTCTGCAACCTGCAGACCCTTGTTGTACTTATGTCACGTTTGCAAGTGCCATTTCCGAATTGGGGTGATGATGCTTATCTTCTTCTTCTTGATAATATGAAACAGTAAATTCTTCCAACGAATTTAATTAGCTAGAAATAACTAATTGGACTGAAAATTAAAGGAATATTTAAGGTGCATCGAAAGCTTATGTTACCAACTGCAGTAATGAGATCATTTAGTTTGTTCATAACTTGTACGTTGCGTAACATTTTGTTGACAAGGCTAGCTCGATAGTATTCAAGACGGGAGTCATTATCGTAGGCATTATTAGGTTAGAAATTATGCATATAATGGTTAGTACAATTGAATACATGCATATAGTTTGTCTATAGTTTTGTTTTAAAGGTAAATAAACATGATTTAGATATAATTTCATGTCATTTTTAAGTTAAAAGAATGTTTAATATTTCGATCATGTATTTTTACAAAATCACAAATAGAACGATTTGTAATGAGATGAAACAAAACAAAAAAAACATAAACCGGAGTTTTTGTATATGCATATCCTCTAAAGTCCAAACTTTACATACTTTTCAACCCACAGACTCGTACTGATCAAATTTGTTGCAACACTATAGCAAATTTGAGCAAACATGTCAATAAGTTCTCAACCTAACTATACTATACATTTTTTCATTTCACATTGTGAATAAGTGAATTTGTAATTAAAATTACACAAGCTAGCTGCAATCCTGCAGCTAGCCACCCACTATAATTAAAAAGCCTGTGGAATATAAACTTTCAGTGAATGCGGGGAAACCAGCCAACAAAAAAACCCAGACCACGGGCTAAAGATTAAAGAAGAAGATGCCCTTTTCTTGTTTGAATACACTATACACATTCACTCTCCCACAGAGAGAGAGAGAGAGAGAGAGTCTTAGTTAATTGGTTTAGATTTACTAACAAGCTAGCTAGGGTTTAGCACAAGAAGAAGAACAAAGAAGAAGAAGACATGTGAAGCTCGATGATGTGAGTCTTTGTTTTTCTGGATAGAAAGCTCGATCGATGATGCGAGTCGAGGTCGTTGATCAGTCTCACTCCATGGATTAGGGTTTAGGAAGCTCACGTGACTTGTCTGTGCTTCCTTCTACACGAATCATTATGATGATGGACTCCACGTACGTTACTTCGTGTACAGCAATAATCAAATCCAAAATATCATACCCTGCAGATTAAGGCTAGGTTAACCCGCGAATCTCGAACCCTAGATTAGTTTTGCATAAACATTTTGATTAGGAGAATATCTGGATTTTTCTAATACTACAGTAGTTAAGACTTAAGCGTCTGAGGCTATTAGTATTACTATATCAGCAGAGGCAGGTTTATTAGCAGGAAAGAAATTAAGATGAGAGGCATTTGTTTATGTTATCCTTCATTCCAGTATTTCAGTGTGGTACTCGATTGGTAGTGTATATAAAATTGAAAATGAGAGGGTGAGGCAGAGCCTCGAAATTTGGCAGACCGCAATTCATGCCTGATGTGCGTGTTACCTAGACCTTAGCCGATATGCTGAATTCACACAGATATTTTGTATGAGAATCATTAGATTAGGGTTTACAACAGAACGTACCCCTCCAAAGTCCAGCCCATTTGGTTAAACAAGGGCTTGGGATATAGATGAAAGGCATGGTCTGTTGGGTCGACTACTTTGGGCTTCCAACTTTTAAACCTGACGTCACTATATGCAAAGTTGCAACACTTGCAAAGACACCACGTTTGGAACAATTTAGGGTTTATTGAATCGATTAATTACAATGAGTTATATATGGAATCAAACACTTGCAGAGACACCAAGGCACCCTTACAAATGAACGATCACACTAGAGTTCAGAATGTAAATCCATACTGTCACACTAAACAAAATAAAGATTGACTAAAACAGAACGTCTTTTGTAAGCTGGCAAACGCATGCAATTAGATTTTTATTAATCATGGACCTGGCATGTATCAATCCTTTTGCAAGTCGTGCCTAACTTTCAATTCATAACGCTATGTAGCTATGAGATTTATATGAGATTTATGTTCATGACCGATTGTCCATGGACGATTTGAACAAGTGTGTTATGGACCATTGTGAACTCTTGGAGATTTGATTGGTACTAATTAAACCGTACTCTTTTGTGGTCTATCTCGATTGTGCTAGAGACAATTAGGACGAACCCGGCCAATTTGAAATGGGGTTTAATTAATCTAAATCAATTCACTCTTAACTAATGAACGCTAGCTAAAAAATGCCACTTGTATCTCCTCAGAAGGATTTGAATACTCTTTCGTCACCCTTGCTGAGTTAAGGGTGGTTTTCATCGTCTTCAAACCAAACCTTCACCAAACTATAGCTTTGAGCCCAAACATAACATATTGCGTGTCAACTTCATAATCAGCATATTCGTACGCAAAAATTTAGCGACACAAGGTTCAGTTTTCTGATCTAACTCTAGCTTGTTTAATTCTTCTTGGTTACGAGCTTTGTATATATAATGCATGCAGCTCTGAGATCAATGACACTTGGGGTGACTTGGCCAACACGATCATTTTTATAACTTATAAGCACTGGGTTTGGCAATGTGCTTAGTTAGTGTAACTAATTAAGTAATTAACCAGCCATGCATCCACACAAGAGCATTTCGCGGACAAAAATAAGACACTTGTGAAGTCCCAGTGTTCGGTCTGATTACTTGGTCAGGCCAAGCACACTTTCAGAAAATATTTGCAATTTTTTTCGATGGGTAGAAACAAAATTGTAACGAAAAATCTTGATAATTTTTTAACTGGGTATGCTAATTAAAACGAACAGTACGAGAAATGGTACCACACATGTATTAATACCGAGACTTTTTTATGATAAAACCTCATACCCGTTTCTCCACCGGGTAGCTAAAATAGGGAGAGTATCGGCATTATTGGACTAGTGTGTGGGATCCGTTGAGCCTCGTCGACCGCTTCCGCATAACAAAACATAATTAAAAAAAGTAAAACTCCAGCCAGCAGATTATTTTGCGATTTGCAAAAATGTTTAGAGAATAATTAATTTTACATCAGAGTTTTGTTTGTAATTTTAAACCGTAACAAGATGAAGCATTATATATCATTAGCAAAACAAAAGGAGTAAACCAAAAGTCAGTGGCTAAATGCACCATTTGGTATCGAGACGAGTCTGTGTGTGTGTCAATGTACTCGATCGTAAACGTACAGAAACAACCAGCTTGTCAATCTGCTTCTGCATATCATACATGCAAGTTTTGTTATTCTGTACAAGTTGACAATGCAGCTTTTTATTTTGGTCTGAATTGACGAAAGAATGATGCATCCTTATAGAAAACCCTAAAAGAGATCGACATTCGAAATTTCTTAGAAATTTCGATAACGCAATAGCATCATATTTGGGTGGTAAGTTTTGTCACACCTACAAACATTACCCAAAGCTTATATAACAAGAATGAACCAACATGTTCATGTCGCGTCACCATTAAAGAAATGTAAAGAAACTAAGTAAGCGACCTACCTAAGTAGAAATAACCAATTAGGTGTAAACGAGTGGACTTTGTCATCACTACAGAACGTTGTTGTTGGGGTTAAGTAATCGATCATTTGTGTATATATAACATTGCGTATAATCCTCTTTTCCTTGCAGATACATCTACTCAGAACCCAAAGAGTGATTAATACAGATTTGGTTTAACCAAGTTTGGTAAACTGTTTAAACTGCTTTAGAGTGCCTTATAAACTGGGAAAATAGAAAACCCATGCAAGAAAAGTTACACATGCAGATGGAGATGGATCAGTCTTCGGTTGTTTCAGAGCTAGAAGGGACACTCCTCAAGGACCCCGATCCCTTCTCCTACTTCATGTTGGTTGCATTCGAGGCGTCGGGGTTGCTCCGGTTCGCCTTGCTGCTAGTTATGTGGCCGGTGATTAAGTTTCTCGAGATGATAGGTAGGGAGGAGGCGGGGCTGAAGCTAATGATATTTGTTGCGGTTGCTGGAGTTCGCGAATCGGAGATCAAATCAGTGGCGCGAGCTGTGCTGCCGAAGTTTTGCGTGGAGGATGTCGATATGGAGGCGTGGAAGGTGTTCAGTTCTCGTGATCAGCGGGTTGTAGTGACGAAGATGCCGAGGATAATGGTGGAGAGGTTTGTGAAGGAGCACTTGCGTGCTGATGAAGTTGTTGGCTGTGAGCTGGTTGTGAACCGGTTTGGGTTAGCCACAGGTTTCGTTAAGGGTGAAATTGGATCCAGTCATTTCTGTGACAGGGTAGGCAAGCTGGTTGCAGAGAAATTAACACAACCTACATTAGGGTTGGGAAGACCTACCTCATCAAGTTCTTCGTTTTTATCACTATGCAAGGTTAGGTCATTAATATTTGCTAATATATGGCCAACATTTCATAATTTAAGTAGAAAACAGTTTCCTTGTAACTTATCTCATGTACAGAAAAATTATCTAACAACTTTCATTTTTCCTCATTGAAAACTGGCTTGGCTACAGGAACAAATGCACCCTCCATTCATGATGACCAACCAAAAGGACGAACAACAGCTCCTCCGCCCTCTCCCGGTGATCTTCCACGACGGCCGACTAGTGAAGCGCCCGACGCCATCCACCGCTCTCTTAATCCTCCTCTGGATGCCCCTAGGCATCTTACTAGCCTTCATCCGCATAACAGTGGGCTTGATGTTGCCAATGTGGGCTAAACCCGCGATGTCCCGGTTACTTGGCGGCAAAGTCATCGTTAAAGGCAAACCCCCACCCCCACCAGCAGTCCCCGGAAACAACAACTCCGGCGTACTATTTGTCTGCACTCACCGAACCCTAATGGACCCCGTCGTATTGTCCACCGTACTCGGCCGTAAAATCCCAGCCGTCACATACTCCGTCTCTCGATTCTCCGAGATCCTATCCCCGATCCCCACAATCCGATTAACCCGAATCCGACACGTCGACGCCGAGAAAATCAAGCGTGAACTGACTAAAGGAGACCTAGTGGTCTGCCCCGAAGGAACGACGTGTCGTGAGCCTTTCCTCTTGAGATTCAGCGCACTCTTTGCCGAGCTCACAGACCGAATAGTCCCCGTGGCCATGAACTATAGGGTAGGGTTCTTTCATGCAACCACCGCCAAGGGTTGCAAAGCTTTGGATCCCATTTTCTTCTTCATGAACCCTAGACCGGTATATGAGGTCACTTTCTTGAACCAGTTGCCGATGGAAGCTACGTGTTCGTCGGGGAAGAGTCCTCATGATGTTGCTAATTACGTGCAGAGGATCTTGGCTGCAACGTTAGGGTTTGAGTGCACGAACTTCACCAGAAAGGACAAGTACACAGTGCTCGCCGGGAACGATGGAACCGTCAAATATACTTCTTTGGTCGACGGAGTTAAGAAAGTGGTGAAGACCTTTATGCCGTTTAACACAAAGACGAGGAAGGAATAATGATTCGTCGTTTGGTTTAGTGTTGGGTCTGTGAATTTTTCTTTTTTTGAGGGATATTTATTCTTTTCTGCTGTGTAGAAATAAAGTACCAGTGTAATGGATGATGGTTGATATGGTTTTATTTGTAGGAAAACCTTGTTTGTAAATTGCTTTGGGTCTTGCAATTAACAGAAGACATTTGATTTGGTAGATTAATTAACTCTGGTCATCCTAATTTGGGTTTGGCGCCTTGATGAGGATGGTGATCGAATGTAAACATGAACTCCAAGTTTCCAACAATAACAACACCCAGAAATTTCGACAATAAAAACACCCAGAAATATACAAATATACATATTTTGGTGGAAATGGTTAGGCTGGTTTTAGCAGATGATTAACCCCAGACCTATTTGGTTTGGTGAGACTGATTTGGAATTTCAGTTCCCTTTGGTAATTGGCGTCTTTTTGAAGTGCTGGGCAATTCACGTACATGCGTTAAAGTTCAAGTAAGCTGAACAACGATAAACATAGTTGTCTCTTGAGAAGGAAGAATGAAAAAAAGAAGAATGCGATGGGCAGCCTCGTTGCTCATGACTCATGAGTACTGAGTCAGCTAGTTTGACGTGGCACGTTGAACGCCTAGCCAAGCCATTCGCTAGCCTAGGCGCCTAGCCCCCAAGCTCGCGCTACCGCAATTAGATTCTGTCTACTTTTTATTCTCGTCTACGTCAAAATGCTTTTTTTATTTTTAATATTTTCGATGTTAGGGAAGTCTCTTGTGTTTTTTTCTCACTTAAACCATAATTTCAAGGGATTCAATCATACAATATATAATTGAATATTGCATACTGCTCCTTATCACACTACCAGGATAAGCACTTTAGCCGACGAAAAATTTTGTTGGCATGTTATCCTAATTCGTCGGCTAAGATCTTAGCCGACGAGCCTTCGTCGGCTATAGTGTCGTCGGGAAAGGGTCGTCGGCGATGACTTTAGCCGACGAACCTAGATACCGTCGTCGGCTATTGTCCAGACTTTAGCCGACGAACTATTTTGTCGTCGGCTTTTATTCATGCATTTAAGCCGACAAAAATATTTCGTCGGCTATTGTTCCATACTTTATCCGACGAAATAGGGTGTCGTCGGCTATACTCCCAGACTTCAGCCGACGTAACAGAAATATTCGTCGGCTTTACTCCCAGACTTTAGCCGACGGAATTCGTCGGCTAAAGTATTTAATTAAAAAATTAAAAATAACTATAGCCGACGAAATAGAGTCTGTTTCGTCGGCTTTAGTAGGGTTTAGCCGACGAAACATGCCATAATTCGTCGGCTAAACCCTATGGAAAAAAATAAAAATACTATAGCCGACGAATTGTGGCATGTTTCGTCGGCTATAACTCCATTTCAATAAAAAATACGCGAAATTTCTAAATTACCATTCCAAGCAAGCTGCAAAATACACCAAAACAATTCCATATATATAACCAACAAGAAGCACATAAAACTATATAAGGTGTCAACTACACAAAATCTAAATGGTCTAAATCAATATCCGATTCTGGGGCCTGCTGGTGAGGAGATTGCGGCGGCAGAGGTAACTATATAGGCGCAGGCATGGGCGGAGGTGGAAGTCCTTGAAGCTGGGCAGCTGTAAAATCCTAGAAGTACTGGAACATCTGCTGATGCTGGGCCTGCTGGGCGGCATGTAGGGCTCTAGCATAGGCTCTATATTCGGCGATCTGAGCGGCATGAGCGGCAGCCTGAGCAGCATGAGCGTCAGCCTGAGCAGCTTGCTGTTCCCGTAGTCTCTCAACTTCCGACTCTAGCTGAGTCATCCTGCTGCTGGTCGAGGCTGCCTTTCGTTGAAATCCTGGAGTGGTCTTCAGGACCCCTGGCCCTTCTTTCTTAGACCTCGGCAGTAGAAGTTGTTTTCTCGCGGTGGGAAGGCTGTGCCCATTATCCTCGCCCCAACCCTCATATCTGAAGTGTCGATCCGGGAAATGGCTTCGGACATCTCTTCCTTCTGCGTGTCCGGCCATGTCTCCCTCACTATAGCACTCATCACCTCGTCACTAGCCTCCCTCACCTTTGCCTAATTGGATAGAAAAAAAATTATTAATTAACATTTTGACATATATATAAGTAAAATTAAAAATTTCGTAAAAAGGAAAGATTACTTACTATATCCTCCTGAGAGTCAGGATATGCCTTCTCGTAGGTATAGACGTACTGGTTGACCTCTGGATGTTCCCTGGCCGCTTCGTCCATGAAGACAGCGAACGATCTAGAACCGGCATGATGGTTCCTTGTGTTGCGTTGCCGGTTCTGAGCGTTCGCCCGGGAAACCGCCTTCAAAGAAAAAACAAAACTATTAGTAAAATATTTAAAAACGCACGTACTTAATGACAAATTCACTAATTAATTTATTTAAATACCTGTTTACGAGGGTTGTTGAATTCTGATGTCAGAAGCCAACGCCACTCGTACTCTCTGTACTGGAACTCAGCAGGGGTAGCAGAACGTGCGTTCCCGTGCGTAGTCCAATGGGTCCGCAGCTCGTTCTTCCACTCCTTCTACCTACATATACAACAAAAATATTAGAAATATTATTAATATGACATACAATTTTGTTTTTTCATTTTAATCCCAACGTACCTTCCCCCATGCACAATGTCCGCCCAGCTGCTCTTCAAGGGCTCGAGAACCTCAAACCACACCTGCATTTAACCGTTTATTAGTTTAGTTTTTTGAGAAATCTAAACCATAACACATAATATTATTAAGGCATTTTGTAAACTCATCGACATCGCGTTGTGGACCATGTCCTTAACCTCTTGCGGGACCTCGCCCCAGTCTGACCACAACATGGGGAGTGACACGACCCACCCCGAATTTCACCCTGAAACCCAGAGTAAGTCGTGCGGGGACCACCTCCAAGGAAAATTTACTGAAAAGATTAAGAAAATCTCCCTTGCAGATGGACAACCCTAACTCGAAAATTTCATATTACACTCTTAATTTAACACTTCTGAACATCACATAATATACAAAAATTCTAAAGTATTCAGAGCTACTAAACACAAGCGGAAGCAAGAAAACACGAGTAGGTTGAACAGGTAACCTACTGGCGAAAACTGGCAGAATAGCGGGTGACTATGACCTCGTCTCCTACTAGATCCAACCTGAACTCTGCAGACTGGGCAATTTAAACGAAGGGCCCAGGGGAAAACATTTAATAACGTTAGAGTGAGTGGACAAAATAAATAATAAATATAATATTTAT
>NC_020497.1:16296736-16336180 GCF_000184155.1 Fragaria vesca subsp. vesca
CCACCGAAGATAGGGCTATAGTATGTAACAGAAAAAGTTTAGGGTTTAGCCGACGAATACCCTAATTCATTCGTCGGCTATAGTATGTAATAAAAAATATAACAATTAATAAAGCCGACGAAATATTAGGGTATTCGTCGGCTAAGATAGTTTTAGCCGACGACTTCTAATATATATCGTCGGCTAAGATTGTTTTAGCCGACGACTTCTAACATACATCGTCGGCTTACACTGTTTTAGCCGACGACTTTCATTGCAATTCGTCGGCAATAAGATCTTTTAGCCGACGACTTCTAATATTCTTCGTCGGCTAAGACGAGTTTAGCCGACGACTTCTAATATAATTCATCGGCTAAGATGGTTTAGGCCGATGAATTATGTTGTATTTCGTCGGCTTAAGTAAAAAATACAAACCCTAAAACAGAAGGTTAAAACCATACTAATTTCCTGTTCATATATCACCAAAATTCATATAAAATAACAGAAATATGAATTCAACATATGTAAACTATAAATTAAGGTAATACAATCTTTTTTATTACAAATTAATGTATTACGTCCTCTAAATTAAAACTAAGGCTCGTAATCGGAATCATCCGATGAGTCTTTTTCGGTGTCAGAATTAATTTCTGGTAATCTATGTATTTCCTCATCGCCAGAGTCTTCGTCTGTTTCTTGATTTGGATCAACATCAATAAGCCTTGACTCTTCATCACGAATTCGCACCGAACGACCCGCTTTAAAATTATTAAGGCGAATGGTAGAGGACTTAGGAATACCTATTGCGTTGGGCTCTTGATACGCAACATCTTCTTACTGGTCTTCGGCCTCTCCAAGTGTAACCGCCCGGTAAATGTTTCGAGAGTGCACAAGGTTGACTACTTTCCACGCGTCACCCTTAGCAAGGTCATCAAGATAAAACACTTGTTTTACCGATGTGGCAAAAACGAACGGGTCATCTTCATAAGAACTTGTAGCAGTATTCACTGATAATATTCCATACTGATCGGTCTTCATGCTCTGCGGGCTAGTATCAAACCATATACACTTGAAGAGGTGCACTGTCATGCCTTCACCGTAAACGAGTTCCACCACTGAATCAAGAACATCGTAATAGTCAACTCCATTCCGCCCGCCATGCGCTATCACCCCAGAATTCTGTGTTCTCCGTCTGCTGTCTCTCTGTTCACATATAAATTGCACGCCATTCACCTTGCACATCGGATAAACTCTTGACATTATCGGCTTCATCACTAGAAGTTTTAGTTCGTGCGACCAATTTGGGTGACCATCAAATTGAATATGGTTCATCTGCAACCAACAATTTAACATTGTAAATATAGATAATTATGCAATAAACATAAATACATACATAAATATTGAATTACGTACCCAGCCGCCAAAATAGTTTGCGAACTCCCTGTTGTGGTACTCGAGATCACCATGAATGTCTGGACAATATAGATGGATGTTTTTCCAGTATTCAACTTCTGGACAGTTAATCAATACCCACCAGTGGGCAATGACTAGCTCATGTGGTTGCAACTTGTAGGAGTCTGGCAAAATTCTATAAACTTCAACATCACTAGAGAGTATGGAAAGATTGAACTTCGGTACATCTACCGGCATGGCTTCGTCTGTTTCCTTCAACGCTCCTAAATACAACTTCATGTAGGTGACGCACTCGTGCGCAATATATGCTTTAGCTATACATCCTTCAAGCGCGGATTTATTAGCCACATAATCTTTGTAGTCTCCAAGTTGCCTATAAATCAAGTTGCAAAGTGTTATGATTATTGAACATGTATATATATATTGAGGAATTCAGGTGTAAAAAATGTACCTTTCCATGGGATACATCCAAGTGTAGTGTACTGGACCGGTAAGCAACAATTGCTCGGGAAGATGAATCATCTGGTGAGGCATGATGTCAAAAAAATTTGGAGGAAATATCCTCTCAAATTTACACATGATATAAATGATGTCCTCTTGCATTTCCCGGAGGTTAGATTTTTTCACTTCCCGTGTGTATAACTTTTGGAAGAATCTTGCCAACGCTACTAACGGCTCCACCACCTGACGTGGAAGGAACGGTCGAATGAAAACAGGGAAGAGACGTTGTAGCAGGATATGACAGTCATGACTCTTCAACCCGTACATCTTATTGTCCCGGAAGTTCACACACAGGCTTATATTTCCTGCATAGCCTGAAGGATATTTCACACAACTCATCCACCTGAAAATTACGTTCTTCTGGTCAGGCTTCACGGTGTAAGGAGCTTGAGGCATTTTTTTCTTCCCTTCTTTCAACCACAGATGTCTTCTTAATTGCATTTTTTTTTAGATCAATGCGTGCCTTAGGACCGTCTTTCGTCTTCCCCTCCAAGTTCAGCACTGTGCCCACCACACTGTCGCAAACATTCTTTTCTATGTGCATCACATTTAGGTAGTGTCTGATCAACAACTTACTCCAGTATGGGAGTTCCCAGAATATGCTCTTATGTGTCCAGAATTTGTACCTGTCGGGTCTTTCAGGTATTGCCGCCACAATGTTGGGATGATTGCTGAGCTGCCCAAAATCGTACTCATTAAGCACTGCTAAAATTTCTTCCCCCGTCCATCTTCTGGGAGGCACACAGTGTTCTACGGTCCCATCAAATGCCTTGTCATCGAACCGCCATTCGTGATTATATAGAAGGAAAGCACGGTGACCCAATCTGCATATCTTGTTACAATGACTGCTGCTCCCCTCATCGCTAAGACACTCTGGACAAGCCTTGTATCCCCTAACAACGTTGCCCGACAACATCCCACGGGCAGGAAAATCACTGATGGTACCAACAACTATGACATGCATCTGGAACATCTCGTGTATGTACTTGTCATAAGTAGGATGACCAACGTCCCACAAAAACTGAAGCTCTTCAATCAAAGGTCTCAAATACATATCGAGACACTTCCCTGGATAACCGGGCCCCGGAATCAACAAACTCAACATATTGTATTCCTTCTTCATGCACATCCATGGAGGAAGGTTGTACGGTCATGCACATCCATGGAGGAAGGTTGTACGGTACCAAAATCACCGGCCATACACTGTATTGAAGACTCATGTTGCCAAAAGGGTTGAACCCGTCAGATGAGAGCCCGAGCCTCACATTTCGGATCTCTGACGCAAAATGAGGAAACTCCCTGTCTATATGCTTCCAAGCCTCCCCGTCAGCAGGGTGTATAAGGGTATCTTCGTCATGCAATTCCCTATCAACGTGCCATCTCATAGCTTCGGCCGTGTGTGAAGACATGTACAATCGCTCCAGCCTATCCCTCAACGGGAAATACCGAAGTACCTTCACAGGTTTCCTATTGCCAGCAGGAGTCAGCTTATACCTGTCAGTGTGACATACCGGACATGCGTCAAGCCCACCAAGGTCATTCCCTTCTAGATCTTTACCCTAGAAGAGAACGCAGTCATATCTGCATGCATGGATCTTGATGTAGGAAAGCCCAAGATCTTTCAGGATACATTGGACCTTACGATGAGTGGTAGGAAGACGATGACCGTGGGGCAGCATCGAAGCAGTGTACTGTAGATAATTATCAACAGCCTTCACGGTCGATTTTGTCTCAACTTTAATCTTTATTACGTCCATCACACTTTCAAGAACGGTCTTCTGACAACCGGGGTACACAGGGGTTTATTGGAAAGCAAGCAGTTTGTTGTACTTTTCAATACCAGCAGTGTTGACAGCTCTAGGGAAGGGCTGCACCGGGTTAGACATATACTGTTCTTGAGCGCATACACCGCTCTCATAAGGAAACATGTCGTTGATGAATGCCGTTGTTGCATCGTTGGATGTACTGCCCGTCTCAGAAAATTGGCCATGATCATGCGGACCCCCTGATGATGTTTCACCGTGATATAACCAACATGTGTACTTCTCCCAAAACTCTGTTACTCTTCAGGTGCTGCCATACAATGGGTTTGTCAATGGGAAATTGATGCATATCGCTGCGACACTGACATTTCGTGCACGGGCAATAGAAAATTGTATTCCCGTTAGCATTAGCCAGCGCATATTCTATAAAACTCATAACTACTGCACCGTATCTTTTATCCCATTTTGGAAGCGAAATCCAACTCTTATCCATATCCTGAAAATATAACAAAATATATATGTATAACGCTAGCTAATTATTAATGAAATTTCATTCCATGCATATATAAAATCTCAATTCATTTAGTATATATTCTACGTACTACAACTAATTAATAACAAATTAATTAACACACACACATATATATATATATACACTTAATAATTACATAACAATATTATATATATATAGTTCCATTGAGGGATCTACATCATGGCCACTTTCTAGGGATAGGGCATTACACCACTTCCCAATTGAATTTTTACATCTAATTAACATATATATATATGTAGATACTTCTACACAACTTCATATATATTATATCAAATCATCAACCAAATCGATCAACATATATATATATATATATATATATACATCCAACGTACTCAAAATCAATCAACTCATAACAATATTATATATCAACATCATCACAAAATCATCATCAACTCATATATATCATCAACAACTTCATACCATATCAACACAATATTATAAATTAATTAACATATATATATATCTACTATATTTATTGACAACAAATTAATTTATATATATTATCAATTTAAATCATCAACCAAATCAATCAACACATGTTAACTCAATCAATAAACTCAAAATCACACTTATATACATCAAACGTACTCAAAATCAATCAACTCAATCAATAAACTCAATCACACTTAAAATCGATCAACTCAAATAAAACTCAATTAATCAACATATATATACATATACGTACCTATATATAGCTCCACAAACTAATTATGGATAGATTTTGACAACACCCAAACTTTTTCTCCCGTTTTTTCTTCTCCCGATTTTTTTTCCAGATGAGCTGCTGCTGCCCAGATCTGCAAATATAAACCACTTTAGCCAACGACATGTTAACTTCGTCGGCTAAAATTTTAAATATTTCGTCGGTTATAGTCTGTGAACTTTAGCCGACGAAATAAATTCTTTCACCGACGACTTTTTTTTTCGTCGGCTAAAGTTTACCATAGCCGACGAAAATTTAACTTAGCCGACGACGAAACCATGCTTCGTCGGCCTGGTTTTTTTTTTCGTCGGCTAAAGCCTTTCTTCTGGTAGTGTCAAAATGTTAATGCATACCAATCTTTCATACTTTATAGTTGTCAGTCGTCGAAGACTCAAATATTGATTCAACTGATCTAATTACCTTTTGGGTTCTGTTAAAGGGACATCAAATTTGACACAAATTTTGACACTGTTTATTAGCCATTAGATTTTAAAACAATGAACGGTCAAGATGAATTTAAAATATGATGTCAACAAATAACTAATTAAGATAATAAGTGACGTGGCATTACCTAATTTCATAATAGATCAAATAAAAAAAATTAGATTAAAATCTAGAAACCAATATCTAGTTTGTACGATTAAAAGAAAAAGAAAAAGAAGATGACCAATCAAAAAAAAAGAAAAAAAGAGGAAGAACAACAGAAGACCAAAAAAGAACACATACGAAAGAAAAGAAAAAAAGAGCACAGACGAAAGAAAGAAGAAATCAAAGACTACCATGCCTACAGTATAAATGGTCGGCTTAATTATTGTCTAATACTCTAATCCCTTCAAATGATATTATACTTTCTATAGTGCAGCTAGTACGTAGGAGGTAGTTGAAGAGTGATTGAATCGATTTCATGCCCAGATTCCATCAATCTCTCCCTACATTCACACATGATAGTTTTTTTCGATGAATCAAGTTTTAGTATTCACACATGATAGTTGCACATTCAATATAATCAAATTTGGATTCAAAAGCACCATGCCTGTATGATAATTCATACATATAATTCTCTCAATGCATGCAATACGAAATCAATAGGAGTGCATTCATATCATCATCTTATAAAAACAAAAATAACATGTCTAATTGTCCTGGTCAATACAAATCAATCCTCTTGTACAATAACAAAACTAATCAAAACTCCCTAAACTAAATCGTAGCTGCCAAGAAGGAAGGAAAAAAAAAAAAATCAATATATAGGTAAATTTATCTTTCATGGTCAATGTTTGAATCTTCCTCATATGAATCATTTTCTTCTGAATCTTCCTCGTTCGGCTCTTACATACTGTTTGCTCTCGTTTTTTCTTATTTTCTTTCACCTGTGTTCTTATTTGGTCTTTTGTTGTTCTTCCTCTTTTTTCTTTTTTGATCGACCATCTTCTTTTTCTTTTCTTTTTTAATCGTACAAACTAGATATTGGTTTCTAGATTTTAATCTGATTTTTTTTTATTTGAATTGTTATGAAATTAGGTAATGTCACATCACTTGCCATCTCAATTAGTTATTTGTTGACATCATATTTGAAACTGATCTTAACCGTTCATTGTTTTAAAATCTAATGGCTAATAAACGGTGTCAAAATTTGTGTCAAATTTGATATCCCTTGAACCGGACCCTTAAGTTTTATAGCCGTCTAATGTAAATGTGTAAATAATACAAAAAATTTTTTTGTATACAATTTTTTATATGTTAGAGAAAATACTGTATTTTTTTTACATAATATACCTTGTATATATCAAAACAAAATTAATATGAAAATTGAAATAAAGAAAAAAAAAAACTAACCTAACTACATCTAGTCAAATCACATACACGTCCCAGTGTCCCAGAGTGTGTGGATACGTTTAAGGCCGGCGATATCTGTGTATTTCGTTACCAAAAACGGCCAAATAGAATCTAGCTCACCTGAGCCGAACACCTCGCGCCGGCTCAGGTGTCCCAACCAACTCTAGGAAAACGGCGCCCTTTTCTTTTCGGCCTTATCCTATACCCAACAACCGACTCCGTTCCGTTCCCACCTCACAGTCCCACATCTCTAACGCTACTTAACGTCGTAACAACTCCCCCCACTCACATCCCGCCATGTGCCCGTCCCCATGAGCGTTACCGCCACGCCAAGTCCCTAACAAAGTTTACGCGCTTTTGCCGTTTATACCTCCATAAAATCAAAATTTCCCCCACAACACGCTAACACTCGTCTCAACCTCTCCGTGTCAAAATTACCAAACAGTCCTCACGGTTCTTGATCATCTTTTCGATTTCAAATTCAAAATTTGTTTAGCTCGATTCAGTGTTGATTGATTGATTGATTGAGAGAGAGAGAGGATTTGATCGCGTTCCATGTCCGCAACGACGTCATGTTGCTGGTGCTACAGATGTAGCAGGTTCGTTAGGGTTCTGAGCGCCGCCGCCGACTTACCGGTGGTGTGTCCTGACTGCGGCAGCGGCTTCGTCGAGGAGATCGGCAACCCGGCCCGCTCCGCCGTCCACGTCGATTCGCACCCTAGAGCCACTCCGGCTCCGGCTTCGATGTACATGACCGGCGCCAACCACCTCTCCGGCTCCAATCCTCGCAGAAACAACGGCGGTGACCGATCGGCGGCGCCTAATCCGGTGATTGTGATGCGCGGCGGAGCTGAGGCGGCGGCGAACGAGGAGGGGAGAGGATTCGGGCTCTTCTACGACGACGGATCCGGGTCGGGTCTGCGGCCGTTACCGAACAACATGTCGGAGTTTCTCCTCGGGGCCGGGTTCGACCGCCTCTTGAATCAGCTCTCGCAGATGGATTTGAACGGAATCGGGAGGTTTGACCAGCGACCGGCGGCGAAGTCGGCGGTGGAGTCGCTGCCGACGATCGAGCTCAAGGACTCGCACGTCGCCGACGAGTCTCACTGCGCTGTGTGCAAAGAGGCCTTCGAATTGGGAAACGAAGCTCGGGAGATGCCTTGCAAGCACATATACCACTCCGATTGCATCCTGCCGTGGCTTGCGCAGCGGAACTCGTGTCCGGTGTGCCGGTTCGAGCTTCCGACGGACTCTCCGGCGGCGGCGAACCCGGCTGTGGCGGCGAGCGAGGAAGAGAACGCCGCGCTGACGATATGGAGGCTGCCGGGAGGCGGATTCGCGGTGGGGAGAGTCGCCGGCGGGAGAAGAGCTGGCGGCGATAGGGAGCTGCCGGTTGTGTACACGGAAGTGGACGGCGGGTTTAACGGCGGTGCACCGAGGAGGGTTATGTGGTCGAGGAACGGTGGGAGAAGAAGACAGAGAGGTGGAGTTGGCCGGTTTGTGAGAAGCATATTCACTTGTTTTAACGGTGGCAGGGCAGTTGTGCCTAGGTCGTCTTCTGCTCCGGTGGCGCCGAGTTCAGTGCCGGAAACGAGGCCTGCGCCGGTGAACGATAGGAGGGCGAGGTCGTCGAATTCAGAGAGGCCAAGTTCCACGCCGCAGACGCCCAGAACTTGGTCTATGGAGGTTAACAATGGGGTTGTCACATGGTAAAAAGTTTGGCATACAAAAGAATTGGATTTTGGTTCATACAAAAGAATTGTTTGGTTCTGAATTCATTCACTGTAAAGATTGATGGAAAGAATGGATTCAAGTTGCTCTCGTCTCGAGCACATGAATTTGTCACACTGGAAATTCTGCTTGAACTTGAGACTCCCATTTGAGCTCGGAATGATCAGGAAGAGAAGAAGAAGAAGCAGAGAGCTCAGCTGAAGCATAATTAAGAGCAGCTCCAGCAAGGTACCTTTACGTTGCTTATCCTAGAGCCCTCGTCAAGTTTGATGAACAGAATTTGAGTTAGATTACCAGCTTTCATATATTTTTTCGTTTTCTCTTTTAGCTAGATTTTATAGCAATCCATGAAATTGTAATTGAAATTAGAAGTCAGATTCAGTTCACTGTCCATCTTACTCTTCTTGTCATTGTTTCTCAAAAGATGGCAATAATTCATCTCGATTCTATAGTACATAGTTTACAATGCCTCTTGTTCAATGCTGTTCTACTGATTGGGAGATTAGAATGATTGAGAAATATATTGAACCCAATTCACAGCTGCATTGGTTTTTCCTCTTCTTTTAGTTTGGTTGGTGTGTGTCTTTACCTCTTTTGCAGAACCTAAGCTCCATTAAACTCCATATAGACTGTGAGTCTGTGACAAAGTGATATCGGCAAATTTAAACTACAAAATGCACTTTGACATCAAACCCTAGCTTGTTTCATCCATGGCTGCAGGTCTGGGTTTTGGTGAGTTAGCTAGTCTTACATGAGTCTTGAGTAAATGTTTCTTCTTCAGCTCAACAACCACTTAAATTCTAATTTAGGTTCTTATTGTTTGGTTCCAACCAATATGACGTAAAGATAGCCGAAAATATCCAACAGATTAGGAAGAACCAAAATGGCACCCTCTGGGTGTGTACCTACTTTTGTGCCATTAGACCTGTAAATTGTAAATATAGTGAGTTGTCTGGTATTCGATCCTTGGCTTGAAGGAGAAGTGTTTTAGATATTCTCTAGTGCTTATCAGTTCTGTTACAATACGCATGCCCTTGAATGGTGCTTATAGTTAGCTGTAAGAATGAAGGCCTCTCATGCCAGATGTCTTGATTTAGACAGAAGAATATAGATATTTGGGTGAATAGGCCTTCTGGTTCAGAGTGTGACAGATGATGCCACACACCATTCCTTGAAAGTTTATGCGTGGTATATGCCAAAATGGTGTCACACTATTGAGAACCCTCGTGAGGAATCGGATTTGGGGGTTTTAAGTCTTTATGTCGGTATTGTGTGGATAAATGTTACTAAAGTAATAACTAGTTTGGTGTTTCATAAGTTATCTACTTTGCGGTAACAAGTGAAAATACTAGTAAAAGCTCGCTTGTTGCCATAGTCCCAATTGATATGTTCGTGATGTCGTGATGTCGGATTCTCAGAGATTCACTTAGTTGGAGACTCGGAGTCCGAAATGATATGTTGTAATTATTTGTTTTTCATACTTTCAGGCGATATTTCTTCCAATTCTTGTTAATATTTTGGATTAATGCTAACTTATGTTGCACAGACACGGACACTAACACGACGCGACATGCCGACACGGCAAATCAAAAAAATCTAACATCTGACATGGCTTTAACATGACAAATAATTAATATATTTATGTATTTTAATACATAAAATACATACTGAAAACATGAGCTTGAGACCATATGCGGTTATCAGCAAATAAACGTTGCAATTGAATGGAGATTAGGAAACCTGGTGACTAATTTGAAGTGGAAAAGGGAGATGAAGGAAGAGGGGAAGAGTGGAAAAGAGTGATTAAGTTGCAGTTTACAAACTATACTATTAGAGTTTAAACATTGGCTAAAAGGGGTATATCATTAATCAGATCTCTTGTTATTCTTTTATCTTTGTTTTTTTGCTACTTAGAGGCTGTGATAGTTTTTCTTTTGGGTTTTTGTTTTTTTTTTAAATTGAAATTGTTGACGTGGCGTGTCGGTCAAAGTGTCGGGCTATGTCAGAAAAGTCAACATTTTCTTACACGCCACGTGGCATGTCAGACACCGCATCGGGGAGTGTCGTGTCGTGTCGGCATGTCAGGGCATGTCGGACACTCTGACACTCCGACACTCCGCCCTCAGAAGTGTCCGTGCATTGCTAAGTAAACCCACTTTTTGGAAAATACTAACGTCCAGACTAATATGTACATGTACATCCGGATTTTCTGTTATTTACATACTTTCAGCAATGTAAATCATAATCTTAACCGTTCAAAAGTTGGATTAATCAATAAAGATTATCTCTGCAAAAAATAAATGTAAATAAAATTTGTTTGATGACCCGATTATATTAAACAAATAGACAGTTCTAGTGAAAGTTAACAGCCTCATGATTAGTCGTTAATTTGTTTGATTCATTTGGCTTAACAAACAATTTTTGTTTACTTTGATTTTTTGCAAAGGTGATCTTTATTGGTTAATTCAACTTTTGGACGGTTATGATTATGATAACGAGCCTTGGCTACGAAGCAGAGCGACCTCGTCTTGCTTGCTTCTGGCGAAGCTTCTAGCACTAGAGAATAGGCATTCTTGTATGGTAGGAATACTCGTTTTTAGGCCGACCACTACATAGGTCACATTGCCAAAAATGTGTAAATAACAGAGTTCGGACGCACATGTACATATTAGTCCGGACGCAAGTATTTTTCCACCCTTTTGTATCTCATATAGATTTCAGCTTACGTGTCAACTGATCAAACAGAAAGAATAATCGATCTTAACCTTCTTAAACATAGAATGAAATGGGATTACAAAAAAAAAAAAAAAAATAGAATGAAATGAAAACATAGTCACTTTGTTTAGGGTCCAGGTGACTTGGGCCTGCATGTCCATGTTCACTGGGTTAATCACTTGGAATTTAAGAGATTTGGGTCTGAATCTCATGTTGATCCCAAATGGAGGAGTCCCTGCCGACGCATCGCTCTATTTTGCATTCTTTGCTTGTAATGTGGAACATCATTTACCTATTTTAAACAAGTTAGGATCGTTCATATCAAATCAAAGTCTCAATCAAATGTAGTCACTGAACTAATCCACCTTGATGATTGGTACCTTAAAGTTGCTAGGTAAACCTCATAATTTTCTACAATAGAAGCTTCTTTTTGAATGGTTCTTTCATCGAGGATGAGAGTGAGGGTTGGAGACTAGTAAGACTCAGAAGAAAATAACAAAATAAGTGGGTGAATGGAAGGAACTAATCGCTTTACAACTTCAAATTTACAACTACATGCAACTGACTGCGGCCTTGGTCATTGGGATGATCGTCTGATTGAGAGGGAAAGCATACCCAACTCGTTTGTTTTTTCATATTGACTAGTCTTAGTTGAAGCTAGCTAATCATCATCATCATCCATTCGTCTAATCAAATCCTAACCAAGTCAATTTAGTGTCACTTTCTCTAGCTGGTAAACTCAATGAAAATAGACTATACGTCTATGTGAGATGTGGGTGGGTGTTGTGGTTCGTAATCATAAAGATGATAGATTTAGTGATGGATCTAGGATTTCAACATGAGATGGGCTTCAAATTTGGCCGGAGGTCAAAAAAAAATTTCAAATACAACCATGCAAAATGTAAGACCTTAAGTAGACGTTAATAAATCTTCAAAACAAAGTAGGTATCAATGAAAGTATAAGAAAATTCTGAAAATTAGAGACAAAATTGAAAACCCAACAAAACTTTCCCTAAAAATTTGGATTTTTTGAGATTTAAGGAGGAGAAGACTAGAAAACTAGAAGGAATTGCGGAAGATAAACTGAGGAACTGAAGAATAAAGGTGTAATTATGCATAAACAAAGAGAAGATGCAGAACTGGCTGAGAAGTCGGGTGGGCTTAACTGAACAAAAATACATCTATCAAAAAAAGAAAAACATAATATACATAGTTTTTTTTTAACTCCAAAAAACTTAGTTGGGCTTGAACCCTACCACTTAGTGTTTTGGCTCCACTACTGGATAGATCTATGCATAAATGAATACCCAAATCGAATCAGAGTTCACATCGCCCGCCCTGAATAAGGCTATATCATGTTAGCTATCACATAATATGGATCGCAAGTCGTATACGAAAACGGTATATCTAGTATTACTCTTCTAATTATTGGATTGGGACACTTAAGTAGACTTAAGATTTGCAATTGAAACTCCTGTCCACCTAAATATAAAGGACTAATTTCAGTTTACCCCCATCAATTTTAAGTCGATCATCATGTTAGTCCTTCTTCTTTCAATTTCATCAAAAACACCCCTCAACTCCCAATTTTCATCAGCTGCGCATGTCCAAACCTCCAATCTCTATCTAATTCCTCTGTCAAGTGATGACTTGATATCAAGAAGAAAGTCAAATTCTGAAAGTTATCTTTCGAACCATTTTTCCCTCATATCGATACACATCTTCGTTCCCATCACAACCCCCTAACTTTAGTGATTTTGGTGGGATTGAATGCAATTTGTCTATTTTTCCTTTTTTCTTTCTTCTTGATATCAAGCCATCAGTTGACAGAGGAATTAGATGAAGATTGGAGGTTTGGACATGCGCGATTGATGAAAATTGGGAGTTGAGAGGTGTTTTTGATGAAACTGAAAGAAGAATGACTAACATGATGATCGACCTAAAGTTGATGGGACTAAACTGAAATTAATCCAAATATAAATGTAGCATGTCTAGCTAGAAGTTGTAAGTGTTGTCAATAGAGACAAAATACTCATGGTCGGAATCAAGTTTGGTTGAAATAACGAGTTTAGTATATCTTGTCATCTTACTAATTTAGATGAGCCTAATTGGCTTATCGATGCATCGTAACGTTACATCGATCCTCCGATTTGCACTATCAAGTCTATCATCTAGTCATCTGCCACTGTGGGAGGGCCTAGGCTTCTACAACCGTCCATTTAGCATTCCAAAATCTTTGTCACATTGTTTGGAAAGAAGGATTCATAGACTTTTGGATTTTCAATCTGGTCCATGCATGCTATTATTTCTGTTCTTTGTCAAATACGCAAAAGTTTCTAAGACCCTAACAACAGAGGGGCTCCCTTATTGCTTTGATATAGACAATATTCGTATATATAGTCCCAAATAGGTTGCTAATGGACAATTGAGGGTGACATTTGATAGATGCAGAGGGGGAAATGTGGTTGGACAAGAAAGCTCGATTGCTTGACTTGAATGAGAACACTTTCATCTATTTAGTCTGAGATCCGAGCAAAGTTACAGTCATCGTTGCCATCAAAACCCGCACGATTTCAATTAGTTTCAGTCCCAATCTGTTTGGTATTAGTCATTAGGTACAGCTATTGCATTCATCTAAGATTATGACCCAATTTAATCTGTTGTAAGACTAGTAAGAAATAGCTCTTATTTGATTTGATGACTAATTGAATAGGCCAATAATTAGTCAGCAAAAATCATAGATGACAATGTAAAATATCATATCATGAATATAGTTACAGCACCAAGTTACTTAATAGTAATAGTTAGCTGACTTAGATTCGAGTGGAATTCACATCATGGTCAAATTAAAATCTGTGAAACGAGGTTAAAAGGAGACTACTATAATAAGTCAAGATTTATCATATATCCTAGATAATCTTTAATAAATCCGAGTTAAGAATAAGATGTGTGCTCTGACATCTAGAGATGTCATATTGCTAGGAAGCAGATGATAAAAAAAAACTGACCATAAAACGAATTGGACTGGAATAGAAAACTAGAACTTATTTTTGACTATACATACATTCGTACGCATGCCGTAACTTTTAATTACATGTAAACCGAAATGAACAGTGAGCCCTAATTAGCGTTTGGGACGTCAAACAAGAATTTTCCGGCAAAAGTACCAAAGTGGTTTAATTTGACTTCACTATATGAGAGCGCACCCAGCTGTTCTAAAGACCAAAGTCCATAATATCGGTGTTTGCCGAAAGTTCAAACGTATGCTCATATTTTAAAAAACTTATGTGTTTCGAGTTGAGAATTAATATAATTAAAACAAAGTGATGAGTCATTGAGTTGTTAATCAAATTAACAAGATTATCATAAATTGTCATAATCAATTATACAGGTCAAGGCTTAAACTAATACAAAAGTTTTCACATTTCCATGCAAAAAGATTTTGGTGGGTGTTGGGTTTCTTTCCGATTCAATTGATTAATTTTCATTTTTGCTAATTTTGTACTAAATTTTGTCTCCCCTTGCCATTTGTACCTTCCCAGATAAACACCTTTTCAAAGAGCATGTCGGGCATTCAGGAATCACACTGTTGATTAAGATCCTTAATAGTTGGGGATCGCTAATTAATCACAAGCTCATCATGATTCCTGGATTAGAGAGATTAATCAAGTAATTAGCAAATGAGGGTAAGCTAGCTTAAGAAATGCAAGGACTTCGAAGAAGATAGATGTAGAATCGAAAACGTGACGTAAAACTAATCAACAGATAATCGGAATGAAATCTATGCTTACGGTGTTGATTAGGGCGATAGATGGAGTCGAGTTGAGCTTAATTATTGAGGAAAGGATTCAAAGGAGGATAATGAAGCAGTTAAGCACAGTTTAATCGACTTAAATATGGATGTAGTTGCAAGAGAATGATAAAACAACAAAGGATATGAGCTAAAAATGCTTATGTCGGTACCAAGCAGTCGGTGCATGAAGACACATCTGCACAAAGTTAGGGCACAGTCCCAGAATTATTCGTTAAATTTTGCACTTTATATGATGAAATAGAATGATAGACAATGAAAAAGAATTTTGTAAACAGATCGAGTTCATGCTGGAATATATGAACAGTGAGAACACGAGAGATGAAGGAGAAGCTTTTGTTGTTGGTTAAAGACTTGGAGTGATAACGATGATAAAGAACGTGTTTGCTTCACTACGAATAATTGATATGTAATTCTTTTATTTACGTTGTTAAATTAATATTATTTACGTAATAATTAACTTATCTTTGATTGAGTTGGGAACTAGGCTAGAACAAGAAGGAAAACGTCAATATTGTAGATAAATTGTTGAGAGTTTGGTGTATTGTATGGAGCTGTATCGATCGAATATATACAATTATAAAAAAAATTAAGGAAAATACAATTGAATAAATGAATTTCGGTCTTAATGATCGAAATAAGATATGCTTCATATCACTTCATTCCTTAATCGCACCATATTTACCTTCTTCTTAAGGCACCGTTAGAATTGTTTATCTTTTGATCATGCAATTTTGTCATCAATGCCTTCAAACTCGATTAATCTTGGTAATAACATTACGACAAAAAATTATCGTTGTTTCCTTCCTCAATTATATATCAGCAATTATAAGAAATTATCGTTATTTTCTTCATTAATTATATATCGATAATTATGAGAAATCGCCGTTAATCCATTGAGATATCGCTAATAAAGACCTAAAGTATTCTTATTTATCAGCTAAAATTTCAAAAGACCAATTCTACCAAAATCAGGTGAGTGATCGAGGTGACTATCATGGCCAAAAAAATTGGTAAAAACATATACGCAAGCAAAGGATCGACCTCAAAGACAGAATCAAGTAATTAAAACAAAGAGAGACTCAAACTTTAAGATTCGATTACCTTGATTTGCACCTAAACCATTTCTCAAACCAAACCCTGTCATCTTTCGCCTCCAGCTAGCCATCTCGTACTATATAAGAAACCATACAAAATATAAGCGTACCTTTCACCGCAACTCCCAACCCAACACCAACAACACAGTCCGAAAAAACCAGACCTACCTCTTTCTCAACTCTCAACAATTCAAATCCAGACTCAAACCAAACCAAACCCCGTCATATATTTGAATTTGAATCCCCAACTCTTTGCATCATTAACCATAAGTCCATAACCATGCCACCTCTTCTTCTTCATCTTCTTCTCCTCCATTTCTTCACTTACAACAGTCGACTCTGCTTCTCCTCTCCACAACCTAAAACCCTCATTCTACCTCTCAAAACCCAAACACTCCCAAAACCCTCAAACAAGCTCTCATTCCACCACAACGTCACCCTAACCATCTCCCTCACAGTCGGGTTGCCCCCACAGAACGTCACCATGGTCCTCGACACAGGCAGTGAACTCTCCTGGCTCCATTGTAAGAAAACCCCAATCCTCACCAACGTCTTCAACCCACTCGCCTCCAAATCCTACATCCCAGTCTCTTGCTCCACGCCCACATGCCGAACCCGGACCCGGGACCTATCCATACCCGTTTCCTGCGACCCGAAAAAGCTCTGCCACGCCACTCTCTCCTACGCCGACGCCTCCTCCCTAGAAGGCAACCTCGCCTCCGACACATTCTTCCTCGGGTCTTCGGGTCAACCCGGGACCGTGTTCGGGTGCATGGACTCCGGGTTCAGCTCCAACTCCGAAGAAGACGCCAAGACAACCGGGTTATTGGGCATGAACCGGGGCTCCTTATCCTTCATAACCCAAATGGGCTACCCGAAATTCTCGTACTGCATATCGGGACGTGACGCCTCCGGCGTCTTGCTCTTCGGCCAAGCCAGCTTCCCGTGGCTCGGGCCGTTAAACTACACGCCGTTAGTTCAAATGTCGAACCCTTTGCCATACTTCGACCGCGTGGCGTACACGGTCCAGCTCGAGGGGATCCGGGTCGGCGGGAAAGTACTATCTTTGCCGAAGTCAGTGTTCGTACCCGACCACACCGGGGCGGGTCAGACAATGGTGGACTCGGGCACCCAGTTCACGTTTCTTCTCGGGTCGGTTTACACCGCTTTGAGAAACGAGTTCGTTTTACAAACCAAACCGGGTCTGAAGCTCCTGGACGACCCGAACTTCGTTTTCCAAGGCGCGATGGACTTGTGTTTCCAAGTCCCGATGGACCGGCTGAACCGGCCGGTTCTGCCGGCTTTGCCAGCTGTCACGCTGATGTTTAGGGGAGCAGAGATGAGCGTAATGGGAGAGAGGCTGCTGTATCGGGTAGCGGGAATGGTGAGGGGGAGTAATCAGGTGTATTGCTTCACGTTTGGGAACTCTGACTTGCTGGGTATAGAGGCGTTTGTGATTGGTCACTATCATCAGCAGAATGTGTGGATGGAGTTTGATCTGGAGAAGTCTAGGGTGGGTGTGGCTCAGGTTAGGTGTGACCTCGCCAGTCAAAGACTTGGTTTGGGTCCCTAGCTAGTATAGGACTCCAGCTGCGACTATGTCTAACTACGATTTATAGTGTTCTTGAGTACTGAAACTATGACTCATTTTGGTTTATTACGCGTAACACAGTATACATAATGACATTCGATTTTGGCTGTGAATGGCGGTGGATCATTGTTTATGTTAGTGTGTGATCATGGATGGGATGTTGGGTAAATAACTAAATATCAGAGTTGGAGAGGAGCTTTCCAGTTGTTCTTTGTCACTATATTGGTAAGTTTTTGAAGCTTTATGTTTGGTACCGGAAGATTCTTCTGAATCTCTGTGGGTTGGTGGGGGTGAAGAGACTGAAATTATTTTTATTTTTATTGTGGAGCAGGTGGGGTTTGGGGTACAATGATGAAGAAGCAGCATTGATCTGGGGCCGTTGCTATGGATTTCTAGAGCTCGATGAAGGGTGCAGAAAAGGTTGGGGGTGATGGAGAGAGGTGCAAATGCAGTTCACTGGGTTTTTGGTGGCTATGTCGGATCAGTGGTCTGGTTCAGAGAGAATATAAGTTTTGAGAGCCGCAATGGCGCAATCATTATGTAGTATGCAGTAGAAAGCATATGCCTCGTGCTTATTCAAAAGAACTAGCTTGCGGCTTTGTGAAGGATCCTTTATTCTGATACATCAATGTAAATTTCTAGTCCTCCAATAATACGCAAAATTTTCTTCAAATCGCAAGATAAATATATTCCATAGAAGCCACAAGAAAATATTTGTTTTCTTTTTAATTGTTATATTAGTTAACGACTAAATAGTCATAAAGTTACGATCATAAACAAATGTATATGATAATTGATGAAAACAAGATTTTATTTTGATCATGTAAAAACTTAAATATTACAACTTCGTGAGTCGTACTCATAACTTTCTACTTATTAAGAGGAGATTATGCCGCTAAACTAATAATATTGAGCGATGAAAACGAGTTTTAGGTAACTTAAGTATCCAAAATGAGACTTGCATTTGAGTTTGATTGTAGTGCAATATATCCATACAAGATGAAAATTATTTACCAAGTTATATCATACATTATAATTGGGGTGATCAAATATATGACCTACCAGTATCAAAAAGAAGGTATGACCTATCCCTCATGTATCATATCCCTTCTAAGAAAAATGATGTATCAAAGTTATATGACTCGTGTCAAAATAGATGTATATAGATAATGTGATGTGCATCATTAAACATCAGTTTTATCTTTTGTTCAACTACAATGAACTAAACAATATTAGTGGATTTGCAATGCCAAAGAAAACAATTTGAGTATCATGCAAGATATATGAAAGAAATGTTTCTCGAAGCTTTAACATTGTTCATCATATGTCATCCACGAATTGAGAATCCGCCGTTTCATAAACTCATGATTTTAGGTTAGGTTTTCTATCTTTATGGAAGAAATGCATTAAGTTTTGAGAATAAGTTTTAGCTTGGTCTGAAAGTAGCAAATCATTTGCTGTAAGATTAGCTCAAGTGGTGAAGAATAACGACCAAGTTTGAAGCTTGAGAAATCAGGATAAGAAAACATAACACGGCGACCAATGAAACGGCGTCGTGACGCTCCTACTAATATTACGTGTCATACACAACACACAGCCTTTGAAGCTCAAACGCGACCGAGTCGAATCACATCTCTGCTCACTCCCCACTCGCTCAATTTTCTTGCATATCAATTAGGAACGGCGTCGTTTCTCAGCCGATCCGAACCAGTCTTCGCTTCAGGTAATCACCCACCTCCCTCCCCATTTCTCGCTGCTCTCTCTGATCGCTCTAATTTTCTGTATCGACTCTTCCGCTGTTAATTTTCGAAATTGGTTTAGCTCGAGCGAATGTGATTTCGAAATTAGGGTTTTTACTTGATCCGATTCTGTATCCCAAATTGGGGGTTTTGTTCGTGGATGAAATTGGATCATGGTTAAGTATTGCCTGCTAATTGCTACCCCTAACAAAAATTTCGTTTATATCTTATCATTATTTGCAATTTAATTGCTCATGGGTGATTATAGCTGGAAATTTCATTAACATTTGGGCATTTGCAGATAAATGTCTGTTACTCTTGAGATTTGTTATTGCATATCCTCTAGGATTCTTTGTTCTAAGTTCTGCATTACGCTGTTTTTCAATTGGTTAGGTTCTTTTAGTTTAATCATAGTTTGGATACTGAAAATGTACCATGTTTGGCTTTTACAGTGAACCTGAAAGTCAGTAGCTTAATAGTTAGTACTTTTGGCAAAAGTTTTTTGAACTCAGGCAGTCATGAGTTTTGTTTTCCGGGGGACAAGAGGCGATATTGAGAGTGGATTTCCGGAATTCATACCAGAGCGGCGTGCAATGGTAAGTTTCTTGTGTTTCGGGAGTTTTTTATATTTGGTTTTCTAGCTAAGGTTACTGTGATTGGTTTCTGTTATTGATCATGGTTGTGTTTTATGTCAGCGTGTTCATACAGCACGCTCTGTCAATTCCAACTCGCTTGCTTTTCTCGTCACAGGTACGAATTTACTGGTTTACTTTTTTATCTTGTGATTTTGATTCTTTTGTTCTTTGCTAATTCCTGTTTATATCTTTGTCTTATTGCCAGTTCTTTTGCTATTTATGATACTGAACTCGCATCAAATGTCTCCTAATTTCCTGGTATCGGCTTTCTCCGAGTGTGTAAATAGTTATGTTAGCTTTATTGGTTAAGGTCGCAATTGTTTCGGTCTAATGTGTAAGGAATCTAATAATCCTTCTTTTGGATTTTGTACATAGCTGTGGCTAGTCCTTGGGGTCTTTTTGATGGCTACAACATTAAGGATGTATGCCACCTGTCAGCAGCTTCAAGCGCAAGCACAGGCTCATGCCGCAGCAGCCAGTGGCCTTCTTGGTCATACTGAATTGCGGTTGCATATGCCACCATCCATAGCACTAGCAACAAGAGGGCGCCTTCAAGGTCTCAGGCTTCAGCTTGCACTTCTTGACCGTGAATTTGATGATCTAGGTACGTCACTTATATCCCTTTGAAAAATCGTCCATATACTAAAATCAAGTATATAGCTGTTTTATATCATTCACCAACCTATCATATCTCTATCTATACGTGTCTTGTAAATTTTGGACTGCACCCTTTGCTTTACACTGAAACTTTCTCATGTGGAATACCAGATTATGAGACTTTGAGAGCTCTGGACTCTGACAATGTTCCATCAGCTTCTTCTATGAGCGAGGAAGAGATAAATGCTCTTCCTGTCCACAAATACAAAGTTGTGGGTCCTCAAAAGTAAGTTCTTTAATTTTGATCTTATCTTGGCTGTTGCAACAGCGTTTTTGCTTGAACATATTATGGTTCAAATGCACTTATTGTGTATATAATGAAATTCATATCACTTTTACATGTGTAAAAGGCCAGCTTTCTTATAATAAGACTAAAGGAGAAGAAATATTACTGCATTATTCGCATACAAATGGACGTTATGGACCACTATTATGGGGCAAATGGAAACTTACTCGAATCATGGTTATTTAGCCTTTAGGTTCGAATACACTGATTTTTATGGTTTTCTTTTATGTACAGTGGTGCCTCATCGACACAACAGGCTTCAGCCTCAGTACCTGCTGAGGTATTATCCCTTTGTCCTTTGTTTCCCCTTGTTAGAAATAATTTCTATATTTCAGTCAGGCTTCACAATGAATGATGTTAACTGACTATTTCTCTCATAACAAAAGAAAAGCATATTCACTAAGAAGTTCCAAATAGTAGTATCTGTAAAACTCTGTGATGTTTGAACATATTGTGTTTCGAACAACTAAATTGAAACTGATTATTATTTGATTTTCCCACTCTTTGGCAGAAGAAGCAAGAAACAGCTGATGGTGGGAGCACCAAAGCCATTGAAGATGAACTGACCTGTAGTGTCTGCTTGGAGCAAGTTAACGCGGGGGAACTCATCCGCAGCCTTCCCTGCTTGCATCAGGTTCGTTTTTTTTTTCTGCTTTCTTTTCTTTTCTTTTCATTGACTCATTTTAAGCCTTTTTACATACAAGTTTAGTCATATGATATGCAAGGAGTTCTTAACTGACTTTTTGTTAGCATAGAAGGAACTTATCTGGAATTAGTGTTCTGATTAGCAAAGATATTGTACACTAACTATTCTTCTTTTCATTTTTCCGTTGTTTCAGTTTCATGCTAGTTGCATTGACCCTTGGCTAAAGCAACAGGGCACTTGCCCAGTGTGTAAATATAGAGCAGGATCTGGGTGGCAGGAAAACGGACAAGGTGCAGCAATGGATGCTTCTTACATGGTTTGATTGTGACAATGTAACTAGTAGATTACCTTACTGCTTGATTAGGTGTAAGAACGAAGTCGAAAGGTTGTTGCCCAGGTTGGTGTAATTGATATAGGTATATTGTGGTCGCACAGTATTATGTCATCAACATAACAAGCTTGTATATTTGAATTCTTGAAATTCAGATTTTATAGCATAATCTGATCGATCTTAAAGTTAGACAGAAGCTTGTTGACTCCACGTGTGCATTGATGCATCATTAAGAGAGAGCACATATAGTTGCTTACAATCAGGAATTATTAGCACTATTTTAGTCAAGAAATCCTTTGTTTTTCTATAATCTGTTGAAAATTCAACTTCGTGTAGCAAATTCATTCTTATCTATGCACTATGTAGTGTAGGTCCATTTTACCCAAAAGTCCAGAATGATGGCTATCTTCAGCTTTGAACACCCTCTCCATTATTTGCAACTTCAAGTTTCAATCGATAGTTAATTGCAGAGTAACCAAATAGAGATTTTCATGGAGAGTAGGAACCACCACTTCCTTGTCATCTCCTGCGCAGCACAAGGCCATCTGAACCCTAGTCTCCAACTAGCTAAGCGGCTTATAGACATTGGAAGCTCACATGTCACCTTTGTCACCAACATCCATGGCCTCACTCAAATCAAATCCTTACCTTCTCTAGAAGGCTTATCATTTGCTTCCTTCTCCGATGGCTTTGACGACGGAGTCCACCCTGCCAATGACCCGGAGCACATCATGTCAGAGCTGAAGCGGGCAGGATCAGAATCACTCACTGCTTTGATTGAGAAGATCTCCACATCCGATGAGCATGGCCCTATCACCTTTCTAATCTACACCGTCCTCCTCCCTTGGGCTGCTGAAGTTGCCAGTAGTTTTGGTATAGCTTCTGCCTTCCTTTGCATAACATCTGCCACTTCCTTTGCAATTTGCGGCCATTACTTCAAAGATTACTATAAGAGTCAGAGTAGCCTTCCATTTCCAAGTTGCATAACAATAGATGGTTTGCCACCTTTTGCTTCTGATGAGCTACCTTCCTATCTCCTACCCACCAGTCCACATGTTTCGATCCTCCCTACCTTTCAAGAACACTACCAAATCTGGGAAAAGAGCCCCAACTCATGTGTGCTGGTTAACACCTTTGATGGGTTAGAAGAGGCAGCAATTAGAGATATGAGAGCTCATATGAATCTGATTACAGTTGGTCCCTTGATTCGATCTGCCGAAGTTTGTTGTGACTTGTTTGACAAGTCTGGGGACGATTACCTTCAGTGGCTGGACACAAAAGCAGATTCTTCTGTGGTTTATGTATCGTTTGGGAGCATGGTGGTGTTGAGGAGTGGTCAGATGGAAGAGATGCTACATGGTTTGGTTGACAGTGGACTCCCAGTCCTATGGGTCATTCGCAAGTCAGGAAATGAAGGAGATCAAGAAACTGAAAATCTGATAAACAATACACTAAAGAAGGAACAAGGGTTAATAGTGCCATGGTGTTCACAAGTAGAGGTGCTGAGCCACAAGTCAGTTGGGTGTTGTGTGTCGCATTGTGGGTGGAACTCTACTATAGAAAGCTTGGCCGCTGGTGTTCCGGTTGTCGGGTGCCCTCATTTTGCAGACCAGACTACAAATGCCAAGCTGGTTGAGGAGCTGTGGGGGAGTGGAGTTAGAGCCAGAGCGAATGAAGAGGGAGTGATCGAGCGTGCAGAGATTAAGAGGTGTTTGGAAGTGGTGATGGGGGATGGAGTGAGAGGGGAGGAGATGAGAAGGAATGCTCAGAAATGGAAAAGTTTGGCTATGAAGGCTGTGAATGAAAGTGGTTCTTCGGATGATAATCTCAGGAACTTCGTCAGAAGTTTGGCCTGAAATGGATTGTTGATACATCCAACCATAGATGCTTGATTTCATCAAAGGTCTAATCCTGTAAAAGTACTTCCAGTGTTGTCTGTACTACGTTTAATTTATCACTTCTTGACCACTTAAATAAACCTGATTCTGATCCAGCATTGCAGCATCACAAATTCACATGTTAATCAAGTAATAGCACACAAAATCAAGGTAATTGAGAATCACAAAAGCCTCAAAAGTAGCTTCAAACAGAGAGATTTAGAAGAAAAGCCTAACTTGATTTAAATAGACAACCAAAACAATCCGGATCGGAAATTTGCTTAAAACGAGTTATCATGACATTCAAAATCATAGAGCACTCATACTATGTTATCGCATAAACGCTACCTTACTGTCTAACTAATGAGTACACTAACTCATTTATTCCATCTATTCGATTATTAAGGTTCATACTAATCATATGCTCAAGACCCTATTTTCCTTTGCCTTTTCCCTTTCCTCCTTTCTTAGCATCTAACTTAGCTTGAATACGGGCAGCAGCAGCAGCTTTGGCATCTTCTCTCTTCTTCTTCTCTTCTTCTTTGGTTGCAGCAGCAAGCTCTCTCTGCTTCTTCAGTTCTCTGTGAGTTCCAATAAGTAACATAAGCCATCATACTTCTTATAAATTGGGTAAATCACAATGGACCCAGTTAAAGTAGTAAATAAACAAAAAATCTTACTCTAGCCTAGTCCTTTCCTCTGAAGCACTACCCAGACTCAAACCCTTCCGTGGGTTGCAGGCAACTAACTCCACCTCAAATATAAGGGTTGCACTGCAGGACATATAATATGTATTAGTTTGAAGGAAATTATAGAGACACCGTAACAAGCAACGAATATTATTTGACAAAGTGGTATGAGCATTTCGATACAATCATAAATCAACGGGCTTATACATAAATTGGCATGGTTTCAGCAAGAAGGCCAATCCTATAGGAAGCCTTACCACTTCAACATGCTTCTGGATATTCTAATCTATCTACCAAATACATTTACTTATAGTGGGGTGACGACCACCACCAATGACATGCAATCGTATTTCATATTTCCACTAATTGAACAATAAGCATCCACAGTCCCTGTTCAGTAATCAGTAGTTTCATATAGAGCTATTGTTGCAAGCAACATTATTTTCAAATCAGCATAATATGTTCTTAAGTTCGCAAGGAAACCAACACTTCAACTTAAATGAGCAATATCAATAAAGAAATCGAAGAAAAAGACATTACTCTGGTGGAATATCTGGTGGAGACCCTGCACTTCCATAAGCATATTCGGGCTTGCAAGTGATCTTAGCAATCTCGCCAACCTAATGCAACCACCAGAAGAAAAAAAAAAATTAAACATGAAGCTCTTAAAATTACAAAATGTCCTAAAAACAAAAGTGCACGTCTTGACCTTCATGGTTCTCAGTGCAACATCCCATGCCTTGATTACACTGCCCTTCCCAATCTCAAACGAGAAAATCGTATTGTCCTCATGTGTCGTATCAAACACCTCCCCAGTCTCCTCAAGAACACCCTCATAATGAACTGCCAAACACAAAGTATACAATCACAATTCACAAACTGAACACAAGCTCCCCGACTATTTTCCGATCAACTACAAAATGTTGCCACTAGAACACTAAAATTTCGAACACCAGAACACTACACTCTCTACCTACCATCAACTAGAGGAAGATCCAGCGTCGGACCAGTTGCATCCGGTTTAGCATGCCTCACGACCTTCTTGAGCACACCTCCATCTCCAGTCAAATCAATTGCATCACTCATACTTGCAATCTTCAATTGTCTGTTCATAACACCAAAAAGAACCAAACTTTAAGCCTTCACACAGTAACATGAACTAAATAAGCCCCAATATGAAAAAAAGAACCAACCTTTAAGCCTCAACACACTAACATAAACAATAAATAAGCCCCAAAATTAATCAAAGGCCACCACACCAGTCACCTAGCAGTAGTAAATCATCAAAACTAACTACCCTAAAATCTAACACTCAAATTCAGTGAGTAAATTTACATAACCATCAATAAAGGAGCTATCTTTGTGATTCTGAAGCAAATCAAAATTAGGGTTTTAAGTAGAGTAGACCAATTTGATGCCAAATAGAGAAAAAGAGAAACAAGTAGAGAGTGGTTGAAGAGTGAAAAGAGAGTTGGAGTTGGACTGACCTGGTTCGAGGAGATGGATGAGAATCCGAAACTTCGGGGCGGGGAAGCGGGTTGTCGGGTCGAAATAGGGACGATGATAAATCGGGTGGTGTTGCTGTGAGCTGTGGTGGCCATGGGCGTCTGATGAAGTTCGTGAAGAAGGCACAAGAAACGTAATCGTTTTATATTCCGATGCTTTGATGATATCCCACGCGCTCGTAAGCGCGTGATTTGATACTACAATACTCGATTATTATTATTATTATTATTATTTATTTTTTTTAAACGGGTGATATTTTTCATGCTCGATATTTTAGACCTTATCACTTGGCGTGACATATGATATGGGTGAGTGAAAAAGTTCATATTTACATCTCACAAGTATATTTAGCTCGACGATGTGTTATCTTGTTGAATATTTTAGGTGTATGCTTTACATCAAGAACTTTAATTGGTAGTGCACAAGATCAAATTTGTCATGTCGTTAAAAACAAGTTAGTTTCTTATAAAATAAATTGACAACTGTTTATGATAAATAAATGATATTGCACACTCATTTTTTTCTCTTCAAGTAATCTAAAATTTTACAAATACTTATTAGTATTGTTGATGAGATTGTCCGGTGTGATCTTATGATGAGACTGTCATTTGATATATAGAATTCAACCACTGTATGAGTAAAGTTTTTTTTATCATTCACTTCTTTTATATAGCTTCAGGTTTGCTACTCTCAAATGAAACCTTAATATCCTCCAATATCTAATTTCGTGTTTTGTAAATACATTTTGAAAGCATTAGTTGACAAAGTTCTAGTTTGTCTCTCAAATCATCCAACTCTTTACATTAGGCTATAAAGCGGTCAAAGACATGCAAATACGATGAAAATGTTCATTTGCACCTAGGATTTTCAATTTTGTTCACGGTAATGTCTGTGCAATTGTAGTAGGCAATTCTCAAGTGTCTGCAATTGTTAGAATCAAAAGTTGTGACTTGGGAAGGGGAACCAAAGGCACACAAATGGGATGAGAAGACCCCAAGTTCTTCACACTTCATAAGTTTCGTAGCAGCTAGTTAGCGCGTGGTCGATAAATCCGATGCGGTGACTCATGCCAGAATATCCAAGGTCCGGCGAAATAGACATCCAGGTCCTCTCTGAAATGCAGCACTTTCCGAAAATCAGTGTGCCATACGTTTTCATTTGGGGCATAATTATGACGTTTTCATTTGTGGCATAATTCTCAATGTTTTGACCTTCATACAACGTTCGAATAGCAACATTATATACCTGGCCTTGCCTTGATTACTCTCAATTAGCAGACTGGATAGCCAACCAGAAAAGTACGTGAAAAGCTAATTGTGGTTTTTGATTTAGACTATCTCCCATTTGGATTTAACAATCTAGTTTTGGATTTTGATGCATGCGATTTCATAATAATCAAGTTATATTAGAACATGAACATTAAGTTCTCTAGCCGATTACATGTTGCAGCTGATTACCACACAAGATGGATCGATTGATTCGCTAATTCAATGAAATACTATTTGATTGACCCAAAAAATGTAAGACTATTTGACATTACTCTAATATTGTGTTCTAAGATAATTTCTTTTACGTAGTTGTGGTTGAAGCCATTCAAAAGTGGGAAACCCAATTGTTGTTCTGATGTTTCACTTACAATTTCTTTTTAGTTGACATTACTCTAATGTGTAGAACCATTGGTAATGATTCTATTGTATAGCAATCTTATAATGTTATCCACTGCTTGAAGAATGGAACTTAACATTGTGTCATGAGGGGAAGATAGTTGGATGGTCTTCAAAACGTTGGAAAAACATCGTGAACATCATGGTTGGAGAACCATGTGAAATGGTTGCAAGCAACTCTCGATTATGTATATGAACAGTGTTAAGCTTACCTCTAAAACAACAGAGTTATTCAAATGCTATAGGGGTGATGCTACCGTCAAGGTAGAAGAAAATATGTGTATAGGGCCTATGTGGTCATTATGATGATTGATTATGTATGGTTTATTTGACATTAAAAGGTCAATCAGATTTAATAGGTTCAATCTCCTTGAAGTAAAAATAAATAAAGTTAATATCTTCCAGTATCTCATTTTATTTTCGTTCTACCTACATCCAATCTATGCATGTTGATGTCTTTTTTCTCTTGTTCTATTTTGTCTCGAACAAGGTTTGGTGTGTCTGGATATATAGCTACTAAAGACACACAAATGGTATGATCAAGGTCATTTAATTAGCAGTTTAGCACACCATAAGTCCTTCACACTTTGTATGTAGTAACTTGGTAGTGGGTTGCTTAATCAACTATCAGTAGATTAGTGTAATTATTAGTTATTTTCTATTTGGATAATATTAATGTTTCCATAGTTGTTTAATGTTAGTAAGTTGAACTAATAAAATTGTAAGCTTAAGGTAGCAATAACGGCACACTAAATTCAAACTATAAGATTTTATTGCAGTATATAATAAGAGGATGTGGCTAGCGACTTGAAAATTAAAACATATGTTGTGCTTTAGTCTAGACAGAGACATATAGCAGTAGAATTGTTCTTAACATTCAAGAACATACCAGCCATCTAGTCAATATTTTCATAAAGTTTAGGATGTAAGCGTGGGGTGAGAAGGACCTCCAGTGGGGTGGTCTTCATGTTTGCTATTCCCGAACGAGCCCATATCACCTGGTTCGTCAGATGGAGGTGTAATATCAAACGCATATAGCAAATGAGCTAGAGTAAGTTGAGTAACTTGTAGTGCGAGAGAAATTCCTGGACAAATTCGTCTACCGCTTCCAAATGGTGTCAATTCAAAACTCTGTCCCCTAACATCAACATGCTTGTGAGTTGTAAGAAACCTTTCTGGTTGAAATAGACAAGGGTCGACCCAGACATTTGGATCACGGTGCATCTTTGAAAGATTGATGAGAAGACGTGTGCCTGATCTTACATGATAGTCACCTATTGTGCAGTCTTCTCTGGATTCATGTGGCACTGAGAGAGGTCCAGCAGGTTATAGCCGCAAGGTTTCCTTGACAATGGCTTGGAGATAGACTAGGTTCTTCACTTCACATCTGATTCATTAACTTGCCTTTCCCTACCAACATGGTTGTCTAACTCAAATTGAACCTTCTTCAGGACCTCAGGATTGTTGAGTAACAAAGAAAGAGCCCAGGTTAATGTCACTGTTGTGGTATCTGTCCCCCCTAGAAGAACCGCCTACAAATGTCGACACATACAATACATGATTTTTAAAGCTTTGATAATTGCACATAGAATAAATCTCTAAGGTGCATGTTTTATATCGCAGAAAGCTCTTTTAGTTTTTACTAAGAAATATGAGAATGAGCTTCTAGTACTGTTTGTAATATATATGAGAGAATCTAAAGAAAGTTGAAGTTTATCATATTGTTAAATCGGAAGGAAAATGTCAGTGATCAGAGTACATACCAGGCATGTAGCTTTGAAAATTGTATCAACAGTAATTGAACCAGCAATCTCTTCTATACAATCATCATCAAGGGCAGAAAGCATCATATCCATGAAATCATTCTCACCATTTACATGCTGCATAGAATTAGTTCTTCTCTTGTGCTTATGCTCTTCTAACCATTTTTGAAGCGCACCATCGAGTTCTTTAGTTGTCTTCTTCATGGCTTTCACATAACCTCCCAAGTCCAACCACCTAAGATATGGAACTGCATCTGAGATTACAAATTCACCACCCAATCTAGAAAATTCCCTCAACGCCTTTCGAAACCTCTCGTTCTCTTCATTCTCCTGTGCCGAGTTATCCACGAAAAATCTCTTTCCAACAACCATCCTGAACATGACATTTAAAGTCAAGTCCCCAAACCACGTCTTCATTTCCACCTGCACTTTATTAGGTACTCCTTTGTTCTTCTTCCACATATCAAATATATGTTTCGTAGACACATTCATCTCCGATTCTCGGACGTGCTTGAGCAACTCCAGCTTGTGGTTAGAGAGGATGTGCAGCGTGGCCATCTTTCGCACCTGGCGCCAGTAAGGTCCGTAAGGGCTAAAACCAAACATGGCATAGTCGTACCCTAAAATCTCAGCACATAAAGATTTTGGGCGGTTGGCAAAAGCTTTATCGTTAGTGGTGAGACACTCCTTAGCTACCTCCCAACTGCTTACAATGAGAGCTCGGTGCACACCAAGCTTGATAGTGAACAGCGGTCCGAACTTGTCAGCCATGTTTGCTAGAATTATGTGGGGAGGTTGAGGCCCTCCTAAGAGGTGAAGGTGCCCGAGTATTGGCCATGCACCGGGGGCTTCCGGGGGTCCTCTATTCCCAGTTATGTTTGTCTGCATGTATTTATATATCCATAGGAAAGAGAAAAGAAAAAGGATAGATGCAATGATGGTAGTTAGATCACAAATGGAAGATGGAACCAGAATCTCCATGGAATAGAAACCTAAAAGTATACCAAGATTAAAGATCCGGCAAGGACTTATAAGCGTCGAGATGTCTCGACATCTAATTTGATTTGTAGAGATGAGAGTGAAATATGAATTAAAAAGATATGCGAGAAATTTTCAGAAATAACCATATTTTGGTTACAAAATTGATTTTTGACCTTAAACATCGACGTACTAGCTAGATATAAAAATTCCTTGGCTCTATTGGTTTTGGTTTTGTCGAAACCCTAATAAGTTCTTGTAGTATAAAGTATGAACTGGTGTTGCGCATAAATTAATCATCCAATACACTTTTACGTAGCTAGAGGAAGCACTGAAAGAAGATCCAAGATGTTGAGTGATCAAATCCTGCAAATGCTGAAGTTCAACAACCAAACCTTGCTGCAACCTTTTAGTTCCTTAACCCTAATGCATGTGCTTCTACTTCTCATTTTCCTTATTCTCCTATACAAATCTGTCATCACTAGTCGTCTAGTCCTAGCTAGTATGAAAAACTCACCACCTTCTCCACCAAAGCGCTTCCTATCATTGGAAACCTTCACCAACTAGGCACCTACCCTTATCGCTCACTCGAAGCCCTAGCTAAGCGCTTCAGCCCTGATCTCATGCGCGCTCCTCTACTTCGGAAGCGTGCCCGTTCTTGTGGTCTCGTCCCCTGAGACTGCCCGCGAGTCCTGCATACCAATGGCCTCGTCTTCTCCAGCCGGCCCTAGTTGATTGTGTTCAAGAAGCTCCTCTACGATCACAAAGACGTCTCGTCCGCACCCTACGGCGACTACCGGTAGTGGAGGATGATCTAGTTGGCATGAACTTACTTGAGATCGGTGATCAAGGAGACCTTTCGTTTATATCCTACCATTCCAGTGTTACCTCCCAGGATATTAACACGAGATGTGAAAATAAACGGTTACGACATTAAAGTCGACACACAAGCTATAAATATCTGGAAAATCAATAGAGATCCAAAATCATTCAGCAATTCAGAGAAGTTTGAGCCAGAAAGGTTTTTAAACAACTCTATCGACTTCAAGGGAAGTGACTTTCAATTGATTCCATTTGTATCTGGTAAGAGAATGCAATTCAATATGCCACAACTATTATTGAGATTGCTTTAGCGAACATTGTGCGCAAGTTCGATGGGGCATTGCCTGAAGGAGCAAGAGGACAATTTAGACAAGATTGAAACAACTGGTTTAAACTTGCGCAGGAAAAATCCGCTTACAGCTATTGCCATTCCATATATATACTCGATCAGATCAGTAGCTGAAAGATTATGGTACCTAGATGATTCAATATATGTATGGCATTCATTGAATCCTTGTATTTTCTTCATTCCTGTATGCTGCATTTTTCATTTCATTTCCTTGTGACCAGCATTTTCCATGTTCGAATAAATATTTATATTAGTTCTTCCATATTTGGAGTCGCAGGCTTGTACATCAAGGCACATATGCAAGTCTTCACTTTTCATGGCCATGATGTCAATAATGAACTACGATTTATCAATGGGCCGCTGCCAAGCAGCGCATGTCTTAGTGTTTGGGATAGACTGGTAAGGTTGCCCATTCAGAACCCATTCAATTTGTTTCATCTTGCATTATATTTAGGGGAATGAAATTTGCATTCCCTATTTTATAATCCACATTCCCATTTTATAGTTAAATATTTCACAAAAAGATAAAATACGTGTGAGTAAAAACAAAATTATAGTTACTAAAAGAGGAAAGTGGGAGTGTGAATTGTAAAATATGGGAGTGGAAATTTCAATCCCCTATATTTATGCAGTAATTTTTTTGATTAATTCTATTTGATAAACCCATTCAAAAAGAAAAAACTTATAAACCCTAAACTCTAGCAGCTAAGTGACGCAGTTAATGCCAACAATGTGTGATACAATTTAGGGCATGGCTGCATCACTGCATGGTCAACAATCACACCACTAAGCTGAACCCAAAACAATCATGATGTTAAGACTTAAGACAAGGTAAAAGTTATCCAGAGATGTTGTAACAGACTTAATCAAACAATATGCAATCAACTCTCGTATAGAATGTTTGTATGTGGCATTAGAAAATGTGGTTAGAGCGTATTGCACTTTTCTTTTCTTTTTTAAGGGTTTGAAACCCAGCCAAGCTGGGAGGCTCAATCTTACGCCCGGTTTCAGTTATTTTATTAAAAAAATAGAAAACAAAAGAGTACATATAGAAAGAGGGGGACATAGACCAAAACCCCTCCCGGAAAAAAGAACAATACAAAAACTTGTAATCTACTAAGGATAATGAACAATGAAGAACAAACAAATTAGATATATAATGTTTCTATGTTTCTGCTAATGATTGAGTTCAAAATAATAAGTTGTTGTGCTAATTAAAAAACCCGAACCGCCGGCCGCAAGTTCTAGTAAAATTGTAATATGTTGTAATAACTACTTGTGATAATAATCACCTTCTGTTTTCTTTGACTGAACTTACTTTCGATTTATCAATACTAAAACAAAAGCTACGATGTTAAATTATGTAAATAGTTACTGAATATTCGTAAGTTGGTTACCCACCCAAATCTTAAACAAGTTTCATTCAAAGTGTCAATGATACATCCTGCATTTCAAATGAACGAAAGCTAAGGCCAGCTAATTGTTTAATATTCTCCAATATCTCATTTCACTTGTCGTCAGGAATCAAATTATAAATGTTTCAGTTAAACAAAATAATCTTTTTATGGTCCACTGGAAGTAGTGTGGCTTGGATATATTCAAGGTTTTATCTTGGGTACCAAAATCACAAAATTGGGATGAGAAGGGTCATTTCATTTGTATCCAACTTCTTCACACATTTTAAGCTTCGTAGTGGTTTGCTAGCTGAATTTGGTTTATCTGCTTGGATTTATGTTACTTGAATTTGTTTGGATGATTTCTAACCATTAGATTGAGTATAATTTATTACCACCATGTCATTCTTATGTCATCTTTACTCAATTTAATAATTATAAGACATCTAAACAAATTCAAGCAACTTAAATAGCTAGCATCGTCGACAATGAAGTCAAATTATGTCTAATCTCCAGACTCCCCGTTGGCATCCAAATAAAGCCCACTGACATTTGTAATCATCAAAACAAATCTGTATTAAGATTTTGGGGAATAAATATCGTCACCACTTATCTAGTGAAACCTATTTAATATTTCAATTCAATACAAATTGGATCATCACTATATACAAAGCTCGAGCTGCCCTTGCTCTTATATCGGCTTTGCTGCAAAGGACTGTTGACATAGATCTAACAGTGCTGCCTCCTCTTCGATGGTCGCATTCTTCTTGTTCTATTGACCAAGTCATGAACACAATAGAAGATCTTCTAGATGTATATGTTCGTCACTTCGTCGACAATCGGTCTTGTTCCGATGTAGAGTATGCACTTCAAATGACTCAGACTGAGGACGCCGGTGCCCAAGTGGTTGCCAAACTGCTAGGACTATCGATCACTGCACTGATTATAATTTCATTGTTAGCGCGCGAGCAGTTAGAGTGAGCTTCAGGCATTCAGTGACATGTACAGTCAACTATATTATGACTGTATAGGAGGAACGATGTTCCACAAAGATTGAGAATATATATGCTGAAGATGGCCTAGATTCTTTGTAGTTAAACAACTGACGTATAGTTGTTGTCTTTATGAAATTGTAGTGTTAATGTTGATGGCTTGTTGCACTCAAAATATTCTAAGCAACTTCCTGGGTCCAAACTTACTATTTCCAATCATCAAAAGGGGAAGCACTTCAGATCGGGAGAAGATTGTGATCTCACTTTTCGTTGCTGAATCTACGTATCAACTTGGTGAATTTAGATCTTCAAGTCCAATGTGTATATATTTTTGTTTTGCTCTCCTTTTTCTTTTGAGTCAAAGCTCATTAGGCACGCCGTGCTAAATTCCAATAATTAGCTTCCAAAATCTCCCTAATCATGTAGACAATCCAGTTGCCCTATGATTAAAGGGCTCAGGAAAGACCATGGTAAGAAACTAAGAAATCAAACTTTTGTTGAGAGACTAATGTTGTAACTGATCGAAATCAGCGAAAATCAATGATCAAACATTCAAATTAATGACCTCAATGTTCCTACATTATAAGAAAAACTTAGATATGTCTAATACACACACAGATTCATAACCGACTCTTACTGTGGCTCCGCATCTATTAGGTAACTGAATCACTATCAGCGAAAACAAACCATAACTAATACAAATTTCTTAATATCATCCAATATCTCATTGTTAAAAAGAAAAAAAAAATATCATCCGATATCTCATTTCACTTATAGTTAGAATCCCAATTCCAAGGGCTTAGTTAAACACAACGTGGATTCTGTCTCAAATCAAACCTTTCCAAATACCCTAGCTAGCTAATATGAAAAGTTTTATCTTATGAACCAAAGGCACACAATTGTAATGAGACGGGTCATTTCATTTGTGCGTAAGTGTCCAAGTTCATCACGCTTTGAAACTCAAGTAGTGATCAGGTAGCAAGCATGGTTACCGAAGTCGTTAATTTGTTGAATATGATAATGTTTTATACTTTTTGATCGAATCTGTTCAAGCTGCCGCTACTTCGACAGTCCCCAATCTTCTTCTTCTCTTATTTTGAATTCACGACTCTGCATCATGTCCTATAGTTCATATTTTCTCTATGAAATCGAATTATTGTAAATGTTGATTTAGTTGCCCTCGAATGATTTTAAGTAACTTTTCTGCGTCCAACTTACTATTCCAAATCATCAAAGTTAAAGCAGTTCAAGATTCGGACCAAAATTTCTTTGTTAAATCTGTCAATTTACCTCCAATGTGGATATTTCTGTTTGCTTTCTAATTTCGGCTCATTAGGCACGCCAATGCTAAATTCCAATGATTACCATCCAAAATCCTAATCAATTCTATGGTATCTTTTGAAATTATTATTAGATCGATGCCTCTAATTAAAGTGCTCTCGAAAGATCATGCTAGGAAAGCAAAATTTTGCGTTTGACTATCTTGACCAATAACAGCAAAAATGAGAATAAAGGAAGAAGATGATAAGAGAGAAAGAGCTAGCTAGACAAAGCCTAAAGAGAACAAAATAAAGCAAATGGAAAGAAAATCTGTAAACGTTGTAGGCTTTTGATTTGGCACTGGACAAGTCAAAAAGCATGAGATACTGCATGACTTCATTCTTATGATTAGTATTGAGAAAACATATCATACACTTGAGCTATGAGTAAGAATTAAAAGCATATGTACTCTTTTGATTCTCTCCAATTCTAACTTTTAGTATCCTTATTTTGACACTTTGTTTATGGGGATTGCAATTTAAAATTTGGATCTTGAGAGCTTGAGATTGTTAGAGACGCATGTAGCTAGCTAGTAAGGTTATATGTCCCAAACAAGATCAGTGTTTGCAATGCTAAAATGTGTCAATAGAGTTCACGGTGTATTTTTGCAATTCATATGATATGATGGAAAAACTAAGAGACGTGTTACAATATTGATATTTTAAACACTAAATGTTTATGTAAGTTTTCCGCATCTGTGATTTATAACCTAGTTTGTAAATATGAAATATGCACGATGTGAGGACTTTGAAACAATATAACGTTGCAAAACGACTAGATTTCTTCGACTAAGTAACTATTGGGTCATACCTTTCACCTTGCAAAACTGCAAGTTTGATTTGCATACCATACCATAGTGATTAGTATGAGGGCTCGAAGTTAGTCCAGTACCATGTGTAGCTCTTGTGCTGCATTGTCAGCCACCTTCTCAACTCTCCAATCCCAGAGTAATCCATGTGTTAAACCCCTAAACTAAGCTGTTCCAAAAATGGAAATTCATGCCAGACTTGATCAAACACCACAGATACTTAACTCCAAGCTTTCCTTATTCTGCTCCATCAGCTTCATCTTATAAAATTCCAAAACCTCACCTTCTTCCTCTTCCTCCACCTTTATTTTAACGAATGGTCAGAGATCCATGACGCCACCACCACCGCTGCGAAGAAACCCACGGTATAAACTAGGGAAGCAAAAACCAGCTGTAGATTTTTATCTCCAGTAAGGACGAAAATGACCCCACCACATGCATGGCTATCAGACTCCCTCACATGTCCCAGAGCAGCAGTTTAGGAATCTGATGGAGAATTATACGAAAACGATGAGGCAAAGCCAGCAAGGGGGAAACGGTTCAAGATTGCCCCTGCGCCAAGATAAGAGGTCAAAGTGGTCCTCCACTGGTCAAGGGAAGGGCAGATTGGTCAATTCACAACAGCAGGATCTGGCCAGAAGAAGAAGTTGGAAGCAGAGCCCCTTCCAATTTACTTCTTCTCAATAATGCATCAACAAGGGAGGGCATCTTTTTTAAGCTCTGCATGCCTCTAAATTCTGAAAACCCCAGTTTTTTATGTCAAAAATCTCTAACATCCATGAGGGGGACTCTAAAGTATTCAGCTTAAAGAATTGGGGAGGAGCTAATAATTCTGAATTTTATACTGTGTGTGTGTCAGACAAGCTCACCCAGATCCACAATTCCATCATCTTCAATAGGATTCTCCTCAATTTCCATGCCAAAAGGGACTAGCTTTGAAATTTTGAACCTTTACCAAGTTACCAAAAGCAAGAACAGCAAGAAAAAACAGTGCCCATTTAGCTAATTTGATTGTGTTTCATTAACAGAGCATGTAACACAAGAAATACTGATCTCATTTCTCATTAGACTCAGAGCTACAAAAAAGCCCCAAAAAGAAAAACGGAAAAATTATGTACAAGTATAAATCTTCCTCAAGAAAAAGCTAAGAGCTGAACTGGGTTTTCTGAGCCAAACCCAGACACCAAAAACTCTCTAATATAACTAAAGCAAGGATCTTTAGAGAGAGAGAAGAAAAAAGGCCATTGCTTGCTATCTCTCTCTCTTTTTATGCATCCTCTGTTTTCATGAATCAGAGTAATCATGCCAGCAGATGAGCATAGTGACACAGCGTCTCATGATGTAGAACCTTGCTCTCTGTTCCTTGACCAATCTAGCACACTTTCTTGAAAACGAACACCTTCTGTTTGAAGACTTGTGGCAATTAGATGAAGCAGAGCGGCTTGATCTTGAAGAAGACAAGGACAGAGACGACCCTTCTTTCTTTGACAGCTTCCATTTCTCATCAAAGTAGAAACTGGGTGGTGGATGATGATGATGAGCAGCTGAACCAGTAGTGGTAGCAGAGGTGGTACTAGCAGAAATAGAAGAAGCCATGGTGATGCAAGAACAGTTCTTGAATAGTGCCTTTGTTTTGGCTTTTGGGAGAGAAGCAGAAAGAGGAAAAATGGAATAACAAGAAGTGGGTTTTTGCAAGTAATGAGAGACTGAGTCACTGGAGGTTTGGTATTTATAAGGAGCTGGGTTTTGCAGATGGGTGTGGCAGTGGGTATCACCTGGGCCTTCTCTGCCTCGAGAGGTCCACCATGAGTTTTAATTTTTTACTTCAAAATTTACACAGACGAAAATGCTTGTGTTAAGGTTAAAATTGCTTGTTGCTTATTATAATAGAGCTTGGTTGTTTATTCAGAAATGGAGTATTATTAATCTGGTGGGTTCCCAAAGCAAAACGTCATGGTCTACTTAGATCAGTAACTGCACCAAATCTCACACTAGCAGTCTAGCTTTGTGATGACGCTGTGACTGTTTTTCTAGGGTTCATGGAGCTTCAAAGCTATGTACAGTGATGACCCTTTCGATAAAGAGAAAGATTTGCAGAGCAGAAGAAGATAAAGATTAGGGATACCCCTTTCAGAAAGTTTCAAGCTTTATCTGGCAGGGACAGTAAAAAGAGAAACTTGTGGCAACAGAGAGGCATAGTTTTTTTTTTTTTTTCCCTTACTTTTTCAGTTTTTTACCTCAGGAATAGGCAATGAGTGTTTTACAAATGGTGAATTGAGTCTGTGGATGTGACTTTACATGAGACTAGCAATGCCCTTCTTGTTGCAATTGATCAATCAAGGGCCTTAGCTTAGAATCATGATTTATATAGTGACATATCATGTATTGATTCACAAGGTGTGATCAAATCAGTAGAGACTAGAGAGTGTCTTGAGCATTCTAGATGGGGGAACACGTCATTCAATGTGGTTTGATCATGGTTGTGGCAATTTGGGTTGATGGGAAATTTCATAGGGGGTGTTTGGTACCTTCTTTGCTTCAAATGTTAACAGGTCTGATAAGTCATGTGGTGACCTGATTTAGTGTCTGCGTAACTCAATGTTGTCAAGTGTGATTGGAGTAGAAATGGAAAAAGGAAATTCTATAAGGGTGATCTAGACTACTCTAGAGAGATTCTGAAATGGAATTTTGGACTTTAGGTCTTGGAGCAGTTGTCACTTGTACTGGTTTGGGCAGAGGCAAATGCAAGAGGGGTAACGTTAGTACAAAATGTGTTGTGCCAAAAGAATTGGAATTATTCATCATCTAGCATTCTAGCTCTCGATTATTTCTGATTTGTTTCTAACTTCTAAGAGTAGTTGTCACTAATCTAGTAATTATGAAAATGAAAGCCCTATAAATTTTACCGTATTTTTTTTTACAAGAAAAATAAATTGCAATGAGTAGCCTCTTTAACATCCAACACATAAAAATCTATAAAAAAAAGTCGTATGAGTCTGAGGAGAAACCCCATCTAACCAACGGTTATATATGGATTACTATTCTAACTCTTTTTATTTTTGTTTTGTTTGAAGCTAGCATTAGCACTACGACAATAACTCTTGATTCTTTTCCATTGAGAACTTGTGACCCTTATTTTTTTTTACTTTTTATTGTTCTTTGTGACCCTTATTTTTTTCCTTTTTATTGTTCTTGACCTCAATGTATCAATTTAAGAGATCTTGAAAAAAAAACATGGTTATCGATTTTTAGGAAGCGTACAATTTGTGTTTCTATTACCATTGCCACCGCTACT
>NC_020497.1:16336256-16351644 GCF_000184155.1 Fragaria vesca subsp. vesca
GGAATGAACTTTTTGTACGTAAAATACCCTCACATAATTATAATTGCTCATGGTGGAATAAGAGTTGTTATGGGTCCCACTTTCAAACCCGGAATTAATTTCTTGATAACCCAGATTTGTAATATCAAGAGGGGAGGTGGGTTTGAGAATGATCAATCCGGAATGAACTTTTTGTACCCAAAATATCCTAACATAATTAAAATAACCCCATATTCCCATATTTTTAAAAGGTAATTTAGTAATCATACTAGTTTAATTGTAATTTCATATGGTAAGTAAACAACATCAATCGCAATTAGTTCCATTTATATTCTAATTCCATGTGATAAGTAAACAACTCAATAGAATTGAAATATGCACATACTATTCAATTCCATCTTTCATTCATTTCATCTCTCATTCCTGATGAATTCTATTCTAAGTAAGTAAACGTGTCATTAATGTAATTTATCACCCTTCTTCACCACGGTTAATTCCTTCTTTATTTTCAAAGACATCTAACATGATATTGTTTGTAAATTACATCAAGTTTAGGTGTAAGCTAACCCTAATTGTATATACGTCCCATACAATATGCCCATACTTTGGCTAAAATAGAAAAATGCACAAAAAGCAAAATGGAGGATTATGTACTAATTTTGGGAGTAAGGATAGGGTGAGATCACATGCTGCACATGGTAACTGCATTGTTAAGTGGGCCCATTCCTTTGACGGTTGATTATGCGTTAGAGTTGATTTTTGCTTGTGTCCCTTTGCACACGTGTCGGTTGGCACAACGGGAGGCTTTTTGTTCCCAGTCGCTCAGACCAAAAGTCCGTCCCGTGCTCTACTTTCCATTGGTTCAACGGTCAATGTTGTTCACCAAGAGAGAATCTGCACCGTACACGACTATAAATCAAAAGGTAATATGGATTTGGGGACTTTGACCCTTTTTCTATTTATTCTTGCTAGGATGGAAAGTGAAATTTGCATATGCAACTTCGGATTCGAACCTACCCGGTAGGGCTGCTATTGCGAAAGCATGTTAGACTGCAAGTAAAGTGAAGACAGTATACTTGTATAAGTTTTTTTAGTAATAGAATGTTCTTGGTTCGAACCCAGTTTGAGAGAATCAGAATGGGTCATACTTAGATTGTTCGACGGCGGAGTAGTAACTCACTCAACCACCATTTTGAAAACTTTGGATTGAATTGAAATCAACCACGATTCGGGTGAAATGATTTCACTCTTGAACTACTTTAATGCTCTACTTATCTACATACAAAGCTCATTTTGTTACACTTTGTTCTTGAATAGATGAAACTCCACATGATATGAAAGAAATGAAATCGTTTAACAATTGCTTAAGTATTTTGTCTTAGATGTCCATTAATCAATGTACTAGTTAATCACTACAAAAGCATGTTCATATTGTCTTGTCATATTGGTTTTGTTCAATACATGCATTTAGATGTCCAACATTTCCATTTATATAAAAGCCAGATAACTCCATTAATAATTCTCTAAAGCCCCCACTAATAATTGAATTTGCACTCTTTGTCTGGAAATTTCATACATCATCCTTCTCATAGATAACCAACCATGGGGACACCAAATCTTCATGCTGCTTACAATTTACTAATGCAATGAACAGTTCTCCAACTTAATCACTTCATTTCCACTCAAAAATGTGTGTTTTCTCCCAAACAACATAATATTCCAGAGCATGCTAGAAATCAAGGACCTGTGAGGCTGTGATCCACATTCTCTAATCACTCCATTGAAATGGGAACTTAACTAGAGCACTAGCTAATGTAAATCAAGTCCTCTCCATTTCGTAAAGGGAAAGTTTGCTTTTGCTCGAAGACTAGTTACCATTATTTCACTATGATCTTCACCTCCCTTTAGTAATGGTTAGCTCGATCTGCACAGAACCTATACGCAAGAAAAATGATCGAGGTGCATAAATATATACATGTAGAGCCCTCTTTTTAACATGCATTGTTCAAGGAACAGGGAACACGTACTAGTAATTTTATATTTCTGGGTTTCTTTTTCTTTTTTCTTCCATTGGATTCAATGGGTATCTATCTTTGTGTTGCTTTCCCATTAGCTTGGCTGGTAAGAGCTATATATATAACTAAACTTGATAGTTTTGTTAAATGAAAAATTTATGCAGCCGCTTAAAAAGCTAGCTACATATCCAGAGTTTAATAATATTGCAGTCATATGAGTCATCTCTAATTCTCTACCTCATGAGTAACAGTGTCTAGAAGCTAAAATGCATGAGGCATCTAGGATCATGGGCAGTTAGTCAATCTCAGAATCAATTAAGCTTAATTAATCAAGCTTTGGTATTTAATTGCTTAGTTAGAGATTCTTGCCGTTTGCTGTTCTTCTTTTTCAGAGTTGAGGTTTAGGACCACTAAGAAAAATGATTCTACTAACAGAGACATTGTATAAATATACATGTAGCAGCTTTATCAGTTTTAGCTATTTTGGCTATCAGAATTATTAGCTAGGTGTACTGGGAAAATGAAGGATTGGATTGGAAGGAGCCCAGAAACCAAGAATGAAATTTATCAGAGAGCTCAGCTAGCTGCTGCAAATTCAATTAATATCATGCAGGAGCTGAAAAATAATTGAAGGAGTATGTTGATGGGATGGGTGACATTAACTCTAAAAATCAAAGTGGTCCTTATGGTTACTATTTATGCATGGCTCATTATTTGGGGGTGAAATTTGATGAGTTCTTTATGACCAGTCTAGGAAAATTGAAGTCCAGCTGCACATTGAAGAAACAGTTCAATTTTGCTAATCAGACACCACATGTAGAACCCCAAAAAGACATTTTAATTTAGAAATATGGAGGAGCAATCTGTGATTTGATTTGATTGAGGGAGTGGTGAACTATTACCTCAAAACTAATGCTGCAAAATCAATAAACTATCCAACAATATCCCCAGTGCTATGTGTAGCCATGCAGATACTATATACCTATAGTTCATGAACCTTAAGCTTTGACCATATCTAATGGGGGGTTGCAACCACATTATTAGTTTATATTATAAATTTAGTGAAATTTAATGAATCAGTTCCACAATTATATCATAACCCTTGTTCATATTACCAGTGGGATCAGATTATGAGTCCTGGAATCCTGGTATGCTGGTATGCTGATCAGAAGCCCTTTTATGCCAGAGAAAGTGTGAGAGAGGATCTTTTATCAAACTGGTTTTACATGTCTTCTAGCTATACAAGTGTTTATGCATATGGATCAGCAAAGAAATCTTCTGAAGGTTTTTCTTGATTGATTTTGTCGTGACGATTACGAAGACGATCTGTATAGAGATTTTCATTACCTTGCTAAGATCGAGCATCTTCTCGAAATGGAAAATTAGACTTGATACAGATGTTCACTAAGATTTGCCTCATGATCTTCAATTTGTCACTGATTTTTGTTGTAAATGAGATAGGACAAAGTGATTGAGGTAATATAAAGAAACCTCCTTTTGTTTCCTTGCACGACATGCATACACATATACTGAACAGAAGGCTGATTAGCTTCTTTCCTAGTTGAATTTACCAGACCAATTGTCTTAATTTCAGTGAAGCAGCAATTTCTCCATGCATTACTTCAAGCGGATGAGTTTAGTAACATGCAACTGATATAATCCCAGACAGAGATTTCCTCTACATACTCACTGCAAATAAAAATGTGATACAATTTGATATAAACAAACATACATCTTCTTCTGCGGCAAGCAATGCTTCCTGAAACGTGTATAATAAACCTGCATAAAACTACTTTTCATGAACCAAAAGTCAGAATCTTAAACAATTCTTAATGTGGCTCCTTTCTCTTGTGCACCACAATCAATCATTAGCTCTAAATTAAAATGGAGGATCAGCAGTATTGTTAAGTAATGCCCTTTCAGTTGGATGAAGGAACATATATCAAAGCTTCCTCATTCTAGAAGTTAAGTGCATTGGCTGATCAAAGTTTTTTATGCACAGCACATCAACTTGAACAACTCAAACAGGTAAATGAAGATTTGCATAATGAAGTGGGATCTTATTCCATATATGATCACTATAACTATCTGTTCTTCGGTTCTTCAACATACACTGTCGCACGTCTGTTTCATATATCCTCTATTTCAAAAATACTTTCACATGCTTCCATGTGATTCACCTAGATGGATGATCTGACTTGATCTTTCAAACCACTAGTTAACAGTATATGTAAATGGTAAATAACATGGTGAAACTCGGTGTTAGAACACATAGAAATAATGAAAGTAATGATGCATGAACTGAGATACCTTTCGGTATCTGGTTTTCCATTTGTATAAAGTTCTACTGTTTTAGGATTATTTTAACTAAATCTGGAGATTGATTGAAACATGAATGTTGTCCTCTTCAGTCCTCTGCGCTATTTAGAATGATAAAACTCATTATAATGAAGAGAAAAGTCATTATTATGCTTCTGGTACAGAGATATACATTGTAGTACTAGTATATAAAAATGTTGCAACCTCATACTCATTTTCAGTTAAATAATGTATAATCATATATAAACTACAGGATTAGTCTTTATGCTCTAAAGAGTTGATTTATACTATATAGTCACTCAAGTTTTCGACTCCTGAAATCTGACTAGGCCATTGCTAGACTGCTAGTACTACAAGTTAGGTCCCTGCAAATTTATATAGCTGCATAATGGAGTTCAGGAGTTGGATAACTATCTCACATGCTTCCATGTGAGGAATGCATGCATATTCAAAACCCTCGGGGAATAACTACCACTGAAAAAGAGAAAACAAGTTCATGAGTCAACTTTCTAACACCAGTTTTCAGGGGACATGAAACGTCATTCCCTATATACTTGTTCAGATATCATAACTTACATTTCTTATTGATCAGTAGTTTTAAGCAAACTTATATCAAATTAGAGAGACAAGAAATCATCCCTGCTGAATGAAAATTAAGGTGTTCTGATATTTTAGTTCTGGTTCTTTTTCTTGGCTGAGATTCTTATTACTTGATTATGATCATGATTACAGATTTAGAGAGAAGATCCTGTTCCCATATGGGTAGTTAATTAGTCAATTCAAAGTTAGTAGTTAAGCCCAACTACACAAGTTTTGGAATTGATTAACGTACTAAACCACTTTTGTCCTGTTCAGTTCTTGTCCTACACAAGGATTTATACCATTTCTCTTCTAATTCTATGATGTGCTTACCAAGCTACCAGCCATTTAAATGGTAAAGAGGCGTCTACTTCTTCCATTGCACTAGCATATTTACATAACCAAATTTAACACAAAGCTAACAAGCAAGCTGCCAAGCTGCAAGTTTAATACAATGCAGCAGTTACAATATAAACTGCAGCCAAGCCACCCACCTTTTAGAATCGCATGTCAATGGGACAGGGAACATGAACTCCAAAAATGTTTATCAACTAGTTTTTTTTATTTATTTATTTATTTTTATTTATGGAATCTCATATAATTATATGCATATGTATACCTCAGGCCCTTACCTCACTATCACCAGTCAAATCTTCTAAACTTCAGCTGCACACAGAAATGATTTAACAAATTAATTAAGAAAATAAGGAGGTGGAATCATCTTTCTTTTAGTTGTGGATTTGCAAGCTGTTGTCTCTTAGTTAAAGCTGAAAAATCAATATCGGGTCAATAAGCTTTCAACATGATCCCTTCTGATGTGTTTAACCATGCAGATAATACAACAAAATCAGATAAAATCTGCATTTTGAAGCAGCTGCAATTAGACAATCCTTTTAGGTGATTGAACAATTATTTTTCATCTCCAACCTTTTTATTTCTTGACCTTTTTGCAGAGAACAATGATGATCTGCAATTCTGCATAGAGACTTTCTATAGCTCGATCCTATTTAGGGTCAGTATCTTCTCGATTATGCAAATGAGTAAATCATATGCTTAATGCAGATCAACTTTACTAGATATGTGCCTAATGACTTTCAGTATCAGTTCTAATAACTGTTTTGTTCTCTGACTAAGATTGAACGAAGGAAACAAACTAATAGCGACTAGGTAACAAGGAACTCCAATGGTTTCATTGCAGTTTATCACTGTATATACCAAGAGAAAGAATGAGAGCAAAAAATGCAGGGAAGTGAAGTGAGCACTAAGCACTTTCTTTTGGGGGAATGCAACTTAAAAGGTCTCTGAATCTCTGAAGTAGTGTCAAATTCTTCATCCTAATTCGAAGTACTGGATCAAACAAGAACACTTTGTCTCTCTATAGGCCACACACACATTGACTACTTGCATGTTTCTCATTCGGGCTTTTCAGTGAAGCAGGACACTTGCCTTGCTTCCTTCCAAGTGGTTAAAATCCCACATGCACCTAATCCCAGGACAGAGATTTCCTCCATTCATAGAATACAGAAGCTCACAGAAATTGATGCCTCTCTGCATATATTGTATAAGCATACATTTATCTTCTTTAACAGCATTGCTTCCTTCTTATTTCATACCTGCATATGTATATGCATAGGCTACTTACGATGAACCAAAAGTACTTAGATTCATGTAAGTCATAAACAATCAAACCTTTTGTGCTCCAGAATCAATCATTAGCTCTGATTGACAAAGGGAGGAGCAGCTCCCTTAAGTCATGCCATGTTACTTGGATGAGGGAACATCCACCCTTAATTTAAACTTTTCTCATTCTATAAATTAAGCTCTCTTATATATATATATATATATATATATTTATATATATGATTTTCTTCATGCTTGCAATCTGTATGAAGGTATCTTTCTTTCACTTGTGATTCACGCTCATGATTGACAGGTCAATTTGTTATCCTACTTCAGTACAAATGTTCAATATCAACATGAGAAAACTCAAACAGCCTGCTAAATCAAAGATTTGCATATATATTGCAGAAGGATCTTATTCCCAGGTTGCATGTGATTTCATCATTTAGATAGATGATCTGAATATGGTATCTTACACCAGTAAATAACAGTTTGTTTTCATCGGCCGGATTCCTAGCAAATTAGCATCAGAATGGTAATCTGATTTCCACTCCCACAAAGAATATGTGCAGCTAAATCATGTGCTTGACTGAAACATGAATGTTGTCCTATTCTGTCGTGTGTCCTATTAAGTTGGCTATTCGTAGTAGTGGTAAAATCTACAACACTATAAGGAAGAAGTCCGTGAATGCTTCTGGTATAGGACTAATATTTAATCATGAGTATACAGAATACATTAGAAAAATGAAAATTGTGGTATCTAAAATAGTAGTTTATGTTCATTCAACTTCTGCAGAGGCAAATGAGACCAATTACATAGCAGAAGAAGATTTTATTCCTAATGATCAGGTCAATTTAATTAGTTCCATGATTAATTAATTGGCTGTTTCATCAAGTTGAATGACTAATCAACACATGCCTCCATGTGAGGTATATACAAGTTTCAAACTCCCAGGGAATAAACATTGCTCATATGGCCACTACCCACATATATAACAATGAAACTGAGAAACAAGGGAAAATAAAACATGAAGAAGAACAACTACCAACCAAAAACTCAGTCAACTCTCTACCTAGCACCAATTTTAAGGGGACATGAGACATCATTCCCCATAATTTTGTTCAAGTAAAATCGAAGCGAGAATGAATTAGTGAGACAAGAAATCGTAAGATGATATCGATTGGATGTGTGCTCTAAGCCTATAAGATTTCTTAGGTAATGTATAAGAGAATATCTAGCTAGCTTGTTCCCCTTCGCCAGTTTATCTTCTCTTTAGATATATATCATGCACATTATAGGGGTGTATGAAAGTTTCAATAGTCCTTGCAATATAAGGAAATCAGATCGATCTTTCAGTCTTTCAGTTTGCGAAAAGATTAGCAAAGGGAGTGTACTGCTAGGAGTATATTGTTCATTACTAGCTTGGGTCATCATCAGAGTCCAGGAGAAGGCCCATCCTTAAAATTCATTCATCAAAAGTTCAAAACAAATGAAGCAGACAAGTATTGACTGTATTGTTGTGAGCTTAGGATTACAAGAATTATTTCATGAATAGGATTTTACTTGAAATTTATGAAATAAACACAGCTGTGCTATTTAGAAGTTTGATCCAAGTTCTTTTCTTTTTAAGAGGTGGAATAGAATACTGCAACTTCAGTTTAGCTCAAATGCTGAACTTTTGGGTGGTCCAAATGTGTATAACAGTACTTGTATATGGAACAAGTTAGTGATATCATGATTATCATCTACAACGAAAGCATATATCTCCTTTTTAGTATATAAATAAAGTACCTTTCGTTGAAGGGCATGTTCTTGTATGTATCCATCAGACTAGGATGTGATGTAAATGATCCGACTACCAAACCTACCTAGTTTGGAAAATGTAATGAATTTCTTCTACTAGGGTTCACTTATTTCATAAAACTCAAAGCTGAAATGAGAAAATGACATAAACATATTCTAATTGTGAGTTATGTATGAGGTCCCAAAAGAACATGGTTTAAACTCTGAAGCTGATATATGGGTTGCTAGACACTGACAAACTCATTCAACAATAGGATTATGTAATAGTATCCCCCAAATTGAATAAACCAAAAGAAAATATTTTCAGTTATTAATTGTTGAAGAATTCATATCAATTCAATCCTATCAAAACCTTCATATATATGCAAAAGATGTATTCAAGGTACAAACTTGAAATTGAGACACAACAAGAGACATTGTATAAAACATTACGACATGACAACCAAGGAAACTCTGATATATTCAAGCTTATATATAATGTACTTCTCAAAAAGCTTATAGATAATGTATCTAGAAACCAATCACGTCCTCAAAGGGATGAAAGTGCAAGTAATATTCCAAAGGAGTAGTGTGTGATATCCTTCTACAGTTATTTAGAGTACGTATTATGCACATGGATTTTGTAGGTCAAAATTTTGCTTCTGATGCACAAGGTTTCCCTCGACATGTAGTTCATTTTAGAAGATATTTGCAAATTGATGCACATAAATACACAACCACTTCGATCAAAATCATCAATGTTTTCAAATGTTTTCCATTCAGATTTAAGAGCAATAAGCTGATGTGGAATGGCACAGTTAGCTACTGAAACATCATCGAAAGGTAATTCATAATTTTGGACAGAAGTAGTTGTAAATCAGCTGCAAGACAAATCACTCGCTATATATGTTACTCCGAGTGATTGATTAAAGCAAAACTTGGATGAAATGAATCTCAAGTGTTTCCTTCAGATCGATCATATCCTCGTAGTGTTAACCAAGTAAAATCATCACATAAATGGAACTGCTACAATGATGTAAGGAGCTCAAAACCCTAAAATCAGTGAAATGGTACTACTCTGCATCATCAATAAAAGCCGTATAAATCACCCCAATTTCATAGCTGCCAATCTTACATAAAAGCATTCTTTTGTGAAAACAGACCCAGTAAAAAAAAAGTACACAGTAGATTTCAGTTTAGCCATGGAAAGATGAATTATTGTCGGTATGATCCTTGTTCCATATTTCCAAAAAAAATCATGTCTCAAAAGAAAAAGATAGTGAGCAATCAGGCGAAAGCTAGCTAGCTGCAGGAATATAAGTCATGAACTATCTTCAGGGTTCAAAAAAGCGGTGAAATCTATATGGAGTACAGATTTTCGACCAGAAGTACAGACATACCTGAAATCCCCAGTTCTGCAACTCAGAAAAATTATTACCAAACATCCCCAGAAGATATTATTCCAATAACCTAACAGATCTCTTAGCTAGAATAGCTTACTCCATAACCACTTAGATCAAGATCTTCTGGCCAGTCCCCACAAGTACTGGAGCTATTTCTCAGTGAGGACAGCTAAATGGCAAGAACCGTTGTGATTGTAAAAATCGAAATGGAGCAAGTGGAATCGGAAGAAAAGCTAACCGACACAAACCCCAAACCATGTTTAGTACTTAAACAAAGCGACCAGCAAGAATCACGAGCATCACTGTCGAGATTGAGTTTAAGTACATGATAAGACTAAAAAAATAACAATATTTGTCCTTGTTCTTGTTCCCGCATGGTTAACAAATCCTTAGGCATCACTATCTATCTCCAAAATTATAAAATTAAGAAATATTTACCATGATTTTGAAGTTCATCATCATCCAGGTAATGGATCCATGTAGAGCTAGGTACGTTGCAGTGTAAAATAGTCGTTTATTTGCCGCTGCAGCATCATCAAGATTCCCAAATCTAACTTAAGGGCCTGGCTTTATCAACAAAGTTAAGCTTAAGCCGCCCCTAAAGATTGTGAATCTTGAAGATGCTCCACCCGCAAACACTGACTGGATTTTCTTTCAGATCAGATCAGATCAGATCATCTTCTTTCATAGATTCATTCAGAACGGATTAGGGGGCTGCGCAGGACTGGAGGAAACCCTAATTCTCTAACCCTAGATCTGATGATGTATACCAACAATATAAAAACCAAAGAGGGGCTAGTAAGGGTTTAGGGCGACCTTTTATACTGAAGGAACGAGTCGACCTACACATAAATAAATGACCAACTATGATGGTAAAAAGAAAAGACCCTCTTCCGCTGGGTAGAAGAGAAGACTCACTGTGCTTAAATAAACCATGAAGGGAAGAAAATGGTGGAAGAGGATTGAGGAACTGAAGAGGGTTTGGGGGGTATAAATATATGGAGCTTCACCGGATCAATAGGTGAACGAGGAGAAAGTTGGAATAGTCATGACTGAGAGAGAAAGAATAGGTAATTAGTTGGTGATGAGAGAGAGAGAGAGAGAGAGAGTAGCTAGGCACAATGAGTGAACAGTTATCAATCGTAATCGTTGGAACCAAAAAATGACCAAGAGCTTTAAAAACCGCTCTGACCCAGTCTGTGTACCAACAGATTTCAACAGAATAATATTATGCCTTCAGACACCTCACTCTCACTCACCGACTCTGCAAAGTTGAGTAACTAAAGAAAAGGCTAACCCCAAGATGAGCAGGATGGCCAAAATCGAAATCTTAACCATAAAAAGAAACCACGAACGTTCATTTGGGGGAGATGGCGTTTAGGTTTGGAGAAACTGTTGCGTCCTCCACAAGCATTTCTTCAAGATCAAAACGGGTTTTGGGGGCGGATTTGACACCATGACCCTGACCCGTTCATAAATTTAGGAGGTTCTAAAATTAGGGTTTAAGGTTCCTTGTGTTGATCCCTCATTTCCCATTGTTGGTTTCGTTTAAGAGTAGTTCACACAAGTTAATACCCTTTATTCCTTTAATGGATCTGTGTTGGGATTTCGATTATCATATCTGTATACACCTGCGTGAAGCGCCGTGGTTATTTGCCAGGCTCTTATTTGCCCTTTCTTTCTCAATTCACCTATCACATTCATATATACCTTGCTTAGATCTAGTTAATTAATTGGTTTTTATATTGCCATCATTTTACTGGTAGAATGAAGTTAAATTTTGGTTAGAATTTTAAATTTTGCTACAATAACATTCCAATTGACATGTGGAGCATTTATAACTATTCAATTTGTGGCATTTTGGACGTAGTAATTACCTTCTTTCTGTTTTCTTCTTCTTCTCCTTCTCTTCCTTCTTACCCCAACACCCCATTCCACTTCTGTAATTAATGTTATTGTTGAATTTTCTTTACCATAATTCTGAGTGTCTGGCTTGACATTAACCCCACAAGTAGTCATGTTAACTATTATTGTGACCTGCAGCACTTAATTATTTTGAATTGCCATTTCCACCACTCTCAGAAGCTCATAATAATCTGCCGGTCATTTTCGATCTCAACTAAAGGATCCATATATTAATTCCCACCATAAAGATTAATATGTATGCATTTCCCTATCTACTCTTTACTTTTCCTCTTAAAATCGGATCGTTTCTCAATTTATACACGTCACTTCTTCGGTATGAGGCTAGGTATATATTTCATATCATCGTTATTATATATTGCATATCATTGTTCTGTTGTTTCAAAGTCTAAATTAAATTATCTTTGAAAAATAAGAGAAGTGAAATCTACACATCTTAAATTGTAATCTACACATCTACTTTCTTTTTTTAGTAACTTAAATTTTGTCTTTAGTGACTTAAATTTTGTCTTCATATGATAATAATTACTAAAAATAGAAAATGGGTGTGTAGATTACAATTTGGGGTGTGTGGATTTCACATCTTAAAAATAAAGATAACAACATAATTTTCACATAAAAACATAAGATTATTCATCAATTGTCTAAAAAAGTTGAGATGATGCCGATATCTTAAAGATAAGATTACACTAATCTTATCTGCATCTACCCTTATAATTGATTACTTGCACATATACAGGACATGCGCAATACCAACAAAAAAGTATGATTCCTTGGAGATCGTTTCCCACCGAGAAACCTAGTTCATCAGAAGCTGAGCTAGTTGATGATCGTAAATATATATGGCCTCCAAGAAAAGCTTCCTGCCGTAACAAGAAAAGAAAAATGGAGATTGTGAGAGTCTGAGAGAGACAGAGTGAGTATGCATAGACAAGTGACAACATTAAAGTCCCGGCGTGGAGAATGCAGACTGTACGGACGGTGGAAAAATATAGAGTTAGGTGGAGATCGAGGAATATAACAAGTAGCTAGATCGAACAACGTTAGTCAAGCATTTGTAGCTCTGTTACTTGGCCTCCACCTCGTACGAGCACATTGTGTTGGTCACTGTGGCAAAAATAGTCTAATATGCACCCTCCATACCTCATACTTGATTAATTAATACAGCAGTTGGTACTTAATGAGTGGAGGCCAACTTAGTTATTTTTTTTTTAAAAAAAGTAAACATTTAATTTATAAATAGAATCTAAAATCCTCACTCCTCCCTACTTAAGCATCAACGTTATAATGGATAATATTCGATGAGTTCAACTGTAACCTAAACTTATTTCATAAGCTACGATACATTCTTGCAACCAACCTCATGAAGAAATAACATCCTTAAGCATTATATACCAAAACTGCTAGAATATATGCGGGGGTAATCAAATTCATGTGTTTAAGAAATTAGATCAAATGATTACGGGTAAAAGCATTCATGCGTTAACTAACACATGATGAAATCGGAATTGGCCTATATACCACATTCTTATTATGAATCGATTCTTAAATACTCAAGAGTTTGATGAGTATTCCAAAACCAACCATCCAGAATCGATACCGATTCATTTCTTTTCTCATTTGATTCCTTGTAGATACAAATATCATCTTCCATGTATTTCATGATTTTCATCATTAATATCTGAAAAATGCAGATGATGAGTGACTTAGTCAATAGCTACGCAAGAAATTAATTATTATATGCCTATATGGCTTCAATACTCAATTACAGATGTCCTATATGCCGTCTATCTATCATATGAAAGTATGAAACATTTGTTGTTTTTTGAATATTTCATAAAGGAAATAATTTGGATGACCAGCTATGGTCATTTATGGATGACAAACACCAATGAGAGATGGACAAGTGTCAATAATAATTATAAACAAACATGTCAAATACCCAAAACCTCCATGTTATGTCCTTAAATTGCAGTCAAACATTTCAAAATGGACACTTGTCCCATATTTATTGGCTGTGGTAACCTTAAGGTGACCCGTCATTGTCACCGAAATCGGTTCCTTTCATAATAAATTACAAATAAACGAAAATTGTATAATTTAAAAGGATCATTGGTACGTGACTTGGCATGGGTCCTCGTCACATTCATGCCATTGTTGAGTGAACATCTCTCTCTCTTTCGCCAAGCTCAAAGCTAGCCTCATATTAAACCAGTGGGGGACGTATCCTAAGTTAAAAAAAAAAAAACCAGTGGGGATATACTATGATCTTTTCTTTTCCTTGTGCCCTCCAATGCAATCTCATTGTCTTTGTTTTTTTTTTGTTTTTTTAACGAAATTAAACTGCCATTTATACCTAGAAATACTAATTAATTAAGCACTAGAACTACCTCCAAGGCTCCAACAAAAGCAAGAAATATCTCTTGCCTTCCATTCCATTTTCCCTTCCTTCCTTCCATCCTCCTTGTAAAGACGTTTCACGAAACGTACGTATGTTACGGTGTAGATCTCTCTATGAAGTTATGCATGTGTTCGATCAACTTATATTAGATATAATGAACGTGATCAATTTATACATAGACTAATACAGTCTTCAAAATAGTTTACTGACAGTAAAGCTTGACAGATTTGACAAGCAATGCAGGAATATTTACATCTTTTTCGTTCTAGGAACCAATAAACCCTGATATATATCATATCATATCGTAGCTAGCTAGCTATACTATGCATCATTGTACTTAATTGATTGTGCGATGCACCAAAACTAGCTTGTGAGCGAAATGATATATCAGGGAACGAAGGAAAGCCCTGAAATCTCGGTTAGAAGTACTGCGATGGAGTTTGCATGCTGCATTTTCATATGTACAACCCTATAGAAATTGAGTACCATAGCTTATTAGATCACCCCAAACTGGAAACTATAACGTCCTCTCCCTACACATCGCACACAAAGCCTGATCCCAGCGGCCCTTCTTCTTCAATTCGATATTAGATATATCCAACTTCACACGCTAGCTATCTGTCTCGTTTTCAACTTCGGTGTATATATGCAAAAGAAAATCAAGAAGCTTGGGTACGTACATGTCATTTCCCTAGATTTTAGCTGTAGCATATCAGATGTTTGTTCGTATCAAACAAATACCAAAAAAAAAAAAANAAAAAAAAAAAAAACAAAATGTTTGTTCCTGAAGCATCCAATAACCCTATGTACCTATTCCTTCTACCTGCATTGTGAATCTTTTCTTTAAATTACCGACGAATTTTTAGGTAGTCGTGTATAGAGATCGACAAAGATTTATGTCATATCACACTGATCAGTTGAGGAGAAATTAAAGCTAAGAGAGGAATCTGAGTCATGATCGAGTACTACTGGACTCTCACACACGGAAGCTTTACTGTGCTATGCGGGTCTCTTGCTCGCGATCGTTAGGTTACGACTTTCGAATTCCCATTTGGCCGGGTAGGTCCTTTCTTTAACACAGTTCTTGAGGAGGCCCTTCTCGATCAGGCTCTCTTTCTTTCATGTTTTTACTTGGTGGAAAATAGTGTCGAACAGCGCAATGAATAGATTGATTTGAGCTCTGAGATATCAGAGGGGTAAAAGCAAACACATATATACGTACGTATGTAGGGAGAGTAAAATTTCATAATGATCATGACATGCAATAGGTAAGCTAGCTGCGGTTTGAGAGGACTTCATTTCTCTGGCGATTTTGATCTCATGGATGAGAGAGAGAGAGAGAGAGAGAGAGAGAGGAGGAGAGAGA
>NC_020497.1:16351664-16413383 GCF_000184155.1 Fragaria vesca subsp. vesca
AGAGAGAGAGGGAGAGAGATGTGATGATGGTATGACGCCATAGTTGATATCATGGATCGCAGGCAGTAGTTTCACATATATATCCAAGAAAATGTCTACTCTGTAAGGCTTGTCATGATCACCTAGCCTGGTTGAGAGAGTTTCTCTTTCTTGCATTGGCTGCAGCTGCTAGCTACAACTTGCCTAGCTAGTTGGTAAGCAAGTGATGATGATCGTGTTCCTTGGGATTTCACTCACCGGCTGGTTCAAAAGAGCTAGAGCAAAGTAACACTTACTCTAGTTGATCTCCAGAAGGAACAATTATCTCAAAGCCTTTTCCTTGTGTCTAGAATTCAAATACCTGATTCAGAAGTTGTCCTAACTACTACTTACTATTATGCATGAACAACAAAAACAAATGTTCATGAAGTATTAATTGTGTGTCTAAATACTTAAATCCTTGGAAATATTTCATATACATTTACAACTATTTCTTTTACGTACTGACATAATAGTTATATACTGGAAATATATACCTACTAGAACGAAAAAAATCTAAATCCACAAGTGGCATCCAATGCTGCAAGGCACATCGATCCCAACCACAATGATTCAATACCCAGCAAGGAGACACTTACAGATAGCATCTGTACTCTAAAAACGCTCCATCTCTTTATCAGTGAGATGAATATGCTTCTGGGCTCTCTGGCAAATCACAATTTGTTTCAATAGTACAATAATTCAATCCAGATTCACCAAAAGGGACGACCCCCACCCCTCTCACCTGCACCACTCCATAGTTTTCAAACCTTTTATCACTGCTTTTCAATTGTCCGCCCTTTCCATTCCATCACCATGATGTGAACTGCTCAACTGCATTATTATTCTTATTTTCCCCGTAATTATCAAAGAAAAAGAAACTCTATTATTTCCTGGCTAGTATACACACAAACATACTTAACAAAGTTCTCATCTGCTAGAACCAAAAAAAAAAAACACACACACACACACAAAATTAATTACGTACTCTAGTCTTCACACAGAGACCAGCCAGTCAAGCAATTCCAACGGGTACAGAATGGAATAATCACATCCGGTTTGTTGGACCTTAAATGAAGCCCAATCCATTGATCCTAAGAATATAGCAAAAGGTTTGACAAAACAGTGAGCATGAAAAGAGAAGGAAGAACAGAAATATATATGCGATATAGTAACAAGAATTGATCTAAGTGATACAAGTCTAGAAAACAAACTGTTGACTTAAATTAAAAAGTTGAATACCGATTCTATGTAACTAAGAGCATATATACTCATAGAAAAAGTTACTCTTTTTAAAGCTCAAGGTTAGACGTTAAATCCAAAATTTTTGTGATAAAATTGCTAAACATAAATTCAAACTCAATGGGCGACAATTCGACTTTCTTCTTCTCTTGATGACTATTCTTTTGTTTCATCGCAAGAGATTGTTGAGGCCTTTTTGTGGGTGGCGGAGGCGGGGACGTCGATTGTGGAATTCGACTACTAGCATGGTTTGGTGTCTTAGCTTGTACCCATCTTCCTCTTCTTCCTCAGTCGCCTCACTAACATTGTCTTCTTTTGTAAGACTAGTTTGGTTTTCCATGATATAGATATATCTATGAACTAAGATTTAGTGCAATGCAGCTATGTTAGATGCGTGCATATGTGTAAACATATAGGCGTTCTCTTTTACGGATGTCTGAATTGTTATCAACTTAAATTACACTTATGTTCTACTTATTAATAAGGGAATCCGTTTAAGACAAGTACTTTGAAAGAAACCTAATTTGACATTGAAAATTATTTTAATACATGTTAAAAAATTTATCATTGTCCAAAATTTACATGAATTACTCAAAATAATAGCGCCAAATTCCATGAAAAGAAAGAAGAAACTTTTAGCGGCAACCCGGTTCGGGTTGAAGACCAGTGGGCTTTGCCCCGGCCCACTTTCTGCTAGTCATCTTCTTCTTCTTCTCTGCCATCGCTGAACCTCTCACAGAAGCTTCGGCCAGCGAAAACCTAGTCTTGGCTTCGCTAGCCATACACACAATTTCAATGCCTTTCATATCCAAAATTCAGCGGCAGACTGATTACCGGCGCTTCCCTTCTTCCACTCCCATCGTCATCGACAATGGCGCCTCCTATTTCCGTATCGGGTATAACCCCAATTCTCTCAAAACCCTAATTTTCAAACCCTAATGCGCATTTGTGTTTGGTAATTTCTGTTATTAAATTTCATATCTTTTTGTGAAAATTTCAGATGGGCTGGTGAGCCTGAGCCTCGTGTTATCTTCCGCAACATTGTTCAGAGACCCCGCCACAAAGTCACTGGTACATTCAATTCCCAGCTCCCTTTTCATATTCAGCTTTGAATTCAATCTGGGTTTTTGTTTTTTATGAAAAAGATTTTTTCTTTCTGAAGTTTCCCATTCTGTTATAGAATTTGCGTTGTGTTGCATGGTGTTTGGAAATTGGTCAAGTAGTGTTGAGAAGCTTTGTTGATTTGTGATTTGTGTTAGTGTTGAGTACATTTTGTTTGATTTTAAGAGAAATGTGTGTGTGCCCAGGTGAAACTGTGACCATAGTTGGTGATCATGATGTTGCTTTGTTGAAGTACTTTGATTGCACGCGCTCGGGGCCTCGGTCGGCTTTTGATAACAATGTGGTTTACCAGTTTGAGATTATGGAATATGTAAGCTTGGCTTGGCCTGGTCTTGTTTTGTTTACTATGGATTTGTTTTGCTGGCTGTTATGATGAGTTTACATGATTGAAGAGTACTGTGTACGATTCATTTATGCAGTAATGCAATTGTAGCCTCACTGGTATTTCTTGCGTCTGTAGATTCTTGACTTTGCGTTTGATCGACTGGGGGCTGATGGATCAAAGGTATGATTAAAAATGTACACCTCGTCACTTCGTTTTCATTAGACTTGTTGATGTTCTTGACTTCCAATCTAGAGGTTCATTTTGAAATGTGGTCAGCTTATTTGTAAGACCTTTTCCTTAACTTTTTTGCTTATTTGATGACAGAACAGATTGATCATCCTATCCTGATTACAGAATGCGTATGCAACCCATCTCAGTCTCGTAGTAAGATGGCGGAACTACTATTTGACACATATGGAGTCCCATCGATAGGTAGAGATCTAATCCAAACAATTAAAAGTTCACACATGTATCCAGATGATCAGCCCAGTGTTTTAAGGGTTATTATTACAAGATCGTGATTCACTACCTCTCTTCTTTCCATCATACTATCCTTAGTTGTTCCACTACTTCAGAATGCTTCCACACTGGTCTTTGGTCACTGAGTAATTTTGGCTTGCCTATTTTGTTCATTAATCCTCCTGCTTAATTACTTTTCCATTTCCTTGCCTACAGCATATGGTGTTGATGCTGTATTCAGCTACAAGTATAATCAACATCATGGGGTTTGTAATAAAGACGGTCTTGCTATCTGTCCTGGATTTATGACAACTCATGTTATTCCGGTATGCCTTCATGGTGTTGATTTTCTTCTACTTGAGTAATGATATAGAGTAAATATATCTCCAAGATTGAAGTCTACATGGTAAATTGTATGTGTTTTAGCATGTTTTACATCTCTGCAAGATTTGAGTATCGCATATCTATCTCTATGTTTCCTATGATAGATAAGAACTTTGATTGAATGATAACTGCATCCGAGTCCCACTGTCTTAATTGTTATAGGTGACCATGATTTTGTGCTTGTTTTCCAGTTTATTGACGGTGAGCCTGAGTATAAAGGATGCTGTCGGACTAACATTGGTGGGTACCACATCACTGACTATCTGAAGCAACTTATTTCGCTTAAATACCCGCTTCACATGTGAGTAGAATGTGGTTGTTATTCTCATTCAATCAAGTAGGGACCAATCAGGTAAGATTTCTGATTTTAGATGTTAATGACACAGGGCTAGGTTTACTTGGGAGAAAGTCGAAGACTTGAAGATGGAGCACTGTTATATTGCTCCAGATTATATGTCAGAAGCTCGAATGTTTCAGGTATAGTGAGTTTTGGTTTCCAATCCATTGTTTTTCCCTAGCTTGTGATTTAGCAGTTGCAATATTTGCATCTTTGTTTATTTGCAGAATGGAACCAAGGAAGCTGAAGATAAAACAAGGTCATGGCAGCTCCCATGGGTTCCACCACCAACTGAGGAGCCTCCTTCTGAAGAAATGATTGCAGAAAAGGCAGCCAGGAAAGAGAAAGCAGGTCAACGGTTGCGAGATATGGCTGAGGCGAAAAGATCTATTAGGATAAATGAACTAGAAAATGAATCGCATGGTTTGGGATTTCTGTTAAAGCAGCTTGAACAGGTGGAAGATCATGATATACAATCTTTCTTGTCCGCGACTGGATATATCTCCAGAAAGGAAGTAGAATCTGCCCTTGTGAAGGTAAAACAATCTTTACTAAAAGCAAAGGGTGAACAAGCTGAGTTTGAGGAGAAACCAGATACAGAGAGGTTTAATCTTTTAGATAAACCTGACCACGAGTGCACTCCTGAAGAGGTATGCTTTTTATGTCAAGTATCTTTCACATTCGCCATCATTTTGGAGTTGCTGTTTATTGACTTGGAAGATGTCTGTATAATCTGTACTCTATTCATTGTCCTGACCGCCCTATTTAAATAACCTTCATACTTCCTCTTGGGTCTTGGAATCGGCTATATGAATTATTCTGATGTATAATCTTTAGATCTTAGGAGTTAGGATGTTTGATTTGTTTGTTTGGACTTCCCTTACTATGAAAATGTCATACAACGATATTATTGCTAATCATATAATATTTGTTTTCCTAGTGGTATTTTGTTTATACTTAAAATTCTTCCTTTCTCTTGACAGCTCAAGTTGAAAAAGAAACAGTTGTTTCTAAAAACCACAGCTGAAGGTCGGCAGCGAGCTAAACGGAAACGCCATGAAGAAGAACAGGAGCGAGAAAGGAGGAATCAACAAGATGAGCAAAGACGTTTGTATGATCTTGACTTCATTATCTTCTTTTTAATTCAATGTCTTGGGGTGAGGGTTTAAGGGGAGAAGGGTAATTCTTGTAGTTGGAATAAAGATTTTGTCAATTAGAACTGATTTGGGGTATAGACATCTAGCTTTCTGTGTGGCCTTGCATATCATCAGTATGGTAGTTTCCTCTTAAAGATTAATTTTCTTCTCTCTTTCTGGCTATTGTAGAAAGAACCCAGAGCTTTATAAAGAGCAATTGCGTGCTAAATATAATGATCTTTCTGAGAAAGTGGAACAGCGAAAACGACTGAAGACAAGTAAGGGTCACACAAATGGGAATAATAATTCTGGAAATGTTGGCCGTGGTGAGAGATTAAATCCTGAACAGAGGGAAAGGATGCGCCTTTTGACCACAGCAGCTTTTGATCGCGGCAAGGGTGAGGATACTTTTGGCGCAAGAGATGAAGATTGGCAACTATACAAGCTAATGAGCAAAGATAATGACGATGATGATGAGGGACCGGATGTAGATCAAGCAGAGTTGGCACGTCTAACTTCTAGACTTCGGGTTCGTTTACTTGGTTCACTTAAATGCTTTATGGGATCCCCTTTTCACTCTGATCCTAGTATCTAATGTGGATAATTATTGTGCAGGAAGTAGACCCAACATTTGTTCCCAGATCAGATAATGGAAACTCGCAATCAGCCGAAGCACCATGGAGTCGTCCTCTAACTGAGGAAGATTATCGGATAGATTTTGGTGTCGAAAGATTCCGCTGCCCTGAAATTTTGTTTCGTCCCAACTGGATTGGGATCGATCAGGCTGGTTTGGATGAGATGGCTGGGGTCTCGCTAAGGAGGCTGCCATCTAAGGACACAGAGCTGGAGGAGAGGCTAACTAGTTCGATTTTTTTAACTGGTGGGAGTAGTCTATTTCCTGGAATGAGTGAGCGCTTGGAAGCTGGAGTCCGGATGATTACGCCATGTGGTTCACCTATAAGGGTCGTTAAAGCATTGAATCCAACTCTTGATGCATGGCGTGGTGCCTCTGCTTACGCCGCTTCCCCCGAGTTTCCATCACAAACTTTTAGTAAGCAGGACTATTATGAGAAGGGTGAAGACATAGTCCGCGGATACCAGTTTCAGTACCATGTCCTGTAGTATTACAGGTTACGGCTTATTATATGTCTATTAGATGGATCTAAAGTTCACAATTTTTCAACCAACACATGGCATTATGCCATTATTGATATTGTTTAACACCATTGGGCTGATCTCGTGTCATTGAATTTCCATATCAAAGTTGGAATGCAAGGTGACTAATGTTTTGCTTTTTACCACATAGAACTCACATTATGTCGCAACGAATTATAAACTTTCAGTAAATGATGCAACATATTTAATCTTGTTACAAACATGTCCAAACTGTGATTCACCAACTATTATTTCCAATCAACTCAAATCTATCCAACTTCAAGTGATTAGTGAAGCCAACTATTGAAATCCGCCCGATCATGCATAAGCGGGTAAAACATTAACCTGTATGCTTTACCGAAACCGTTTACCTATTCATACAATTGGTGACCGAAACAATGTTAGATTTAACTGATGTCCTGACTTCGAACATAGTAGTGAATCAAAACCGAAAGATGAGATCAGAAATTGATCGAAAAATCCACAATCCTAGCAAACTATACCTTCCCAACCCAAAAAGGAAAAGAAAAATGAAAGGGAATATATATAGTAACTAGTGCCAGCCCCGCACACAAGATCGATGAATAGAAATGACCGTTGGAGCATATTAGCTACGCTCCCAATATATATGACCGTTAGACCCAAACCCTTGTTCTTCCTCACTCCTCACTCCAAACACCAAACCCTCTCTCCTTCTCCGATCTGAGTCTTCTTCTTCCATCTCAACTCTCCAGACCCACCAAAACCCACAAAAATGGATTCACCCCAAACCCGCAAAACCGTCCTCAACCTCCCCACCGGGATGTCAGAGTCGACTCTGCGACTCGATTCGCTCTCCAGCTCCTTCCGTGGCATCTCCACCCTCTCCTCGCCGTCCAAGACCTCCACGTGCAGCGACAGGTTCATCCCCTGCCGCTCGTCGTCGAGGCTGCACCAGTTTGGCCTGAACGACAAGTCGTCGCCGGTGAAGGACGGCGGGAATGAGGTGTATCAGAGGCTGTTGAGGTCTGAGCTTTTTGGGTCTGATTTTGATTCTTTTGGGTCTCCTGCAGGTGGTGGTGGACAGGTGGCGTCGCCGATTAGTCCCAGCAAGAATATGTTGAGGTTCAAGACGGAGCATTCCGGGCCTAACTCGCCGTATTCGCCGTCGATTTTGAGGCATGATAGTGGGCTGTCTAATGAGAGCTGTACACCTCCTAAGCCGCCCAGGAAGGTCCCCAAGACACCCCATAAGGTAGTTTATCTCAGATCTTTTACCTTTTGTACTGTTGTGTTGTGAATGTGTGGAGAATACCCATTAGGATTTACTGGGAAAGTGAATATTTTTGTGTATTTTGATGATCAAAGTAACTGAATTAGCTGAATCTGAGGATCAAGTTTATTCCTTTTGCACATTTTGATGGTGGAGACCCATTTAGGTTGTTCTGTTTGTGTGAATGTGCTGAACCAACTAGCTGAAATTGAGCTGTAATCTTGTCATTTTAGGTGTAGTTCTTAGTTAATTGTTGATGATTGGGATTTAGAGCTGCTTGAGTAAGTTCATAATCGGTTCATGAGTCATGACTAAAGAACTAGTTTAAATGTGAAATGCAATGGATGATCTAACAAGACTAATACATGGTTGCAGGTTCTGGATGCACCATCACTTCAAGATGACTTTTACTTGAATCTGGTGGACTGGTCCTCGCAAAATGTACTTGCGGTTGGACTGGGAACCTCGGTTTATTTATGGAATGCATCAAACAGCAAGGTTAGTTTGATACTACTAGCCTAAACTTTTAAATTTGGAAAGTTTTCTGTATAGAAGTGTGCCCTTTAATCTATACTACCAAAAAGAACAAGTTGATGAATGTGTGACTTGGTTCTCTTAGGTGACAAGACTGTGTGACTTGGGGCCTAATGATGGTGTCTGCTCTGTCCAATGGACCAAGGAGGGTTCATATTTATCAATTGGTACAAACGGTGGCCAAGTTCAGGTAGCGTTATACTTGCTCACCGTTTGATTTTATACACTTAGATTGACTAGTGTATTTTTTTTCTTTCATGAAGATAGTCTCAGATGATCATTAATTCATGCCTTCTTTTAGGTTTGGGATGGGACTCAATGCAAGAAGGTCCGAACAATGAGTGGACATCAAACAAGAACTGGTGTTTTGGCATGGAACTCAAGGATACTAGCTTCAGGAAGCCGAGACCGGAACATCCTTCAACATGATATGCGAGTCTCAAATGATTGCATAAACAAGCTTGTTGGCCACAAGTCTGAGGTGAAGATTTTAATACTTGATCCTTCTTTTGAAACTGAAACCTCACACACCCAACTCTTTCATTATATCAACTGCAATCCAATAGCACTTGGAATTGAAGCAATAATGCAATATCAACATTTCTTACAAATTCAATTCTCAGGTATGCGGGCTGAAATGGTCCAACGATGACAGGGAACTTGCATCTGGTGGCAATGATAATCAGGTATCCCATAATAACTTTTTATTCCTTTTTTTTTTTTTCCTTGTTGTCTTGCTGTCTTCTACATTTGATTGAGCTGTATTTCTAGTCAATTGCTAACAATGTCATATTGTATTGATGACCAGCTCTTGGTGTGGAACCAGCACTCTCAGCAACCTGCTTTGAGGCTAACCGAGCATACAGCTGCAGTCAAGGCCATTGCTTGGTCACCCCACCAGAGCGGCCTTCTTGCTTCTGGAGGCGGAACTGCTGACAGATGTATACGCTTCTGGAACACCGCAAACGGCCACCAGTTGAACAGTGTTGACACGGGAAGCCAGGTTATTATTTTATACCTTTTATGCAGCAGCAACATACTTCATACTTTTTGTGACTCTGACCATATCTCACTGCTCAAGTGTGCTACCTTGACTTTCAGGTTTGCAATCTTGCATGGAGTAAGAATGTGAATGAGATAGTGAGCACTCACGGATATTCCCAGAATCAAATTATGGTCTGGAGGTATCCATCCATGTCAAAGGTTCAGCTTTTTAAACTCTCTAAATCCTCATTTCAGCACTAGAATTGTTGAGTTAATTGTATGAAATTGTTGAGTTAATTGTATGTTTCTCTCTAACTCGTGTTGGAATACGCTTATAGGTTGCCACTCTAACTGGCCATAGCATGCGAGTTCTGTACCTTGCAATGTCACCAGATGGTCAGGTATTGCATCTCTTTCTGCATAGCTTCAGCATTCATGCTAACTCACATCTCCTGTTACATTTAGATTCTGTACTCAATTGAAACTGCTTTTACTGCAGACAATAGTCACTGGTGCTGGGGATGAAACTCTCAGATTCTGGAATGTATTCCCTTCTATAAAAACTCCGGTAAGTATATCACTGTTTCAATCACTTTACACTTCACAAATTTTAAGCTTCTCATAAGTATCACTGTTTCAATCACTTTACACTTCACAAATTTTAAGCTTCTCATAATTAAGTATCTGCAACCTCAGAGATCTCAACCTATAAACTCATTCTTCAAATTTCAGACACCATGCAAAGAAACAGGCCTTTGGTCACTAGGACGAACTCAAATCCGATGAGACTCTCTAGCATCATCTCTCTAGCATCATGCAAAGAGGTTTGCGGTCAGTAGGATGAACTCAGATTGGAGGAGACTGTTGAACATATGAAGTAGTCTATAATGTAAATGAGGGGATACAATGATAGTGTGAAACATAAGTAGCGACAGACATGATAGTGTGAATGAGGGGATACAATGATAGTGTGAAACATAAGTAGCGACAGACATGATAGTGTGAAACATCAGTAGCGACAGACATAACTTGAGTTGATTTTTATTTTTATTTTACTCAAGGATATTTTGTAGTGTTTCTTATTCTAGAACACGTAACAATTGACCATAAAGAGATTTGAATACATATTTTTTACATTTTACAGTTGTACTTCCCGACCCCTGATAAGTTTCACAAGTTCATCTGTGTTTCAGAAAGCACGTGTGATATGTGCTGTTGAATATAAATCTCTTGAGAGCCGAAGTCTTTGCACAAGCACAACTAAAGGAGGTAACCTTCATGGTCAAAACCATAACGCACAACATGCATTCTTGAGTAACATATCTGACTTGAGCAAAAACTTTACAAAAAAAGCTGAAGTTGGCCAGCTTAATGAACAAACAAACCATGATTTGAGACTCAAGTTGTCCTTCTATAAATAAATGACTGCAGATAACTGGAATTTCCTGCTACATCATTCTCATTCAATCTGTTGGACTTGCAATTTGGGTACATTCTGGCTTCTATGTTCTAGCTTGTGACTGCAGACCTTGACATATCAAATAAATCTCTCTTGATGTCGATCGTGTAGCTTTAGGCCTCAGCAATGATGCCTTTCTAAACAGTGGTTTGCAGATGCGGTTAAAATCTACAGAACACACAGCAAGAAAGCGGTTAACAACATATCCAAACAGAGATGCAATGACAATAGAAACTTGTTTTTTAGAAAAGGGTTCAGGATACAAGCTATACCTTGCACATCTTCACTCTCTAAAAGCTTTATGACAAGATGACCGCCCCTTCTCAATACACCATTAACATCTGAACTTGTATTAGATTCACCGACATTTTCTTCTTCAGTTTCATCGTTGGAATTAGCTAATGCTGCTCCACCAACAGCCAAATCCAGTGCTTGCATGCCTAACTCGAGGGATAAAGCTGCATCTTTACTTGCTATTCCAGAAACGAGGGGACACATATCTGAGAGTATCACAGAAAACCCTTTCTGCACAAACACAATAACAAAAACTTAAATCCTTGTATTCCTATACTCGTGAAAATCCTGAAAAAGGTTTGCCTTAATATAAACAACAGTGTTTTTCAAGTTGGCATTCATAGTAAATTGTTTCACTGTTGAAAAGCTTGCAAGCAACGGAAAGACATAACAAGTGGCAGTAGAACAAGGTTGCTGGCAAACATAATCAGTAGAATAACAAGCATATGGAAAAGGGTTAAACATAAATCTTGAAATAACAAATTCCTGCTTAAAACTACACGAACCCAAGCAGCATAGCTAACCAAGTTATCAAAAAGGGCTAACACGATTCTTGGAATACCAACTCCCTACTGATATTGAATTGGCCCCAAACTGAGGACATGAATCATGGCAAGCATTTTGAACTGATTAATCATATCTGTTAACTCAACGAAAAAGATACCTGTGGAGAAAGTTCCCTGACTGAGGTTTTAGGGAGCTTCATAACATCAGCACAAACAGTTTGAACCCTTGAATCACAATGCATAGCTGGAACCTTCACCTTCTGTTCTGCACATTTCACATTTTCACAAATCCAGTTATAAATCTAAACTACCGAAAATCCGAAAAAAGCACAAAACTTGAACTAAACCAAATGAGACCTTGAGATCAATCCCAACAACAAGGCCACCATTTTTGATAGGACCCAAGCTCTGACAAGCCACCTACCAAAACATCAAGCAAAACCCATCAATGGTATCAAATTACACAGGTAAATATGAACATAGAGTTTGCATCTTTTGGAATAAAGAAAGGACCTGAAGCCAAGCACCAGGGGCACAACCTAGGTCAAGAACAGAGGAGCCTGGTGTTATGAGCTTGTACTGCTTTTGAATCTGAAGCAGCTGTTCAAAGATGGATGATTTAGTAAACTAAACCAACCTTTTGGGTTGAATAAATAAATTAATCAATCAATATACCTTGAAGGCGGAGCGAGCTACATAACCCAGGCGCTGAGCTTCTCTGTAGAAAAAGTCAGGCTTTCCTACCCCACTCATCTTCTTCGCTATAAACCCTAAACCCTGCCAACTCTTCTATTTGTTCTGTGGGATTGGAACAGATTGATGGTTATAAAAGTTCAGGGTTTATGTGAAAACCGAATATAATTTACGGGATATGTAAAGTTTGATAAGAAAAGAATAAGAGAGTAGTGGAAACAGAGGGAGAGCAATCTAATTCACAAAGCTAATGGATGAATGGACTAAACATTAATCTCAGTAGCAGGTATGGTTTGTCTTGGAGGGAGAAGAAGAATCGCCAGCTGAACTGTAAGTTGGACTGCTAGAAGTCTAGAACTAAGACTATGAGAAGTGCAAGGTAACTAGAAGTCCCACATCGGAAATGAGGGGAAGAGCATGTAGTTTTACTAGTATAAGAGAAAGCAGCTTGGCATTGAGCAGGGCACGGAGCCATGCGCTGAGCACAAAGCGAACTATTCTTTCGCCTTTTACTAAAGAATACCGTGTGCGCGGCGCCTAAAGTGGCATACGCCTATTTTTGGAAGGGTGCACCTCTGTGGGTGCCCCTCAAACACCAGTCTAATATTTGAACCAGGCCGATGTGGGACAAAACAATGAAAGGAGTGAACCTCAAATCAATGATAGAATCTGAAATACACCGATGTTAGTAATGAAAATATGTGCTTTGTAATCCAAATTCCAAACTGTTATCTAGGTTTTTGTTCTCACTTTAATCCCACCATTGAAATTGCTATTCTGATTTGAGTTGAGTTGGCCCTATATGATCCTATGAAGGCGAATGCCAGAACTTGCTTGAGAAGTTACTTATTGAAGTTTTGGTTACGAATCCGAAATTGATAATAATCTGAAACTTTCAAGCTAAAGCCTCAATGTCTCTTTCAATTTATGCTCTTTTGGAATTGAACTCTCCGAATCCGAAGTGGCAGAAGAGAATCACGTTTGTTGGGATTAAAATTTTGATGGGATTAAAATTGGAAGTTTGAGCACATTGTCTGGCGGCTTTGTTCTCATTCTCTTTATCATCAAGAGTGCTGAAACGTATAGTACTTGCCCAGTACTAGGAATTCAGTTCTTAAAAGCTACTAGTAAATATACTCGATAGCCGAGATCAATGTTACTATTTGTATCTAGCTTTGTAATAACCCTCATGAGATTATCTTTATGTTTTTTACATAGAACTGAGCTACTGAAGATCTACCTGTAACTGAGATGGTCTAGCACACTAGCCTTTTCAGCTTTGTAGTCTCTGGTCTTCTATCGTTTTCGTTCTACATTCCTCTGTCTGTAGTTGGTCTTTGATATACTTGTATTTTCAAGGAGGAGTTTCAAGTTCTAAACTATCAATAGCAACAAAGGTGCTAGAGTCCCACATCGAGAACTTGAAACATGCGGAGCAGATAACGTACTATAAATAAAGGGCTATGGGGTTGAGGTGTAGTATCTTTGCGCTTGGGGCAATGACGCAGTTAATGAGGTTCTAACCGAGACGCGTCTATTGCTGGTTGAAAACTATTTCCAAACCCCCTCCTGGGCCTGGGTTAATCTCAGTGCCCTCGAGAATTTCTGGAAGGGCTCCCTTCGGGGTAAAGCCCTACAAATCTCAGTTTTAAATTTTTCTTTTACTTACTGAACTAGTTACTTCAAAAATTAATCCGACACTGTATTCAAAATTCCTGAAATTGTTAAATGCTTCATGTGTACGTTTTGTTTAGACAACCGAATTCAATGTAATATTTTCACTAAACCAATCATTTAGTGCTATAAAACTACAGAAGCATGGTAGACTCCCCAAGCTTAGGCCTACATATCCACATGAGGGCTTCCGATCTTTCTTTCTGCAAATTTCATGGCCGCAGTGTGTGGATGTATGACTGATCAGACAAAGAATGGCTGGATATGGGTGTACTCGAGCACATGTCTCTGCCGGTGCTGTTTGTGACCTCCATTAGACTTGATATTGATCCGTAAGGAAACTTTTGATGCAATGCATCATAATGGTTGTATGCATGCCGAAGCAGCTACTGGCCAAAATGTGGTGTATCCTCTGCAGCCGACACATGAAGTTTGCTTGATGAACCAAATACTTCCCCAGATAGAGAATTGGCCTGTTGAAGAAGTCATAGAAGGAAGAGGGTCATAAGGATGGGAATCGTGCAAAGAGAAACTCCTAAAAGTGCAGTGGGAATGGGACAATCGAGACATGTACAATGACAAGGTTTTGACATTTGCCAGAAGACTTTAAACAGGCTGATGAATAATGTAATGAGCAGATACTAATTAATGTAAGACTTGCTAAATGCTGACTAGTAACTATGTTTAGCAAATGCAGATCACCTTGATAATTAATTCTTTAATTTGTACCTTCATTCCTGGAACAGTCGCTGGTTCTCTGGCAGTTAAAGTACCTGTCTTCGACAACAACTCGGTCAGCAATTCTTCACTCATTTCAGCATGTGCTGTCTTTGTTTGGCAGACAAAATACAAGGAAGATTCTGTTGATGAAGGAAACTGTAGTGCTTATCCTCCCTGAATAAGTAGAAAATCTTGAAGGCAGTTCAAAGATGTTGGTGATTTGATGCTAGTCTATCACCATCTCATATTCCCACATTGATGGGGAAGTGTTACCTGGCTGGAAGTTGATTTGGACAGATAGTTATTCCCATCCTCCGCCTAAGAAAACCGAACAAGCACAAAGAGTTAAAAGCAATCTTTGATGCTCGATTTAGATACATAACAATGTTGGAAGCCAACATTACATACTTACATAGACAAACAAATGCTCTCTAGTAATTGAATACAAAAAAAGCAAGTAGAAATTCCTCAGAAAATAAAACTGCATGCAGTTGCAACTTAAGTCACAAGTACAACAGTTACACTACATCCACGCCATAAAGGCGTCATTTATGATATAGAGGTGTATATATATTAGCTTACCAAAGTACAACTCGATCAGGCTTTCAACTCCATGGCGATTCTAAATGCGTCAAGCTTCGATATTTTAGTTCTTCATGTGTCCTATGATTTTCTTCTACATTAGATACAAAATCAGAGGACTTAGAAAACCTTAATTGAGACGAAGCAGAATATTATCGACATTTTATGAAGAACTAAGCAAAAATCAGCAGAAAAGACACAGGTACAACCGAGGTAAACCAAAGAAACATTCCCAAGATGAACATTATTCTATTAGGGCTCTACATGCATAGCTTCCTAATAACTTTAATACACTCATCCATAATACATCAGATTAACCAAAAGGTTAAATGCAATATGTGATACCGAACCCAATAGCGCTAAGCAGTTGAACTCATGATCTGTGTGGAAAAACATTGTTTCAGCTAATGGGATATATGCTAATCTCAGTCTTTGCATATGGCAAAAGTGAATGGACCTCATGGTCATATCCACTCTTTTCTTCCATATCCTAAATATCTTAAGCCAATAACACAACAATATTTCATGCCATGAGATCAGTCTACTTTGTACCATAGGCTTACTTAAGATGATTATGAACTTGAGGATTACCTAGTTTAGGGGCACAAGCAGCTAGCAGCCGTTGGTAACACCAAAGAAACTATTCCAAGGCAAATTTTACATTGAGAGCTCATTATCACAACCTCCCTCCTCGGTCCATCCTCTGTGATCGACTTGCTAATAGAGTAATATAGTCCAACTTGATAACCAAGAACTTCAAGTTATCAAATAATCTACAAATTGGTACTTATGCAGCTTCCCAAGTTCAGTTGCCATGACGAATGCATGCAGCTTGAATACAAGCAGTACAAGTAGCCTGGTGCGGTTCACATCTACGATAATTACATAATTAGAGGACTTGTCTATAACTTGGTTTACATAAGAAAATCAATAAAACTACCAACTGTTAAAAGATTTGGGAAATTGGGAAGAAAGAGAGACTTTCAGATGAGGGAGGAAGCATAAGAGTTTCAGTCGAGGATAGGAGATTGGGTAGTGGGTGGTCTACAATTGGGGTTTAGTAGGATGTGGTTTTTACCCGTTAGATCAGTTCATTTATAATCTTATGGCTGTCGTGAAAGTATCTCTTTTTGTCCCCTAATTTCTATCCCGCATGTGAGCGGTCCTGGCTATAAATATGTTACAAGGCTCTTAGCCATGCCTACTTTCCTCCCTCTATATCCTCTGCCTTCACCTTGTGTTGATCAAATGGAATCCTCCAACAGTAGTACTAGTGTGAGTTTGAAGCTCCTGGTTGACACAAAGAATCGGAGAGTTCTCTTTGCTGAAGCGAGCAAGGAGGTTGTCGATTTTCTGTTCACTCTCCTGTCTTTGCCTATTAGCACTATCATTAGGCTCCTCACCAAGAATGGCATGGTGGGTTGCTTGGGCAAGCTCTACGAGAGCGTAGAAGAACTAAATGACGCATACTTGCAGCCCAATCTCAACAAGGACTCCCTGCTGAAACCACAGTCAACAGTTGCCGGAGCTAATATTCTTCACTTGACCTACAATGACTCTACTGCTAAGAAGTTCTATGTCTGCGATTATTGCAATCGCTATATTTCCAATAGATCTGGGGTTATGTGTCAGAATGGGAACTGCATATGTTACAACCGAAGCATAACCACCGAGGTAACTTACGTTGCTCCACCGGAAGCAGCTGGTGTTGCGTCCAGCGAGGAAGGATATGTTAAGGGTGTTGCTACATACATGATAATGGATAATTTGGAAGTGAAGCCTATGTCTACTATATCAAGCATAACTGTGCTTAACAAGTTCAATATTAGGGATGTTGGTGCCCTGGAAGAGAAGGTGGTCAGTCTTGGCATGGAAGAGGTCCTATTGACTATTACTTATTTTTGTGTATTTGTGTGATTGGCCTGTTCGTATGTCTTTACCAACGTACTTTTCTACATTATTGTTTTTAACCCATTGTTTCCTTTCCATTTCAGGGCTTGAAACTTCTGAAAGCATCTTTGGAGTGCAATGCGGTTCTCACCAACGTGTTTCTCGGTAGCAAGGCATGATGTTACTATCGCCCCTTTCGGAATGCTGGATGCAAGGAGTATTTTATCTTGATAAGTATGATCTTGAGGAATCTCTAGAGGTGATTGAATGTAATGAATAAAATGCAAGGAGTATATTGGATATCACTCTACTTTTGTTTGTCTTTGTGGTTTCAGAGTATGATTTTCTAATATGTAATCAAAAATTCAGATTAGATTCTCATATCACAATAACCATCTTCGAACATGCACACAACAATATTGATACAATTTTTCTCATTTTTTTATACATTCTTACGAGAACTTATTGTGATTATAAAATTAAGAGAAAATCTCTTGATAAACATCTATTAAATTACCTGTACAAATATTAAACTTTAATTATTTCCGAAATAGGGTGCGTTGAATAATTTTTGGTGTTATATATGATCCCAACTTTATATAGCATTAATCGTCTCAGCCTAATGTGTGGCCTGATATTCACACCAGCTTCTTACTAGTGCAATGATTGCAATCAACGATAAATTCACACCACCGACACTGGATCTCTTATCCTGTTAAAGACTTAAAAGGCGTGTTTACTAAACATGAATGAGATTTAGGGTGAATGGGATTTAAAGTGAATGGGAATAAGGGTGAATGAGAGAGAGAAGGAGTCATTCCCATTCCATTGTTTACTTGTCATCTGGAATGAGGCGATCTGCAGTGGTGTCTGAAATTGCGTTCTCTCAGCAAGAGGAGAAAAAGAGACAGATCTGAAATGGTGTTTTAAGTCGTAGGGTTTTGGTATGTGTAGTTTAGGATTTTGATAAAATTACAAGGTTAAAATTGGAACTGAAATCTGATTCATGGGTGAATCAAAATCAATACCAACCCCCTTCTCCGGAATGAAAAAGGGAGAATGACTCCGGGTTCAACACTGGGACCCACACATGTTTGATTCCTCCTTAGGTTAGTAAACAACATTTCAACCCGGAATGGGAATGACTCCCAAACGGATGATTCCCATTCACCCAAAGTAAACGCGCCCAAAGTACATAAATGAAGACTTGAAGAGGAAGATACTAGTAAAGACTAAAGAGTAAAGGCCATATGTTGCTTTCACCTTCTTCTTTTTTTGAAAGTATTGCTTTTACCTTTAACGTAATGGTTATAGAATTTGTTCTATGCACACTGTAGAATTCGTGGCATAAAGGTTTATGTGTTGGATTAGATCTGCTTTAGATCTTTCATGTTGATTTTCTATCGAGTGTCATCGACCAAAATGAATTATTGAAGAGATAAAATGAGGTCTCTATTTTTTCTCAGTGATATGAATCATACACTGGAAAACCAAAGTTAAGATAAATAGATAATCCGGAAGCATCTCTGTGGGGATAAAGGAGAAAGTTGCCAGAATTGGTAATATCCTAATATGCATGATTGATAGTTTTATTTTTATTTTTTTTAGACGTCAAGAGGGCAGAGAAAACAAACCAGGCACAGGCCCAGCAAATGAAACAAGCTAGCTTTCATAGTCACAAAGCCCAACTAAAGACACGACTAAATAAGTCTAAAAAAGGATATAAATTTACCGACCATCTTTGTTTGCCCATCAAAGTGTCCACCCTCTTAGTCTATTGACACATGTCTATTTTATTAATAAGAATAAAGTTAAATAATTTGAAGAGACATGTGTCAATAGACTAAGAGGGTGGGTACTTTGATGAGAAAATAAAAATGATCGGCAAATTTATATCTTTTAAAAGAGGAGAAAAAAAGAGGAGGAAAAAAAAAACACAACAACAGTAGAAAGAAAAACATAAAAGAAAGCAAGACCGCAGAATACGCAATGATTCAAGGGATGCTAGTTTCTTCCTTCCCTAACAGAGGCAAAGTCTTTATGTTTCGGCAAAATCTAAGGATGAGGACTCTCAAGCTGTGCAAAGACGACAACCAATGGGAGAAGGTGCCGCCTTTATACCAGGAGATGAATAAAGATTCCAAACATGCATGCGGCTGTAAGCCATCCATAATTTCTCTTTGACTGAGTTCATCAGCCGAGATGAAATTCAACTCCATTTGCAGGAGGTGAGGCTTATTCACCAGTATAGCTGCATTATCTGCCATCTTGGGATGCCCATAAATCTGAATAGTAAGACTCCCTTGAAGCTGGTTCAAGTCTTTCAGATGTTCCAAATTGTTCCTCCCTCGGAGACGAAACTCATCTAACCTTTGCAGATGTGATAATTTCTCAATCCCTTTAATTAACCTCAGTGAATCACAGTGTTTAACATAAAGATGCCTCGAGTTAATCAGTCTTTCCACGTCTACTCTTCGGATAAGCTTGCAACCAACAAGTCGCAAGGTTTGCAGGTTGTATAAGCTACCCATGGCGCTAGGGAATTCTTCCAACATTTTATTACCGGATAAATCAAGATACCTCAAGTGTATCAATCCACCTATCGTCTCCGGAATTTCTTCCAGACCAACGGTCCACTCGGGACACAAGGTTATTGCCCCTAGGCTTTTCAGTTGCACTATCGACTCAAATATTGAACCAATGAATCGATTGAATGAATCTATCATTGTCAAGCTACGTAATCTTTTATAATTGCAGAGAAGAGATACCAAGGAATCACTCTTGGTTGCATGCAACAAGCACAAATAACGAATTTTTGACACCTCTTTTCTCTCACTATCATCCAACTCAAGATCTAAAACCAAACTTTTATTATTTGTAAAATATTGCAAAAAGTCATGTACAATATCATGAATTTTGCATGTTATGTTTCCATTCTCATCATCTGACTCAACATCTTGGAAGAATAACCGCATCACTAAGTCATCAAAATGATTTTGATATAATATTTCTTTGTTTGCATTTCCTTTGACATTTATATAATCTTACGACATCCACAACTCAACCAAATTATACTTATTATGTATATAATCTTTTGGAAATATAACACAGTACAAAAAACAACGTTTGGTTCTTAGAAACAAATCATGATAACTTAGAAGTAGTGGTCGAAAAACATCTTGCTGAATCTCTTTCAATTCTCATGTCTTGTTCATGAATCTTTTTTTATTACGTATGAGGCTTCCTAACGTCTTTGTAGCAAGAGGCAACCCACCATTGCACCTTTTAACAAGCTCTAACCCAATGTCATGAAACTCTTTTGAAACAATACTCTCATCTATATTTGCATGATAATAGAACAATGACAAACAAAATGTTTCACCTAACTTCTTCAAAGGCATCAATTCAGCATTTGCTTTCATTAAAGTAACAACCTCCTCCTTTCTAGTGGTCACCAATATCCTACTGCCTACAGCACCATTACGTAAAGGTTTGGTCAGTTCTTCCCACTGATGAGAGTTTGGGCTCTGAACATCATCTAATTCTATCTTGTGCCCCATAATCAGTCACAAAAATATTTAGCTACTGAGTATGTATATTTAGATTTGCTTTGTATTTCTATATTTTGCTTGTTTTATGCTTCTTCTTTGCTTTGCTTTTAAGTACTAATAAATTTTTCCATACTAAGGCAACAGTAATATATTCTGCCAGGATAGTAACTAGAAAGACAAGGTGTCGTTAGGTGAAAAAATGACATATTGAAGGCTAGTTCTCAGGATGGTAGGTCTTAGTCTTACTAAGTAGGGAAAAAAAAAGGTGTGGACTAAATTGTATAAATAAAAAGTTTATGGACTAAATTGTATATGAAAATGTTGTGAGGTACTGATTTGTAATTCTCCCCTTCTGAAATCAGTTCAGATCTAAATTTAGGAGTTTCTATTGCTATAAATATGTTACAAGGCTCTTAGCCATGCCTACTCTCCTCCCTCTATATCCTCTGCCTTCACCTTGCGTTGATCAAATGGAATCCTCCAACAGTAGTATTAGTGTGAGTTTGAAGCTCCTGGTTGACACAAAGAATCGGAGAGTTCTCTTTGCTGAAGCGAGCAAGGAGGTTGTCGATTTTCTGTTCACTCTCCTGTCTTTGCCTATTAGCACTGTCATTAGGCTCCTCACCAAGAATGGCATGGTGGGTTGCTTGGGCAAGCTCTACGAGAGCGTAGAAGAACTAAATGACGCATACTTGCAGCCCAATCTCAACAAGGACTCCCTGCTGAAACCACAGTCAACAGTTGCCGGAGCTAATATTCTTCACTTGACCTACAATGACTCTACTGCTAAGAAGTTCTATGTCTGCGATTATTGCAATCGCAATATTTCCAATAGATCTGGGGTTATGTGTCAGAATGGGAACTGCAGACCTTACAACCGAAGCATAACCACCGAGGTAACTTACGTTGCTCCACCAGAAGCAGCTGGTGTCGCGTCCAGCGAGGAAGGATATGTTAAGGGTGTTGTTACATACATGATAATGGATAATTTGGAAGTGAAGCCTATGTCTACTATATCAAGCATAACTGTGCTTAACAAGTTCAATATTAGGGAGGTTGGTGCCCTTGAAGAGAAGGTGGTCAGTCTTGGCATGGAAGAGGTCCTATTGATTATTACTTAATTTTGTGTATTTGTGTTATTGGCCTTTTCGTATGTCTTTACCAACATACTTTTCTACATTATTGTTTTTAACCCGTTGTTTCCTTTCCATTTCAGGGCTTGAAACTTCTGAAAGCATCTTTGGAGTGCAATGCGGTTCTCACCAAAACGTTTCTCGGTAGCAAGGCATGATGTTACTATCGCCCCTTTCGGAATGCTGGATGCTCTAATATGTTTTTGTCTTGATAAGTATGATCTTGAGGAATCTCTACAAGTGATTGAATGTGATGAGTATTTTGGATATCACTCTATTTTTGTTTGTCTTTGTGGCTTCAGAGTATGATTTTCTAATATGTGATCAAAAATTCAGATTAGATTCTCAAATCACAATAACCATCTTCGAAACATGCACATGCACAACAATATTGATACAATTTTTCTCATTTTTTTACACACGCTTACGAGAACTTAAATACCCTAATGATTCATTGTGATTATAAAATTAAAAGAAAATCTCTTGATAAACATCTATTAAATTACATGTATAAATATTAGACTTTAATTATTTCCGAAATAGGGTGCGTTGAATAATTTTCGGTGTTATATATGATCTCAACTTTATATAGCATTAATCGTCGATAAATTCACACCACCGACACTGGATTTCTTATCCTGTAAGTATATATGAAGAGGAAGATACTAGTAAAGACCATATGTTGCTCTCACCTTTAAGGTAAAAGGTGACAGAATTTGTTCTATGCACACTGTAGAATTCGTGGCATCAACGTTTATGTGCTGGATTAGATCTGCTTTAGATCTTTCATGTTGATTTTCCATCGAGTGTCATCGACCAAAATGAATTATTGAAGAGATAAAAGGAGGTCTCTACTTTTTCTGAGTGATATGAATCATCCACTGGAAAACCAAAGTTAAGATAATCTGGTAGCATCTCTGTGGGGATAAAGGAGAAAGTTGCCAGAATTGGTTTTGGCACTTTGCCCATATCAATATCCATAATTGATAGTTTGATTTTATTTTATTTTTTTGACGTGAAAAAATATTCATTAAAGCCCCATAGGGCAGAGAAAACAAACTAAAGACACGACTAGATAAGCCTAAAAGCCAAAAAGAGGAGGGGAAAAAACGACAACAGTAGAAAAAAAAACAAAGAAGAAAGCAGAAACCAGAAACCAACGACGCAAAAAGAGAAAAGAAGACTGCCAAAAAAACTACGGTCTTTGCTCTGCCATTGACGCTGGCGATGGACACGGCAAGCCGTCACGAGGGAGAACATGGACCAGGGAAGACAGTGGCCTATCAATCTAAACATCCGTGCACGGCTTCCTCACACTAAGCGACACAACGTGATGGGTTGCACAGTTCATTTTTCTGGGAATCCAGGACCAAGAGATTAGCCTACATAGTTTGATTGATATCAGGAAAAAATCATGTGTGCTAAATGCGAATCTTGTTGCCCGTAATCGGACTCCTGTTGTGTGCCTTGATCTTTGATGTGATCGGCTCTCTGCTCTTCTTGTTCATGTTTTGGTTGCTTTTTGAGTTTGCTATTTCTTTTTTAACAGGTTTTGGCTTCATGTCCCCCTCTTAGGTTATATTTTCTTTATTTAATAAAATTTTAATTGCCACAAAAAAAAAATGCATGTGTGAATGTATCTATAGAGATACTTAACGTACTATTTGTTCCTCACTATCAAATATCTCTCTGGTTGATTTATAAGGTCTTTGAAGCTTTGACGTTACATCTTTTGGTGATGTATTGAGATTAAACAAGATTTTGGTGATGTATGAAGATTTACCAAGACCACTCCTCTGATAGGAATATCCTACCGGCCGGCAATGGGAAACAAATGTGAATGAAGCATACTTCTTATTTGAAGCAAGATTATCTTTCTTTGATCTGTCATGATGATCAACATACAGCTTGTCAATTGTATGTGAGATTAGAGAGCCTCGGCTGCTTGACTCTGCTCCAACCTAGCACCCGAACTCAGTCCTAGTCAGTCTCACAGAGAGCGCTAACTATGTGCAACAATGTTGAAAGTGAACAATAATGTAAAAGATGACTATATGGAAAGATAACGAAAAAGAGAAACAAGACACAGTGTTGCCCTAACCAACTATACAAAGAAAGAAGATACGCACAAGTCGAAATCAGCAGAAGGGGCACAAGCAGCTAGTAGCCCTAGGTAACACCAAAGAAACGATTTCAAGGCGACTTTTCACATGAGAGCTCATTATCACAACCTCCATCCTCGGTCCATCCTCTGTGACTTTGCTAATGGCGTAATAGTCCGACTTAAGAACCAACAACTTCAAGTTATCATATAATCTACAAATTGGAACTTATACAGCTTCCCAAGTTCAGTTGCCATGACGAATGCATGCAGCTTGAAATCCTTGAATACAAGCGGTAGTGCGGTACAAGTAGCCTGGTGCGGTTCACATCTACAATAATTACATAGTTAGAGGCCTTGTCTATAACTTGGTTTACATAAGAAAATCAATAAACTACCAACTTTGTAAAGATTTATGGGTAATTTCCTATCTGAAACGTCAGCACAAAATAAAAACAAACCTTAGAGGTGAATATCATCTAGTATTAGAACTGGAAGTCCAGCAATCGCTTAAGCTATTCACATGGCCATGAAATCATGAATCATCATCTCCTGTATATATACAGGAGACTTGGCATAAAACTCAGACTCTCAGAGCATTAAAATTACCTGTATCTTGAAACAATCAAGCTGAATAAGTTAACACGGCTAAAATTGATGGGGTGTGGAGCATCTGAGGAAGCACATGAATGACTAATTGGTAAGATCCTCAAGTCTTTGACCTCTTTAGTACCCTCCTAAGTTTGGTGTGCTGACTTGACAGATCAAATGCTCTTTAAAACCATCTGATGCATCATGCTCGATCATGTCCACAGCAGTGAATGACTAATACGTGAAGAACTGTTTATGTGTGTATGTGTTTATTTATTTTGTCGAGAGATATCAAACATTAACAAATTATGTGTTTATTTGATAGAATTTTTTTAATTATGTTTAATTATCAAACATAAACAAATAACTCAATATAAACCATGCATTCGAACACTGGAGTAAAAGGTTGGTTTGATTAGAAGAAAGATTGTAAGCATATATAATAGTCGCATAAACCTTGAATTCCCATATCAAACACATTGAATTTAACAAAATGCTTAGGTCTTTTACAGATGAAAAGTGTGTATAAACTAGATCAAAGGTTGATTCGTCATCTTCAGTAAGGTCATAGCATGTGTGGAGTAAGGCTTTGAAGTACACTATGTTTTCTCCCATACTGTACACACCAAAATCATCGGGTCATTCAGGTCCCAGAGATAAACTTGTATAATCACAATCATGGTTGTAGCTAACGCAATCTGGCTTCTTCGATCCAGCTTCTTATGGTCAGTCTGGATTTCAGGTCTGGGAACCCAAGAGGACATGTACTGGTTGCAGAGGTCCTGTTCCATTGTTGTGTCACAGCCTCACAGGGTCTGGCCTTGGCCCAAGTCCATCAAAGAAAATAAATATATCATTTGGGATCCCTTTTCTACTGAACTGACAGGAAATACTAGTCGTAGTTCAAAGAGAAGTAATGCCTACCAAAATTCTGATTCCATTTTACCCGCGCAGCAAAATAGCATATCATTGGCAATATGATAACCCACATGCTTTATAGTTGAATACCTAAATGACAGTGATGTAATCTTGAATTTTGATCAAAATAGTTACCTTAGCTTCATATATTAAAAGTCCATGACATACTCATGTGGCTCAAGCTAGACAAGGCAGCAAGTCCTCCAACAAGCCATAAACATAAACGTGCTGCCCTCTGATGAACTAGGACAATCTAATAAGCAGCCCTCCAAGAAGAAAGTGCATACACAATGCGTCCTTTCCATCCCTGCAAGAGCCACCGGCTATCTTCATCAATTACGAAATCCTTGTGGTAGTATGTATGCAATCTGTCCTTTGCTATGTCCATGATCTCCTGGTTCAAAGGAAGTTGTGTAAAACCAGCCCTCCGATTCCTCACCTGCCACTGCTTGTATGTATCTGGTCTTTCAATCCTCTCTGAACCCTCACATGCGATGACATTCATTGCCTCCCGGCCAAATATCTCCCTCTCAATCAACATTCGCTCTGGAATATCACGGGGCACACACATGTCAAGCATGTCAAATATTGTAGAGAAGTGGAAGAGAGCCTCGCGAAATCTTGAAAGAAAGAAGGGTGCACTGTAGGCTCCATTTACAACTCCCAAAATGTAGACATCTGGATTCATCTTCCTTATCAGGTTCAGGACAATATCTCTTGGACTGTCTACCACCACAGTCTCATCAAGTAGGTTTCTAAGTCTGTAACAACTATTCACAACAAGCACATCATCACGATCGAGTTTAAGATCCTCAATTTGAATGGTGTCCCACTTTTGTGCTATGGCATTGAACTCAAATGGAACTTTAAAAGTTTTTGCATAGTTTGCCAAGCGCCGTCCTGTCTCCTCAACCCTTTCTGCTGGTCGGAAACCTGGATTTGGAAAATCAATCCCCGTAATTCGGAGCTTTGGAGGTCCACCGAGCCTAGATGAGAGGCGTTGAATGAGGCAAGGCCATTGAAAACCATACATAATACCGAAATCAATTATGTGGAGGCTTGTTGCTTTCTCGGATACATTCATTATTGTCTTGTTTGAAAAGAAATTTGATAGCTTCCTGAATGGACAAGCGGCAAGAAATAGATGGTAAGCCTTCAAGATATCTGCTGCAGATGTTGGCTTGGCTATGAGGGCTCTGTAAATCTGAGTACCAGATCCAGCCATTCGTGCCTCAAGACCATCAGCAAAATAGCAAGCCATTCTTTGCATCCCATCTCCCTCAGGAGAAGCATGCAGTCTGATCCGCTTAAGTAACTCATTGCCAGTTCTCTCATCACCAGCTGCAATAGCTTGTGCACATACTGTCAAGAGGGTTCTCAAATCCACCACATCCTTTTTACCTCCCTGCTTCTTCCCACGGGATTTGCCACCACTTGGCCCCTTTGACTGACCACTCTGTGGTATGTTCTTTTTTGTTCCATTCTGCAAAGCTTCTCGAAGAGCAGATTCACTTTGTCCACAGTTGAGCAAAACCATGTCAAACATTTCCGGACTCACAGCTGATTCAGTAGAGACTGATGATTGCTTGTTACTCCTCTCCCCTTCTAAAATTTCATCGTCATGATAAGGATGCTTCTTTCCCCTTGACCCAGCAGAAGGGTACTCACGGTTATTCTTCTTGTCTACCTTAGCTGTCATATCTGTAGCCTCTGTGTTCAACTCTTTAAGCAACGGTGTGTTGCTCTCCAAATCCACAATTAGGCTGTTACCATTTGGAAGAAACTTACTCGCTTCCTCAAACCCTTTCTGAAATTGCAAAATTGAATCAGTCTCATTAAAAAAGTCAGGAACCCTGAGAGTGCTCACAGGAGATTCCACAAACCCATCTACAAAATTACCGGTTCCATTAGATGAAGCATGGGATGACTGAGAAGTTGACTGAGAAGCAACATTCAGATACTTAAACTCAAGCAAATCACAATCCCTAATGCTACTACTAGTACTGGTAGAGGTAGTACTACAACAGCTGGAATGTAAAGAATGGCTTTCATCTGGGCTTCCATGGTTCTGATCAGCAGTAGGAGTCAAATCAGGAGGTAGATGATGCTTCTCTCCAATAAGCTCATAAAAAGATTGCTCTGCAGAATGAAGAGCTGCAGACTCCTGATACATGCAAGTTTTTTCTTCCATATCTTCTTCCATAAGCATCTGGCTAATGTACTTGAGAACCACATCACTGAAATCACAATCTTCGTTCGAATCCCCATCTGGGATCATGCTCAATGGCAGTGCAGAATTAGTAGGAATTTGAGTGGGAGGCACTTGGACTGTAGTAGCATACTTATGTCCGAGTACCTTATTTGAACCACTACCATTCCTGAATCCACTATCTAGTTTCTTATTCATTGAGTCCGAAAGAGCTTGATCCCTGAATTTCAACAACTCATTACTAGAACCATAAAATCCACTCAATGATTGATCCATGACCATTGAGATTACAACTACAACTCCCAACACCAAAACCCAATATCTTCTGACCGATATGCTTCAATATTATCTATTCCCCAAATTTCTCCAGATTAACACCTTTACACCATCAGCCTTCTTCAAGCATCAAAACCCAGAAAAATCAAACCTACAACACCATGTATCACACACAAAGATTCAACCTTTATACTCAGTAATCAAAAGGGTTCCATAAAGTTCATCTCTTTGTGAAATTAGAAGCAACATAACATATCAGGGAATAACCCTATGAATCAAAAGCCCACTATTCTCCACAAACAATACCACAATCCAATCAAAGATGCAACTTTTCTTATTTATTCATATAAAATACATAAACATACAAGAAAAACAAACCCCAAAGTTCAATTCTTTCCAACACATATGATTAGAAAATTCAAAGAGGTCAATAACAAGAATTTTGAGTACCTGGGTAGACCCTTGAGAAAAGAATAGAAACCCTTTCAGTAGTCCAGGTTTTCAGCACTCCATTGTGAACACAAGAAAGACTAGAAGACTTGAACGGTGAAGATGATGTGGATTTGGGGGTCTTATGGCTTTTAATCTTTTATGGTGGGGACGTGAATCACAGCCGTCAAATCTCGGCTGCTAGAAACAGTCTCGGGTGAGATTCTCTTACAGTGGTTTGTGCTTCTCTTTCAACCAACACTGACCACACTGATCGAGGAGGAGAGGAGAGGGTCTGAATCTGGCTTCAGTACTTTTCTCTGTTTTGTAATAATACGAGACAATATGTATCAAAAAATAATAACACTAGACAATACTACCATGTATTATGTCAACCATAATATATATATATATATATGTCGACAAAATCTAAGGTCCACCGTCCCATCAATGTCTGTGAAAATTTTACGGTTAATATCACAAAAACGCTACTCGAATTTTGTCCGAAATATTCAAGTTATGTGTCAATATTGAAATTGATCGGTGGAGTATCTAAAGTATTGAAATGAAATACACAAGATTAGTACGTATCTTTCTTCAGACAACTCGTACATATGTTTGACGAGTACATTGATGAAAGTTTTTCAGTTGTGAATTCAAGATCTTTGTAAGAGAATGGACAAAATATTGGTTCACGGAAAACTGACGAAAGTTGGCAAATATACGAGATTCTGATTTTAACTTTATTAACATGGTAATTATCTTTATATAATGGGAAATGCCAATAGAAATTCAATTCGGATCCATAATTAGTGACAAACAATGATGATAGATACTAAACTCTATCTAATCAATTGCTCATCCCACTAATTATGGTAGAATGAAATTTGTCTCCAAATAAGAAAATAATGAACAATTATTACCAAAATCCCAATTGGTCATAATCTCAATGTCGTTTTCAGCATAACAGCATCAATATATAGGATTGGACAAAAGCAAAGGGCCAAAATTAGGATTATAGAATATGGACCAACACATGAATGATAAGATTGTATAATTAGATGTGTTTTTGTCGCATAATTGCTTTCTGAGTGAGGCTTATCTAATACTTCCATAAACTTCCATGCCTAATTCGCAAGATTTAAGGTCTAATTTAACCTTAAAACCTTGATCACTCATTCTCAAAAGGTCATTGTCATCCATGGTCCATTAAGCATCTTGAAGAGTTCTAGAACTTCATGAAAAGGTTGCATTATCAAATATCACACATTCATACCTTTTTCCACATTATAATTTGCTGTCCTCCAAATTTCTTATTAAAAATAGAACACTAGTGTAGTAGTGTATTGGCCCTTTGGGTCACAGATGGCTAAATTAGATGGAAGTATTTTGGAAATCCAGCACATGAGAGAATTGATTACCAAAGGCTTCATGGTATTATTGAGCATTGAAACTCTGCCACCGAATCCGTATTTTTAAAGCCCCGTAGCTAACAGGTTATAGCTTACCGACATATTATAAAAGAAATAAACACACCATTGATCCGTTTTTATTAATCAATCAAATGAGGGTGGTAGTCATCTTAGGGTGGTTTATAGGTTCAGCCCCATTGACATTATTGTACACGATGCAAAGATAGTGACCGATTGACTACTTGTGACATATCATATCCGGAACTTAGCACTTCTGGTCATTGATATGATAGATACACGACCCCCACGGTCCAAAGTCTCATAAAAACCAAAACTCCTTCAGTAGTTCATAAAGCACGCTTTATCTTCAAGTGTTTCTGATAGTTCTAGTGTTCTACAGCAATGCCGGAAAACGCCACTGCAGAACACTTGTTTCATAGTCCCCCTTGGAAGGAAGTTGTATCATAATTCAGAATGACTTGCCGACTGTGAGTACTACGAGGAAATTATCTTCCGTTTCCGGGATGTTATTGAGAATCCATTTAGACATTAGCTTCCTTGTGATGCATACCAATACAAAATACGTATGTAAGGGGATAAACAGAAGTCGAGTAATACACTACATTACTCAACTGAATTCATTGTCAAGCCATTTATATATCAATGGCGGATGCTCTATTCGTATCAAAACAAAAAATGGTGGATGCTCTACACTCTCGTTCAACAGAAAGGTGCGTAACCAATAATACTGCAGCATTTTTTGACACAATATAAGCAAATTCATGATAGATAATAAGATCAGAAAGGATAAGCAAGATCTGAGCAACAAAGGAAAACAATTGAAGAACTTTATTTCCTGATGATGTTCATTCACAATTCTACAATATTTATGATGAAAAAATTGAATTCAAATGACTGTACTGTTAGACTGACTGAACTTATTTTGACGAGATCATTTACATATGCTAACATCTTCAGACAGAGATGTCAGCAAATAAATCATAGTATGGGTGTGAGAATAATACACAATTTTAGGAGGGTCATTTGTACAGTTGTCTTCTTTCTCTGTTTCTGTCAACTTTTGCTGTTTTCTACATCATACAATGGCTGAGTACCTTTCAGCTCCATGTCTATCAGTCGAGCAAGTGTCTGTGATCCTCGGGACACAAGCCTGGTGCTTGCCTTGTTGCTTAGCCTGGTGTTGGCACCAGTAAGAATGGGCAGCCAATACTCTGTCCAAAAGCTCTTGCGGAACAGGCTCTCCCCTTCTTTGCTGAGGAGAGATTTGTGCGGTATGAACCAAGGTCTTCCATTTGTCCTGCAGACAATGCAAAGACTATAATTTAACTTATGCTTTACCAGCAAAGTACTCAATCAACAACAATGTATAAACTCTGTCGCATACTAACTCATGAATCGTAAGTACTAATCATGTGTCTCAACAATATGTGAATAATGTAGGACATGAGTTACTCTATTCAAAGTTCCAAACACATGGTAAGTTCTTCATTTGGATCAAATTAAAATGTAGGTATATGGGGGAACAATAGCTTAGTACCACAGAAAGTTCTCTGAAGATAAGTATTCAAAACATGTGGTAAACTCTTAGTTACTATGATTTAAAATAATATGATATCAAAATATATTACCTTCAAGTCCACATAAGTTCGATGATCTGCATTCTCAAATGCACACAATTTAACATCACGCCACCTGCAGAATGAGAAATGTGGTTAGAGCCCTTCATATCCTACAACCCTTATATAATATAACCTTCATGTAATGCAGTTTAGATGGTAAAGAATATCGCACCTTCCGGTCCCAAGGTCCTCAACAGCCTGCACTAATGCTTCTACTTCTGACACAGAGAATGGCCTCCTGGTTCGACGCTGCACAAGCTCAGATCGCTTAGATCTCTGGTTTACAGGAACTGCAGCTAGTGGCTCCATGCTCACGTCAGGAAGAGCAACTATTGCCTGGCACTCTGGCATGGCTTTTATGATTAATGGCTCAATATGAGAGGAAACCAATTCATGATTTATTTCAGCAAGACTGCCTGAATTGGTCAGAGGAGGGGGATCAGATATTGCATCAGGAATCCCTGGATCCAGTAGAGGTGTGCTTGGAGACCTGAAACAACAGAGATTTAGCTACAAAAACTCAAAGTGCACACTTGAACAGAGTTAAAGCATAATTGAAATCTAGTCATATCCAATGTAACTAAAAGCATGAACATCATTTTCTGACCATATCAGCCGCGAAATCACTGAAATGGTAAAACAGCCTATAAAAAACTGTCAAAATTACCCAGCCAACAGTATTGATGCCCCACAAGACAACGGTGGAGGATCACCAGGACACAAAGATGAAGGAGCTTCCACAAGACTAGGCTCCAATGTAAAACCCAGTGAATCTAGATTGTCTTTACAAGAAATTCCACTCTGCAGTAGAGTTCTGTTGTCATCCCTAACCTTTTTACCTTGAACTAACACCCCAACATTTAGGCCACCATTAAGTATTGCATTTACTGCCTCCATAACTGTCCTCTGCAAATTGTCACAACGCAAACATATATTGAGTAATAGAAGTGACAAAAGTCGACATCAACCTAAAAAAATAAAACCTGTTACGAGACCAACAAAACTAGTGTGTTCCACGTCACTAAAGAAAGTATACTTCATTGAGGAAAAAAACAAAAGAACTCGACACCCGTACACTAAAAAAAGCCTGAGTTTGTGGCCACTGATAGTACAAAAAGAATTAAGAAAATAGTGACTCAGTTATACCTTCAAGGAACCGATAGTTTCAGTTTCTGGCACCTCAATTAAAAGCTCTGGTACCCTAAAGGATTTGATTCTGAGTTTCACTGTAGAAAAAGATATCCACCATGAAAACCTATTAAACACAATCCAACAAAAAGTGTATTTGCAAAACTACCCCCACCAGAAAAGCTTTAATTACCATGAGAATCCCTGGAGTGGAGAGAAGCTTTAGGGCCTATGACTGAAGAAGACACCCCATTTGCTGCAGAGAAGAACAACTCTTAAGCAATTTTGTTGGCACGATCCTTAAATTCGAAAAGTCTAAAGGAATAATGATGGTGAAAATAGGTCACTAAACCAATGAACATACCAGGAACACTTTTGTCTCCATTCATGCCCTTCTCAGGTGAATAAGAAACACTCTCACCACTGAATCCTCCATCAGAAGTCACTATCGAGCTTCGTTCAACCATTTTCCTCCTCTTACAAAAAGTGTCACGCTGAGATCGTTCGCGACTGTAAAAGATTTTCCTCTTGTGATAAGTAGGTTTTACTCCCCCATCTAGAGAAATCAAAAGCATCATACTATCAAAACATTATTTACATAAGCTTATAGATACACACATTTGGAAAAACATGAGGCTGAAATAGTAAAAGCAATAAGCAGCCACTTACCATATCTGAGGTTATCACATTCCCTCAGTTTTGGAGCCGCTTTCCAATACTTGGATGTCAGTAACTTTCTTATTCTTCGGTCTCCAATACGAGATGGAGGCCTAAAGACCTTTACCTTAGTGCTGAGTTTATTGCACCTAGAAAACTTTTCGTCATCATCTCTAATACCTAATTTAATATGATTCCTACGCCTGGAAAAAGAAGCATTAGGAATAAGATTCCTGTACAACGACAATTTGACATTATTGTCTCCATCGACAGTTGCAGGATACTCTGCATGCAATTCCATTGGATCCTTGGAACTGCATGTGTTAGCCCTATTACAACCTCCAGTCTCTAATCCCTCACTGCCTTTTGGAGTTCCTAAATTACCAAAAGAGGACTCTCCAATACCTGGGGAGCCTCTCCCTAATTTACTGGAATAATTGTGAAGTGTGGGCTTGCTACTGCGTATTACAGGCTTCGTCTGACCAGCAAGATTCTCTGAGCTGTGGGAACTAGTAATAATTGAAGCATGTTCCAAAGCCGTATCACTCTCTGCATGCAGAAATTCTTTTAGAGTACACTTCCGATCAATGCTTTTTGAGGTCAGCTCTAAAGAAACACTCTCTTCAGAGCAGCCTTGATATAGACATTCATCTTTCAGAAGTTTGTGTTCATCTTGTATTTCCTGCTTAACCTCTTTACCAAAGGCAGGCTGAGACTCTCCTTGGGAAGCATTACTAGAGGCGGATGAACTTTCACTCTCCTGCAATAGCTTGCCAGCTATAGAGGCCAGTAATTCAAACGCACAGATTTGTTCATCCTCAACTGGCTTCTTTTGTGGGCCCCTCCTCTGGAACCAGTAGCCAAGATTCGTGAAGTTAATACGTTGCAACATCAAAGAAGCAACTAACTAAGTGGAAAGAGTTTAATTGAGTGCTTACTCTAGCTGATCTGGGAGCTTTGGGTATGGTTGGGACCTGGAACCCATTAAATCCAAAATCTAGCCTCTTCTTCAACACCATATCTCAGGCATACATGGCAATATGAACTCATCAAACAGAGAGAAGCATCACCTCCACAGTCTCCTCACTGTCAATCACAAAATAAAAGGTAACACATGTCAGGCTCAATTTAACTGAAAAAATTGTGGACGGATACTGATTAGTGCATCCTATCTGATAGCATAACGGTCAATAAGAATCAATTCAAAACGAATCTGACGCTTGTCACACAATTATGAGAAAATCTTGAAAGCAAATAAAATGTGCTCTACGCTTATAGCACTACTTTTTCTGAACTACATATGTCAACAACTCAAATAAGAGCATACACTAAGAATTCAAACACTGCCTAATGTTCCAAAATGCAAAACAACCATGCGTAGCCACCAACCCTCTGTATGCATATACCTATTCTTTCCATGATTTCTTACAAATCCAACAGATCAGAGACATTGATAGATGAGTGATGCTACATTCCAGAATGACAGGATTTAGAACCCTCTATAGAATTGATCGCAAATTCAAAAATTTCAAAACAAAAGGCAGAGTAAGAAGAGATGAAACTTTTTCAACAATGGCAATTATTATATCAAGGTCCCAGATCGTAAAACTCCTGATCACAGCTCTTTGGAAATTAAAATCCAAGAAATAAGACAAAGACTTAGATCAGCCATAAATTCGAACCAAATTTGGAAGTCAAGGCCCCAATCACATCCAAACTAAGTTGCTTTACATCGCAAACATTAAAGAAATGTAAATTGCAACCAAGTTCCTAAACCCCCAAAACCCAGAGACCATATCCAATGCTGATCAAATTCAATACGTCATTCGAAGAATACCAAATCACATACAATTCACTCCCAATTCAGATCATTCATTCATTTCACAACATGGCCTTTTACGTATCGATGAATCCAAAGCAAACAACTTAAATCTCAAAAACCTCAGATCAACAAAATTAAAATACTCCATGCAAAAAACCAAAACCAAGAATTCTGATCATTCACAAAAGTCCCAATCACACCCAAATTCATCAAAACCAAAAGTCCACGATCAGATCCCGATCCCAATCACAATTCCAGAACTTGCATGCAGGAATCCAAAACCCAATTGCTCAAAAACTCCAAACCAACAACGAACCAAAACCCATCAATCATTGATCCAAACAATTCAAACCCAATTCGCATTACAATCCAGAAACAAAAACCCATAATTCACCACAGACTATAAACCACTCACCTCCACAAAGATCTTCACCTGGGCAAGTTCCAAACACCAATCCACCAATCAATCTATCTACAATTTTCACAATTTCTGGAAGAATGTGCAAATCGATCTGCGAGAATCACAACCCAGAACAACTTACTCTGTTTTTTTGTTTTGGTTTTGGTTTTTTACAAATTGATTTGATTTGAAGAAAGCTGAAAAAGAAAGAAAAACCCAGAGAGAATTGTTGTGTTGTATATACAAAAAAGAGAGAAAAACCATGCAAAACAGTGGCTTAAACCCCGTCTTATAAGTTTGTGGTTTTCTGACCACAAAACCGGGCCAGCCAGTAAAAGGGCATTATTGTCCGGAGAGAAAGTTTGAAGCTTCCTTTGCCCAAAACCTCTTCTTTCTCTGTTGGACCAGTTCTTCTCTTCTACTACTTCTCTCTGCCACCTAGACCTCCCTCTCCTTCTACGAAACCATTTTGGATTTTTCTTTTTTTGAGGATAAGGAAATATGAATTTGAGAAATTAGAATTGGAGGGGAAGAGGACAATAGAGTTGAGGCTAGACGATTGTGGTGGTTTGATTGGTGGATCGGAGTTGGGAGATGGGTTTTGATGGATATTGCATAAGCAAAGCACGACCTCCATTATGGGATTATTCGGATCCATTAGCTGATATTGGGATATTCGTTTTCCCTATAGGGGATTCTTATTATTCTCCTTTCTTGAATCCATATTCATGAAATCATGGCAAATATTAAACGGTTCATTTAGAGGTTGGGATTTAGTTGAGTAGTTATTCGACTATTGAGTTATAGTCTTCCATTTTGAAAGCTCAATAGTTAAACAAATAGATGATCCGTGTTAGATATATAATTATCGGTGTTTTAGTACCGTTCTACAAATTGTTGATAGGGTTTTGGGTTTACATTCATTTCAAGACCTTTTCAATTGAAACTCGTTCAATTGAGCCCCAAGTTAGCTACCTAGTATAGATATTCTTTAGCCTTATTTCTATACTCATTCATTTCGAAAATCAATTTATGTAAAAAACAAAGAAGCAGTAAAAGTTAACGAGTTAAAGCTGGTTATGACATGTAACATGTTTCATATCAATACTGATAGATATCTTAAATTAATTTTATAAAGTTTGACTGTATTGGCTTTTACAATTTTGATTATATTCATAATTGACTAGATCACATAAGCAAGAAGATGTATCAAAACTTTTATTTGAATACGGAAGTGAATGTTTCATCAGTTTAGGAGTAAAACTCAACCATTAACTTAGCTCGACTATATACATATGACTCGTAAAGGATCGGACTTGGTCTTCGATTCATGTTTTCAAATTTCATCAACTCTTGCAATCATATAATTAACTTGCATGATTTAATCATACACAATATGCTTGTATAATTACATTGACATTATCATATAGGCTGTTCGACTGCGTCATGGTTTCTGGGAAAGGGAGGAAAAGGATCTATGTTGAAGCACTCGTGATTGATCGAAGCAGAATTATTGAAATCGAAGTGACACAACATTAGGATATTCAAAGAGAAAGGAAGCATATGATCAGAAAGAAACTGAGCATAAGCTTAGAATATCATACGGAATCACTCCAATAATGGTGTGGTTTTCTAATCCAACTAATAAAAGTGCATAACCAAATTACGAAAATGCACGTTGAGGTGTTGTTAGAATCATTGAAGATCCATTTGATTCGTATAATTAGTCGTTAAACAAAGCGTATAAAAACAGATCCAACCTATCATGGGGTCTCCATTGCGACACACTAATCTTGCTTTCCCTACATCTTTCTTAAACAATATCCCATCTCAATGGTTTATGATGATCTTATCTACTACGTGTTAAAGGATTTGAGTTTTATACTCAGTGACATTGTGTTAGAGTTAAATAAGGTACTCAAAAGTGAAAAAATATGGTCTAAACTTTCATATAATACGAAACAAATTTACCACATATTCAAGCATAAGCGAGTTCAGTATAATGTTATATGTTCAAAATAATAAAATAACATTTAATGATAACTATACAAATACATATTCACATGCGTGTTTTAAACTATTAGTTGAATCGAAATATTATTTCTTTCAATATACAAGCTATTTGATTGCTTACTTAAAGTATTTATGGGTTCTTAATCTCATTCAAACTTGATAGTTAAACCATAAGCTAAGTTGTGTTTTTTCATTGTTTGTTAGTTATCAATCCTTATTGTAGGAAAATCTTGTGTAATTTTTAAAGGATTTGGGACGTCCTTAGTGCGGCTTCACTAAATTGAATCAAACAAACAAAACTCCCGCACACTTCATCAAGCAAACTTTGATTTCTTACTTCATTACAAGTTTTCACTACAAGTGTTCAAGGTTAAAATTGCATTTTACACTCTTCGGGTGAATGGTGATGTGTGTGGTGGCAAAGAATGGCCTCGAATATACCGAAACGGGTGGCCAAATCCGTTTAAGCGGTTATCCCCCTGTCGAAAACTCTCTCTGCATTATCGTCGCTGCTTTATCTACTCTCTGTGTCTTACACGCTTCCCCCTACCAAGTGTCAGGTACCCGGTCACCCGCTTCCATTTTGGGCACGTGTCAGTTGTTAGCTATGAGGTTTGGTGACTGGCTGACTGGCTGCGACTGGATTGGGTTTTGTTCAGCTACGACTGTCTGGGCTTCAGCTCCCACCTACTTCATTCTTGGGCTTTCACCTACTTCTTCAATGTGTGACGCAAGCAAGTTGGTGTTCATCAATCGTAATTGTACTTGATTATTTTAGTTAAAAAAACAAAATTGTACTTAATGATCTCTAGTGACTTGTTGAAACTTGAAAGGAACCCTTTCGTTCCCTTGAGATGATAGTCATGTTAGTTTCGTATACACCGGTTAAACTGTATATTTTAGTTTACTTTGTATCATAACAAAACAAACAAGAAAAAATAATTGAGATGATAACATATGATTCGAAATGAAGTCAATAGAATGAGAGTGTACACAATTTGGCCAGACAATGAAAGTTAGAAAACTATTACGTGAATGCAACACTTGCCGGAGCCATTTAGGGATGTTTATGCTTTACACTTTACAATTAGGTGACATGTGAAGAACTTGAAAGAAAGGAATATTATTTGTGAAATTACAAAAAACCATGTAATCAAAAATTGAATGTGCATATGGCAAATAATTAAGAATATAGAAGCATGTGATTGCTTGTGATCGAACAGAAGAGCATTGTGTGTACTGTCTATTGTTACCACCGCCAACCTGCTAACTGCCGAGCTGTCCCATGCAATGCCCATGATAGTTCTGTATTATCTTAATCCTCCATTCTTCTAGGAGAGGGAAACAAATGTAAAGCTAAAGATTAAGGAGGTATTATGATAAATTTAACACTAATTTGACACTATTTATCTTAATTTTCCTTTTCTCTCTTTTAATTTGATTTGTTATAAAATTAGGTAATGTCATGTCACATCACTTGCCAGCTCAATTAGTTATTTGTTGACATCATATTTAGAATTGATCTAGATCATTCATTGTTTTAAAATCTAATGGTTAATAAATAGTGTCAAATTTGATGTGCCTTGAACCGGACCCATTTATGAAATTCAAATCTTATTTGATTATGTATAACAAGGTGGGTTATACAAGCCCAATATTTGATTATGTATTTGTAAATACTCTTGAATTCTTGATCATTACGTAGCTACATATCATCCATCTCATCGCAATTCATCTAAAACATAAACGTTTGGTGCAGAACTGCAGATCGATCTTCTTGGTGCGTGGCTACTTGTTTGAGTCTGCATCTAATTTCTACCTCTTCTATACTTAAGCCTGTGCGCAGCAATGACAGCATCAGATCAATGAAACTATGGAAGGGCAATCATCTGGAAAGTCCTCTCCCACGTACACTAGATTCAAAGAACTCATATTCAAAACAAGAGGGATTCATTCGTCGGCTGCAAAGAGCCCAAAAGCGTTGAGTCGTCTTAATTCGAAGCCCACTTGACCCTCCAGGCCGTGTTTGTATTTTCATGAGGCCCACTGCATTATCCAATCATGTTTTACATGTATGAGTTTAGTACTTAAGATTTTAGAATTCAATTTAGCACATCAATGAGGCAAGACCAGGACAACACTACTGCATGGCGTGCTGTCCAGGATGACAGTGGCTCTTCTTCTATGAAAACATACCTGTATAAACCCCATATTCCCTTTAGGATGCTGGTTTAGTGGTAGAAATAGTTGTAGAAGTTGTAGGCATTGCTCGCTGCAGTATGCGTACGTGGTGTCTTCCTTTTAGTAGATCACAGCTTCGCCATTGGCCGTTTGTAGCTAGAGAACGTCCGGCTGATAATAAGAAAACGAAACGTCGCAGAAACCCTCTGTCGGCACCAAGCACGCCTTCACAGTGGAACTTGGCGGCAGAACAATGCTATACGTGATCTTAACTTTGGTTTAATTTGGGTGTGCGACTCTCCCCGCGCTTGTAATATACAGTGAACTGATCAGGAGAAACCTTGACATCGCCGGCTAATCAAGTAATCAGTTCTCGGGATGCTACAGATGACGTAGGCACTGGTGCCGTAAAATTGATCCTCACTCTTAAAGCAAAAACAGTTCATGTTGGTTATCAATCATCATTCTGGGTTTTGGGCTCGAGTTGTGTAAATGTGGTCTACAATCTGGGCAGAACAAATCCCTATTGATTTCTTTCGTCTCTGAATGGAACTCTACGGTTGATCTACATAGTTGCGCAGTGCAAATAGTATTCAGATGCACGTACTCAAGTAAACCCAAAAAAAAAAAAAAAAATAACTGGATCTATCATTTCTCCTAAGCTTATTGGTAACAAGTATATATGCGACGACACTGATATATACTTGCTTGAAGCGAAGGATTAATTGATCGGCTCTCCAATATACATATAGTATTGAGCAATATTAATTAATGTTGAAGGAATTATTACATGCATGTCTATATACTTCCTTTACATTACAGCAATCTTTCAACCAAACAATGCATAATGAAGCAAGTAATAATAAGCTCTCTGTAAATTTTGCAACCCCCACCACATCATGTTCATGATGCTCATCTAGCTAGTAGCTTGCCTCTGATCAAAGCTCAAGTCAGATAATTAAGTAAGAACATAAACGAATTATTGCGTCACATATGTACATGATACATGTCACCTCTACATCAGCCTTGTTTAAAAGTCAAAATTCAAAGGTCTCTCCCTTGACTTGACTGATGGAGAAAACTCAGAAAAGCTAACACGAGCGGATCAAGAGCTAGGCATAGCTAGCAAGAACATATTGCTGCTTGTTAGTCTTGTAGAAAGAAGATGAATAATTGGGGTTGTGTTTAATTTGGGGTGGCAATTTCACATGTCGGTAGTAAGATGCATCGATGCTAATCTAATACGTTATGGAAGTCGAATGTGAATTCAAAGGGCGATGAGGTTTGGTGTGGTGTTGTTGAACAACATTGGCTCCAATAATATGGGATAACTCGATGACGTGGTGAATCTCATAGATTTTGTTGATAAGTGAATTAATGAAACCCTCGTCAACCCTCGATGCAAAGGCATAAAGCCTACCTTCCTAACCGTTCTTGACTCTCTTTTTATCTTCGATTCACCCCTTTCTTTACTAGAACCCTCTTGCACTGCTCATGAAAGACATAATGTTAATATCATCATTCTTGTTTTCCTATTGCGATCAGGTAAAAGAACCATTCTATTGGGTAAAGTGGTAAACATTGAAGCATTCATATTTCGCTTATTCCGGTTAATTAACTTTATCAGTAACCTCATAGTAACATGACAAATTGACAAGAATAATGTATTTTGTAACCAATTATATATCACAACTACGTACGTTGTATTTGGGAGAGAGAAAAAAACAATGTCAATTACATAATTAAAACTTATTTTCGCATCTACCATTCGCATTCAAATGAAACCGATAAGTGTATAAGAAAATCAGTGTCATACTCATACACACACTACCTTATCTATTTTGCATCGATCATTGGTGTGCTGTTTGTAACTTCAATGTAATTTGGTCTCGTATAGAAAACATTTCAGATTTGTAAATAGGAATTGGGATGAACAATCAGTGATCAAATATATCAGCTAGCTAAGAACTGAATCGGGTTTTCTCATATTTGGTTTTGGATCGGGTTTGGGTGACAGAGATAGCAAGCGATTATATTGACCCGACAAGAATTCTAAGCCAGAGTCGACGCGCGTATCCCAAGCTATCCATTCATACCCGTCCGTACGACATTTACATGCACGGCGACGGCGTAACACGAGGACCGTAGAATGCGCTGGTCCTATTCATAACGAGAACCCCAATCTTCTTCCGTTCAAAGTTTCACATTTTTGGCATTTTGGTGATTTTGGTAACGGGTCAATTGGTATCCAAGTTAATTTCAAGTCTCAATCAAATATATATCACTATGAGGCATTGATATATCACTATGAGGCATTGCCTTGTTCGTGCATTTCTTATTTATGAATGCTTCATTTTGGGATCTATAATTTTATATCATACAACGAGCATATAAGAATCAGAGTATATTTAATACATGGCGTATATTTACACATATATATGTGAATAATCAAGATTAAATAACAAATATAGAAACATAGGTGGTTAAACATATAGATGGTTATAAACGATTAAGATTGCACCGTGTATTTACACGTTGTACATACAAGTGATAAATTACTAATTTCGCTAATTTTGTTCTTCAATTATATATCTAAGCCACCCTTGATTAACTTTCATCAACCTCAATTTTATCTATCAAATACTTTCCGTTAGTTTTTCTTGGGTCAAAAACAAAACCAACAGAAGTCCCTCAGCAATTTCATTCGTACCATTTTGGCATTTTGTACTCATAAGCAAGTCCACCATAGACTGTCCTGAAAGTCAACGAAAAAAATGGAAAATAGAGAAACAAAACCCATTTCTGCAGGCTTAAATGGCACAGCTTACAGATGAAGCAAAACCGGTTTCTTTCACATGATCACATCATCCCAAAGGTAGAAGAAACTAAGAAGCTATCTACAATGGCATTACCGCCAAAAAAGAGGCCATTAATTATGGCTGATTATTGACATTTGCTTCTTCCGTTTCTCTATCCCCTTATCAGCTTCCTCCTTAAATACCAATCCATCCTCTGCTTTCTCCTCACACTCAATCCTTTGTTTCTTTAGTCTTTAATGGCTTCCATGACTGTGCTCTGCATTGTTTCCCTCATTGCATTCTCCACAGCTTTCGTTGTCGACGCAACTTCTCATGTCGGGCCATGGAAGAGCGCCCATGCTACTTTCTATGGTGGTGGTGACGCCACCGGAACTATGGGTACGTCTTATTGCAGAAAACTTTAACTATCGGCATTGGTATATCAAGACTAGGTGCTCTTTATAAGTAGGTTTCTATTTGCCAATTTCTTAAACCTCAAGTTTCAACTTGTGAGTGTTACAGAGGAGATAGAAGAACAGTACTAATTTAGTGGCTCTGTTTTACAGGAGGGGCATGTGGGTACGGAAATCTTTACAGCGATGGCTATGGCATCAACACGGCGGCGCTGAGCACTGCTCTCTTCAACAATGGTTTAAGCTGTGGAGCTTGTTTTGAACTAAAGTGCGTAAACACCAAATGGTGCCACTCTGGTCGTCCCTCAATCTTTGTTACCGCCACCAATTTTTGCCCCCCAAATTGGGCTCAAGCGAACGACAATGGCGGCTGGTGCAACCCTCCTCGCGCTCACTTTGATCTCTCCCAGCCTATCTTCCTCAAGATCGCCGAGTACAGTGCCGGCATTGTCCCTGTTGCATATCGCCGGTGAGACTCACTCTGTTTTCTATTCTCTTTTGGGTTTATTCTCAAAAATATACTACAGTTCTGTAAATGTTACTTAATAGAGGTGAATTTCGTTGTTGGCTAAATTAGTGTCTATATTTTGTGAAGTCTCAAATCATGTTCCATCAAAATGTTACATAAAAATCACTCTTCTTCCCTCCAAAATGATACCTTAAATAAAAAGAAATTGTGCATCAGCTGCTCAACTTTGTTGGAAATAATACCGGAATAGAAACCAATATGTACATTTGGAAGTACCAATTTTCTTACTGATTCACTAATCACTATATTACTAAAATCATTTTGGAGTTTTTCCTTCTTTGTTTGAACGCCTTTCTTCATGTAGGGTGCCATGCCGGAAGAGAGGAGGAATGAGGTTCAAGATCAGTGGAAACCCCTACTTCAACTTGGTTCTGATCACCAACGTCGCCGGTGCAGGAGACATTGTGAAGGTGAGCGTCAAAGGTTCCAAAACTGGATGGATGCCAATGAGTCGTAACTGGGGGCAGAACTGGCAGATAGACACCGTCTTGGTCGGACAGTCGCTCTCCTTCAGTGTCAAAACCAGTGACGGTCGCACCACTACTTCTTGGAACGTCACTCCTTCCAAATGGCAGTTTGGTCAATCTTACACTGGAAACAATTTCAGTGTCTGATCATAGTTTGGTAAAAAAACTTCCAGAATCAGAGTATGATTATAATTATACTCGTAGTAACTATTTTAGTTTATTGAAAAAAGAAAGGTATACTATTGAGAGGTAATAGCCCTCAACAGATAAAGATTATACGTTGTGTCATGAATCCTTGACAGTGAAATCAAGTTCTGGTATCTTTAGCAGTGTATATTTTTCACTCCATTCATACATCAAGTAGAACAATATCCCATTTTCTTTACTTCCCATTTCTCAGCCTCAAACTTAAAAGTTAGCAGCCTTTACTCATCTCTCAGTCTCAAACTTCATAGCAGGGTTCAGGGTTTAAGGCCAATATCTCAAAAAAGGGTTCAAGATTTTCAAGGCCAGATTTTCAACCAACCGAACATTGTGCTCCGCTTCCAATTGCACATACAATGGAAAATGCATAAATGAATCCAAAACCAGGATCACAAAACAAAAGAAAATCAATGAAATTGAAGAAATGTGAGATGGAACCAGTAGACGAAACGGGACGAAGAAACCCGCCGTCTGTGGATGCCCATCACTACGGTTGTCTGGCCGCTGCCCAACCCACACCGAATCAACGGCGTGAATCAGGCGTTCAATGTAAGCACTATTAGTCCAAACGAGAAAGCAAATCGAAACTCGCTTCTTCTACAAACCCAACAAGTGCAAATAAACCAAAATCTAACAAACAAAAAGGGGCTCATATCAAGTGTATAGAATAGAAAGACCTCTCATTGTGGGAGCAAAAAAACCCGAATTCGAATTGGAAGAGACAAGACCGCAAAGGATTTCCCGGGCGCCAAGAGCCAGCCTTTCTGTGAAGAAAGGGGCGGCGAAAGTCCTGGGCTTCTTTGCGGTCTTTCTTTTTCCAGTCGAATTAGGGTTTTCCAAAATCTTTGAGAAGACCCACTCAAGCCTCTCTCTTTATAATCACAGCCCTGAAGGAGAATGCTCTAGGTAGGCGGAGGAAGAAGAGAGATGGGAGATGATGATGAATTTGGGTACAGAGGCGCCATTATATATAGCCTAGGGTTACACTGAAACCTCTTAAACGCCGTCGTTTCATCTAAAAAAAGAGACGAAATTTGGGGCCTGATACTGGACGACGTCGTTTTGTGGCTTCCTTCGTGTTTCCTACTTTGCTATGGAAGATTCAAGGGAAAATAATAATAATAATCCACAATCATCATGTTACCCTTTACCCTCGTTCTTTTCATTCATGGTCAAACAAAATACATGTTACTAAAGATATATCACTAAAACATGAATAAATGAGTGTGAATCGTAAAATAAAAAGTGTAAAATGAAGCAATTGAAATAGTTTGACAGAATTCTCAAAATATTCTCCTCGGTATGTTAATGAATTAATAGTTCTAAAGATCAGAAAGACTGGCTTACAATTGGTATACTCGGGAATACTAGGTACTCTGAGACTTTGTATTCTTGACAAGTATTGTTATCAGTCTCAAATATATCTCTTTCTTTTTCTTTTTCTTTTTCTCTGTTGTAATTTTCAGAAGCTTGAACAAGTTAGTTGATTGTAACTGCAGAGCGTGACAAGAAACCTTGCAGATATTCCAGATTCTGATATATTCATGACATGTAGTAACAGATGGAGGATTTGAGAGATCTTACAAAGCGATTATTCATTAGCACGCATACTGATACAACCGAAATGGAAATGGGAATTCCTCAGAAACCAAACTTTTATACTTGTGAAAATGAATGGTTTCCATGGAGGCTAAGAGGAGGCTGGGACTTAGGAACCACTGTGACGCCCATATGGATTCAGCACTGTCCCAAATAAGGTTTTATTAAAACTAGAGAATAAAGATAAGTTCATCCACTAAACAAATGAATACTTCTTATTTCAAAGGAAATAACACTCTGCTGGAGATCAAGATTGATGCGGGGAGACCCTAGGACAGGACATAGGCTGGAAGAGTTAACTCAGTCATCTGAGTCGGAAGAATTTATCTAGCTCGCCTTATTCAGCCCCTGCAGAAATGGAGATGAATTATTAAATCAAGGCATGTCCTATGTATTATCACTAATATGTAGTTTAAATATGATACAGTTTGAATACCAACCTTTAGTCCATATCCAATCGCGGTTTCTTTTGTTTCAATATCTTCAGAATAAAGGCAGCTCCCTCCTTCAGTGTAGCCTTTCGTCCGAGACCATAGTGCCACAATTCTGAAGTTATATAACTCCCACTGGGGTTGTATTGATTTATCTCCATTAAAGCTGATGTTACAGCGTTATATGCATCATCACCCAATTCATTCTTCAAACGTTTCAACCTCTCATCATCTTCATCGATAATTTCCTGAGCCAGTGACATCAATAATATGTAAACCATACGAATCGGAAAGGAAGTCAGAAGTTAAGAGCTGAGAGTTTCACTATAGAAAGTACAGAGAAAATTAGTATGAATTAAGCTTGAAATAACTGTTCAAGAATATACTGCATATATTCAGATTACAATGCCACTTGGATGGTTTTTTTAGGATTCTCAATCTTTTGTGTCTTTGCTGTTGAAGCACATTTCCTAACCAAAATGTGTGTGACTCGTAACAACAAGGCTAGTCAAACTAATTCAAACGAAGAATTAATAGAAGATGTGTGTGTGTGTGTGTGTGACTCATAACAACAAGGCTACTCAAACTAATTCAAACGAAGAATTAATTAGAAGATGTGTGTGTGTGTGTGTGTGTGTGTGTGTGTGTGTAACTCATAACAACAAGGCTAGTCAAACTAATTCAAACAGAGAATTAAAAGAAGATGCAGCAGGAAATTTTTAAAGCTTTCTCTGACATATTTGATACCTTTTCATTTTAAATGCTAGGGGAAAACCGAAAAAGAACCAAATTAAATGAGGTATTGAGATTAAGAGAAAGCACACCTTGGCTTTTCCTATGCCTTCAACAACCTTAAAAGGATGCCATTCTGGTTGCTTAAGGTATTCCTCCCACAAACAGCAAAGCTCTGTGGCTTTATCTTCTGCTTCTTCCACATTATACTTATACTTTCTCCTCATTGCTTCTTGGAACGGTTTACTGTCGAGCTCTCCCATTCTTTTGATACCAAGTTGAGCTTTACTGGACATATCTATCTCTTTCAACCCCTGCAGAATACATATATTAGTATTACATGACAAACTAGAGGGAGCTTGTCATGCGATCCTATGAAATTGAGAACAATATTTGGAAAAAATTTAATACACAAACACAAAGGCACATTTCACTATTGCAGTGAACGAATTGAAGATCCATCTCCATTGAAAGATCATACCGAAACAAACAAAAGCTTGTCCAATTAACCAGTAAAGTATTAATCAAACGTTGATTTGAGAAATACTGCTACACTAATTTATGAGTCACTTGATCACCTGAAAAGATCTTCTTCTTCTTCTTGTTCTTTTTATTTTTTTTATTTTTTATTTTTATTTTTTTCTAAATAAGGAAATCACCTTGAAAGCTCCTATGCCTGACTACCCTAACTATTAATAGATAGTTCTTTGTCGAAAAAAAAACTATTAATAGATTGTTAAAGATCATAATTCACCATCATCTACACAATGTTCTTGCTAACTAGCAAGATCAATAACAAAAGAAAAGAAAAAGAAGAATCCATAAACCATTCCATTCAATTTCTCAATAAGTTTTCATTATCAGGCCTAATAGTAACGGTTTGTCACGAGTAAAAGAAAGAAACCTATCCTAAGAATCACGGCCTCAAACTACACAAGAAAACTCTCAAGCTTACTTCCAAACTCTTGCAGGACCATCTGAAATGCCAGATGTCTGCCTTTAGTAAAGAGAAGGTACAAATGAGGCAGGATATAAAGTAAATATTGAGAGAAAATACTTACATTTATCAGTTCCTTACGAGCCTCCTGCAGTTCGTCATTGCTCTTACGCTCCTTTACGATTAGAGTTTGATTTAAAGCTTCTAAATCTTCAAGTTCATTTTCCTTTTCACTCAAACCTTTCAGCATTTTGTCCACCTTTTCCAGAACTTCAGCATCACCATCATCTCCCATGCTCCTTACAACATTTACATTCCCTCTTAGTTGCTCAATTTGTAATTCAAGAGCTTGTTTTGTATCCAGGTCCTTCTCTAGCTTAATTATTTTCTTATGGAGCTCCTCCTTTTCCCTCTGTATGAAATTGGTGACAACATACATCAAAGATCTTATCTGAAATCTATCTTTAAAATACTGTTATGTTCATTTTTAAGTACTTAAAAAGAACCAACAAACCTTCTGATCTTCTGCCAGTTTCAATAATTTATCATTAGCTTTCACTTGCTCTGCAGCAGCCAATTGAAGAGAGCTATTTTTCACAGAATTCTATAAGAACAAAATAAAAGTTAGGAAGTCTTCATAAACGCAGAGCTTGGTAAAAATATCTTATAAATTTTTCCTGCTACATGGAATAGTGATGCTTTTGTCTCATGCAACTAGTTCAAAATACAGGAAGGATACCACCAAATCTGACATATTATTTTCATTTCTTGTGAATGAACACACACCCAGATACGGGAATCTACTTGGTCACATATCAGATGTCATTCAATCAGTTAACATAAGTTGGTATGTTCTTAATGAAATAATGAATAACAACAAATCAACCAAGGAAGATAAAGAGAATGTGCATGTTGCAAACTATAGTCTACAACTATAAGTTTTTTCATAATCAGGAGTATGTTTCATGACAAGGTTGCAATCAGTGTGAATCCAGGAAGCATCATTTTTATTTCTTTTACCAGAATTATGGAAGTAAAGATACACATGACATGACTTGATTTTATTTCAGGCGTGAAGACTCAACAGCATGCTTGTGTTCTGTAACCTTTGGACACGTCGCCCAGTCGGCATCCATATATTGTCAAATGGTTGATAATATTCAAATCAAAGACAAATGTACACCAATGAAGCACAAAGTAGCATACCTTTTCAAGCTCCTCAGCAAGCTTTCTACTTTCACTTTCGTTATCCACAGCACGCTTCTCCATTTGTTCTATGCGCGATTCAAGCTCTTTCTTTTGGGATTCCAACTGCAACTTGAGTTTTTGGTGGTCATTAAAAATCCTCTTAAAGTGATCCTGTGCACTTACTTGAATCTTCTTTATATCTGTCACCACAAACAAACAGGTCATGAATGAATGTCTCTTCAGCATCATAATACTAAAAAATGATGGTGAAATATACCAAACCCCAATTGTCAAAATAAACGTCTTTACCAAACTAAGATAACATACAGCTGCAGAAATGGACTTTGCACGAAGCTTTTTAATAATGTAAAAGCTATTAAAGATGCATTTTCTGGTTAAAGGATTAGAGAAAATGGCCTAATATACCATACAGCTGCAGAAATGGACTATGCATGAAGCTCTTTAAGAATGTAAAAGCTATTAAAGATGCAGTTCTGGTTAAAGGATCAGAGAAACTGGCCAAAGAAGATATTCATTGTTGCTTTTGATAGTAGCATTCTTCCATCAATATACCTTCATTGTAAGTCTGTATGAGCTTATCTTTCTCAGTGATTACGTTCTTAATGGCATTTGTAGTTTCATTGCATTTCAGCTCCATCTCTTCCAAATCTTTGTTCTTGACCTCAATAATACTAGTCAGATTAGATACTAGACTATCCTGCTTCCTGGCATCTTCCTCCATAATCTCAGAAATAGATTTGAGGTCCCCAATCTTACGGAGATGCTCTCCAACAATATTGTTGGCTTTATAGTCATCAGAGCGTGCCACCCAAGCATAAAGACCAGATTTATGGTCACCATCAGCAAACCAATCCTTTTTTCCATGACGATCTGCCTCATGAGCCCTCTCAAAAGCCATGGCATTGGCGTAGCCAGGCCAATCTTTCTTAAATTCCACAACAGCGTTTCCTGAGTGACCCCTAAAATTCCATAGAGGAATAACTCTAGTGGGATTGTACCCTCTCCTTATATACTCATCCCTCAGCTTGGATCCACTTTCTCCTACGAATCGTCCATCTTTTGCTCGTGTGGTTGGGATATTAGCCACCACTCCTATCCAAGGCCACACTAACTTTTCATCATGGTCACAATCGACTGGGGGTTCATCCTCAGCCGCAGGTTTTGATGGACCACCTTCAGCTATTAGATCATTTTCCAAATATTTTGACAAAGCCAAGTGCTTGGCCTTCTCGTCTGTGCTTCTCTTGTCTGAATTACTCTTCCCCACTCCAGAGGCATGTTGGAGCAGGTCCTTTAAATTAAAATCCCGCTTCCTCTTCCTCTGACAGAAGGGGCACATAAATACCCCGTCCGCACCTTTCACCCTGTGCTTCCCATTTTTCAGCTCTCCAAGATATTGCTCTACCTCCTCATCCAACTCTGAGTCACTCATATCTGTATCCTCTTCAGAGCTGTGATCCATCTCCAAACTCCCCATTTCCACCGTACTTAAATAGCAGTAACCTGAACATCAAAATTTCCAAAAAATCACTTCAATGATGTCGCATACTTCTTTTACGAAATTGAACAGTTTTAAACACAGCTCAAAGCAAACACCAAAAATTAGACTTGGCTGAGTGTATATAGCAGTATCAGTAGTCCAACTCTGTAACTCTAAATTCTTCACAATTTCGCAAAATTGGGTCTGTTTCTTCATTTTATTTCTACTTATTTATTTATTTGATTCTTCAACACAGTTCATTTCTCTCTTCTATCAATTCAAACGCTACCCAATTACTTCACAATAGTACCCCTGCAAATTCAGTCAAAAAAATCCAAAACTCACAAAAATACACAGCTCAACTCACAAAAAATCACTTTAAAACTCCAAACTTGAAGCCTGACACAAATTCAAAACCCTAAAACGGAAATGCACGCCGTGAAAAATGTAACATGCAAGCAGCTAATCGGAACAGAAAGTCAGAAACTATGTAAAAGCTCGGAAATTGAGGTCACCTGAGAGAGAATCGGAGCTCCAGAGGAGAGAGAGGACTGGGTCACAGTCACTGAGTGACTTGGAGAGAAGGACCAGTGGAGAATTGGGTTGGGATGTCAGTGAAACCCAAAGGCCGTTTATATAGGGCGTTTGGTAAAACTGTGCAGAGTAAAGGAAGACGACAATATGCGTATGCAATTCGAGAGCTGCAACGGTTTTTGAGGACAGATTAGGAATTAAATATTTCCCCACTCAACTGTGAGGTGAATTTTGCCACCAAAATCTGGTCATTCTAATTTCAAGAAATTTTAATTTGTTTCCAATATTTGGTGTTTGCCTTGTTGGTCATGGATTCTATCTTGGGTATTTGGAGATGCATGTATGATGAGTTGGATTGATGTGAGAAGTCTATGTTTTTGAGATGTATGTGTTACGATTTTAGGATGAAGTTTATTGATCTCGTAATTACGTTTTTAAGAAGTATGTTTATCAGAATTGAACACTATTTATTTAAATAATTTCCTTTTCAAGTTGTTCGCATGACGTATGTGTTTTTGTAATCATGTCTTTGAGCAATGAACACCGTTTATTTGGATTCTTTTACTTAATACGGTCATTGATTTAAAAAATTACGTTTTCAAGATCATCTTCAAACACTGTTTATTTGAATTTTCCTATTTGAAATGTGTTAGATGCGCAAAAGAAAACTTATGCAGAACGAAAGTCACACATACAATCCTTACTAAAGGCATTACTGACATTTTCATGTTTATTGAGGCGCGACTAGTCATGCTTAGCTAGTGATATATGTTAACCATTACAAGTGACCTAATTATTGCCTAGATGTGTGTATTCCCCAAACTTAGGTTCGAACCCCCAAAGTTGTCAAAGTGGTCAAACATTATGATATAATACGACGAGGGATTAACTTCTGCACTTAGGAAGTGTTTAGGGGTAACCTAACACTGCCAAACAACCATTGATAATTGACAAGTGTCGGACAAAATAAACAACTCACATGGGCGGTTTGCAAATACCTTAGGGTGTTTGTGACATTTTAAGTCCTATCAGTCATTCATGCATAGTTAATAATAAATGTAAGGTAAGAAAGAAATTTCACATGAGACACATATGGATCTAACATTATATGAGTGTTCGAAAAAACATGACTCATAAAATGCAGAGTTTAGAACAGTTGCCTCACCCTCTACTTTCATTTCATGGTTCATGTATTTGGTAAGGCAGAATTAGGAATAGTTCTTTTTATGCAACAAAGGAATCCATCCATGGTGATTCATGTATTTGGTAAGGCAAAGTTATAAGCTTTTTTTTTTTGCAGCAAAGGGTAGTGAATCCATCAATGGATTATGATTCGTGTATTTGGCAAGGCAAAGTTAGAAACAATTATTCTCGCAACAAAGAGTATTAAATCCATTAATGAATTATAATTCATGTTTTTGTTAAAGGCAAAGTTAGAAGCAACTTTTCCTAAATTTTTGCAACAAAGGATAGTGAATCCATTAATGGATTATGATTCATGTATTTGGTGATGCAGAATCAGAAACAATTCTTTTTTGCAATAAAAGGGTGAATTTATTGATGGACTATTTTAGGAGTTTCCTATTTACTATATACTAATATGCGTACTATTCTTCTGCCCCCCTCAGAAATGACAGTTCTGTCCTCATTTTTGTTAGAATTACAGTTATACCATCACTATAAATTACATTTTTTGCCCTCTATTTTATGCAATGACGATTATGCCCTCACTTACTTAATAATTACAGTCCTGCCATCAGCCTCTGAATTACAGTTTTGCCCCCCGATTTTATGAAAAGACATTTTACCCTCAGTTACGTCATAATTACAATACTGCCATCACACTCTAAATTACAGTTTTGCTCCTGATTTTAGGAATGACCATTTTGCCCTCTCTCTCCCGCAGCAAAGCGCGGGTAAGCTACCTAGTATGTAATCGTAGCTACTTTAGTTTTTCATACGAGTCAAATCTACAAGATATCAGTATCACGATGTAGATTCGTCAACCTAACTATCAAAATCTATCTTTCCTATTCATTCTTTTAGTTTTGATTGTTCGACGAAAGAAGCTACAACACGAAACCTCTAGAAACTGTCATTCTAGGCTGATCCAAATTCGACACTCGTTGGCAAATAACCGAGTGCATAAATTTTGGATTCGGACTTTATGAAACTCGACCCGAATTGGATCCACCACATCCAAGTCCAATTTGGTTTTGGGCCAGTTTAGGCCCAAACCGCCAGTCATCTCCTAGCTCCATTCCCTCCCACACTATCAAACACACAGAGAATCAGCTCACACAGTGAAAAAAGAAATCCAAAAACCACCGGAAAAGATGTTCAGTCAATTCGGCGCCACCGCCGATAATCTAAGCAAGGCGTCGGCAGTCGTGTTCCGGATCGGCACCGACGCCCACCTCTACGACGACCCCGAGGATGTCAGCATCGCTCCTCTCCTCGACAGCAAGTTCGACTCCGAGAAGTGCGAAGCTCTCAAACGCCTCCTCGCTCTCATCGCCCAAGGCTTCGACGTCTCCAATTTCTTCCCTCAGGTAATTATCAATTCTCCTTCGCCTCTGCAAATTTTGATCTGATCAAATCGGAAATCGTATAATCTGACGGTGAATCGGAACTGCAGGTTGTTAAGAACGTAGCGACTCAGTCGCTGGAAGTGAAGAAGCTGGTGTACTTGTACCTGTTGCATTATGCTCACAAGTATGTTAATGTTGAATTGTTGATCGATCACTGTTTGATAAGCTTTTCTGATTCGTTTTGTGATGTGGAATTTGAGTTGTTGTGTGTGAAATGTGATGGTGCAGGCGTCCGAATGAGGCGTTGCTGTCGATTAATTGCTTCCAGAAGGATCTAGGGGATCCGAACCCGTTGGTGAGGGCATGGGCGCTGCGAGCCATGGCCGGGATCCGGCTGCATGTTATTGCGCCTTTGGTTATGGTTGCTGTGGGGAAATGTGCTAGAGATCCGTCTGTGTATGTTCGGAAATGCGCTGCTAATGCACTTCCTAAGCTGCATGATTTGCGGCTCGATGAGTATACTGCCAGTATTGAAGAGGTCTGATTCATTTGTATGCTCAATAGTTGTAGTTTTTGTTGATATCTCAATCTTATCTGGTATGTTCACTACAGCAGTACTGTATCATTGTGATGTTGCTTTTGGACTAGAGATATAGCTACTGTTGATTCTGTCTTATAAGCTAGCTGCCTAGTTCCGTCAAAACTGGTTTATTTGTGATATCAATTAGACACTACGTGCATGGAAGTGTTCGAACAGTATATCATTAGAAATGTTTCCGGAAAATCTACATGCCTTTTGAACTTTATATCATGCACTGAAAGGCTGGTACTGTTGTTGTTAACATCCATATGATATTCTACATTATGCAGGTTATTGGAATACTGTTGAATGACCATTCCCCTTGTGTTGTTGGAGCTGCTGCAGCTGCCTTCTCTTCAATTTGTCCAAATAATATGTCTTTGATTGGAAGAAACTATCACAGGCTATGCGAGATTCTTCCTGATGTCGAAGAATGGGGTCAAATAGTTTTAATTGGGATCCTTCTGCGCTATGTAATTGCAAGGCATGGGTTTGTGCAGGAATCCATTATGGCTTCTTTGCATCATACAGAGAATTGTAAATCTCAGAAGGATTTCTGCGACACCAATTCTGTATTAGAAGACAATGGTGCCATGAGTGGTCTTCATGAGTCTGAATTGGCAAATGTTGTCTTTCGATGTTATATTGAAGGGCCAGATGAATATTTATCACGAGTGGGTTTCATGAATAAAGATTCCTCTGAATTCAATCCACGTGTTACATCTGGAAACAATAATGAGGATATGACGTTCCTGCTGCGATGTACCTCACCATTGTTATGGAGCAATAATAGTGCAGTTGTACTAGCAGCTGCTGGTGTTCACTGGATTATGTCACCGATAGAGGAAGTAAAAAGAATTGTTAAACCACTCTTGTTCGTCCAAAGATCATCTACTGCCTCAAAATATGTGGTAGTTAATATTTCCTTGTGTTTGAATCCTTGTGTTTTTTATTATGATTAGTTTACAGTTGGTAAAATGGTGAATATTGTTTTCTTATTGACCAGTGCAGGTTTTGTGCAACATTCAAGTCTTTGCTAAAGCAATTCCTTCACTCTTCTCTCCATACTTTGAAGATTTCTTCATATGCTCATCAGATTCGTATCAAATTAAAGCCTTGAAACTTGATATACTGGCTCACATCGTTACAGATTCATCAATTCCATTTGTTCTCAAAGAGTTTCAGGTAATTGTTCTTCCTTTTAAATTTGATTGGATCTTTCCTCTGAAGGTCGATAAGTTCCTCACTTCTGCTAGGAAGACTTATATCGGGTACTTTTATGCTTAATGTAATGAGAGGTATGTATTCTTTGCTTATTGGTCTCATGTGTTTTTAGGATTATATTAGAGATCCAGACAGGAGATTTGCTGCTGACACTGTTGCTGGAATTGGTATCTGTGCACAACGACTTCCAAATATGGCAAACACATGCTTGGAATTTCTATTGGCTTTGACCAGACAGCGTCAGTGACCATCTATTTGTACTGTAGTAATTTTGAAAATGTATTTGTTTTTTTTTTTCTGAAGTACACTGTCTTATCTTGCAGAAGTTATGACTGGGGAATTTGGGTCTGTGGAGGGAGAAGCAAATATTTTGATTCAAGCAATTATATCAATTAAATCAATCGTTCAGCAAGATCCACCCAGTTATGAAAAGGTAGTCTCAATTATTCTGCTTAGCTATTGGCATGTATATTTTCTTTTTCTACTCTGCTATTGATTTTGCTACTAAATCCAAGTCCTGATAAGATGTGAATAAAGGAAGACTTAATCGTGCATTAAGTCTTTTGAATCTTTTTACTGCTCATTACAAGACAGAAATTTGTTCATTTGCCTCATTGTTGGGTCTGGTTGGATTTGTAGATGATTTTCTAGTACATTGGTATGTTTTGACCTTTTATTTCTGCTCTATGTTGTTTTTTTATTGGGCCTTTGATTAACTTTGATACATTTTCAAGGTAATTATTCAGTTGGTTCGCAGTCTGAATTCAGTAAAGGTGCCCGCAGCTCGTGCAATGATTGTTTGGATGGTGGGGGAGTATAACTCTTTAGGCGATATGATTCCAAGGATGGTAACTACAGTACTCAAGTATCTTGCAAGGTGCTTTACTTCAGAAGAGTTGGAGACAAAGCTTCAAATTTGTAATACTACTGTTAAGGTACTCAGGAAAACCATTGTTTGTTATATGACGTCTTCTAGTATCTTCATGTCTTTAATTTTAAGGTTGTTTCAAATTCCTCTAGCACCTGAATATTTTTATCAAAAAGTATACAGGAACCTGTTTTTACTTTTTATGAAGATTCTTCTACAAGTAAATATGTCAATGGACCTTGGTGTCTAAATGTCGGGGCGATCTGTTTTCTAGGTTTTATTGCATGCTGAAGGGAATGATCAGTCAACTATCCAAAAAGTTTTGAGCTATGTGCTGGAACTGGCCAAGTATGACTTATGCTACGATGTTCGTGACCGTGCTTATTTCCTAAAGAATCTTTTGTCATCTTATCTGGATTCTCAAGGTCTGAAGGAGGAAAACAATAATCTGTCACAAGATAAAGATATTCCGTGTGTCCTTGCAAAATACTTGTTTGGAGGACAAACAAAATCAAATTCATCTGAGCCCATTGATCACCGGTTTTATCTTCCTGGCTCTTTATCACAAATAGTACTTCATGCTGCTCCAGGGTATGAACCTCTTCCGAAGCCCTGTACTATGCTCTCTGATGGCCTCAAAAATGAATTTGGGGAGGGAGTCACTAGTGAAACATCTGTTACAGATGATCAGAATTCAGTCTCTGAGTCTTTGGATGAGGAGAATTCCTCTACTTATAGTTCACACCATTCTGATGCCAGTGGCAGTGGTGACAGTGAAGAGGATGCTTCAGCAAGTGAAGATGACAATTCTAATCCGTTGATTCAATTAGCAGATGCTGGCAATGCGCATGAAGTGAAAAATGGAGCTTCTCAATCTGCTTCTGATTTTGGGGAATTGTTGTCAAAGAGAGCTCTGGAATCATGGTTGGACGAACAGCCTGGTTTTTCGAGCTCAAATAATCCAGAACAAAGTCAAGTCAATAGATCTTCGGCTAGAATCTCCATTGGGGATGTCGGAGGACAAGTTAAACCTAAAAGCTATTCACTTTTGGACACTGTGAATGGAAATGGCTTAAAGGTTGACTACTCATTTTCATCTGAGATTTCAGACATCTCTCCTCTTTTTATATGTATAGAAGCTTCCTTCAAGAATTGTTCAAACGAGATCATGTCTGATATAAATTTGGTTGACGAGGAATCTGACAAAGGCACAAACTCTGGAGACCAGGCTTCGGTTACACATGAAAGGTAATTTAGATATATTTTCTTGTTTGTTTTTTATTGGACTACTTAAATACACATTTTGTTCAGAAAATAAAGATGCTCTTTTCTTCCTGGTGTTTTGGTAACAGTCAATGGTCGTGACATTAAGTCGCGTAGCCACAAATCTCTTATACAGTTGTACTGTAGGGTCTATTATCAGCTTTCCTTACCATTCTTAATTTTGTTCACTTTTTACATAAATGGTTTATGTTTTGGTGGATATCAGTTGTACAACGAAGTATAACTCTTACAATTGTTTTTTCCTCAATAGTTGAGGTTCATAGTGTTGCATTTTGACAGACTGGTCCATGCTTTGATGCTTTGGAGAACCACTGTTCAGCTCGATCCATTTTATTCTTAGGCTAGCCATACAGTATTAAAAATATGTTTATTTCTCCTCCTGGCATCTTTTGTTTGGTGAGGGCTAATGTTTTGTTATGAATTATCTTGATACTGCAGCTCCATGATATCTCAAAATAATGCGTCAAATCTAGCTTCTGTAGAAGAGATCACTTCTCTGGAATCTGGTCAGACAATGACAAGAGTCATCCAAGTTCGCTTCCATCACCACCTCTTGCCTCTAAAACTCACCTTATATTGCAATGGCAAGAGGCATCCTGTTAAGTTGAGGCCTGACATCGGATACTTTGTGAGAGCTCTTCCTTTGGATGTTGATGCCTTCACAATTAAGGAGTCACATCTGCGAGGAATGTTTGAATGCACAAGAAGGTAAAGTGATTTGTTTTTTGAAGATATCTCAATCATGGATTTCAAAATCTCCCTTCTATTTAGTCTTTGTTGAATAATGTAGTTTGAATGTCATATTTTGTGTAACAGGTGCAATTTCGTAGATCACGTCGAGGATTTAGGCAAGGACAAGGCTGACAATGCTTTGGTAGAAGACAAATTTCTTGTAATCTGCCGAAGTCTTGCATTGAAGATGCTTAGCAATGCGAATCTCTATCTTGTATCTGTTGACATGCCGGTTGCAGCAAAACTTGATGATGCAACAGGTTTGTGCTTACGCTTCAGCAGCAAGCTCTTGAGCAGCTCAGTTCCCTGCTTAATTACCATTACAGTTGAAGGTAGATGTTCTGAACCACTGGAACTGACAGTCAAAGTGAACTGTGAAGAAACTGTCTTCGGGTTAAATCTGTTGAACAGAATTGTGAATTTCTTGGTTGAGCCCTCTCACTCCCACGTGTGATTGGTAGGGATGTTGAAAACAAATCAGATTTCAAGAGGAAATAGAAAAATACATTGTGTTACAGATTTCTTTACGTGTTGTATTTGTTAATGCAGTTTTCGTACAGTGGGCAAAAGCATTACAACCGTACTTTTTCAGGAAAGTGTCTCAAGTATGCTCAGTCTTTGCGCTAGAAAGTCTGGTTTCTTTCTTCTACAATCAGCTGCTTCTGTTGTTGGTTTTCGTCTAATATATATATATATATATAGGAATTCTCAGGTGCGGACGTCCGCACCAAAGTTTTGGTGCGGATTTCTATTTTTGCACCACTTCCCGATCGAATTTCCTTAAACTTCTTTCTAAACATATCTAGATCATCTCTGTAAAATTTCAACCAATTTGGTGATCGTTAAGGCCCTCAAAATCGAAAAACAAATCTGACAGATTGAATTCTGTCCGGTTCATCATCTCCATTTGTTTTTCGATTTTAAGAGCCTTAACGATCATCAAATTGGTTGAAATTTTGCAGAGATGATCTAGATATGTCTAGAAGGAAGTTTGAGGAAATTCGATCGGGAAGTGGTGCAAAAATGGAAATCTGCATCAAAAAACTTTGGTGCGGACGTCCGCAGCCGAGAAGGGCTATATATATATAAATTCTTTTTTCTCTGTTTTCGTTTGAAAGATACTCGAGCTCAGTTCTGTAATGCTTCAACTCGATGGAACACTAGAGGTCCCCTAGTTAATATGCAGATGCAATGTCAAACTTGATGTATACATTTTCACGATGTTTGAAAGAGTGTACAATGAATAGTAACTACGTACACAAGTCAAAATCTTTTACATAGTAGGACTGTTACATTTTGGTTCTCAGTCATTTGGTCACAATGGTAGTAAATAGCGGAACTCAGACTCATGAGGTTGGACTTCAACAATTTTGTTTACCGGTGACTTTGTTTCCCCTATCAAGCACTCCATTATCAATCTTTTCAGCGACCCCGATCGCGGCAATTGGCTGTAAATCCATTCTAGCAGTGAGTCTATATCATCTGCAAAATCGCGCATGTGCCATTGTAGAAGCTTTGGCAGCATGATTCTTTTCTTGCTAGTAACTCCTACTGAAGCTTCCAAGTACTCTACCTTGGCTCTCTCTAGCTCATTCACTATCTCGTCTGAGGTATAGACCCTTAACTGCACATCGGATCAGGTGTTTGTTTCATCAAATTATGGAGGTCAGGAGATATACGATATGGAAAGCAAATATAATACAGTACTTACTGCTGGTGAGGACCAACTTCCTCTGCAAAGAGCAAAGGTCACATTTGGTTCAGGGTATCCTAAACCATAGGCATGTCTTAGTAGCATTTCTTTCTCATAAGCAGGTCCCTAATGAGATGAAACTTCATCAGATAAAATAGAGAGGAAGGCTCAACAGATGTTATTTCGATGAATATGGTTTTCACTTACATGTTTCGTTTCTGATGGATGTCGCAGTATGAAATGCTCGATAGCTAGAGAGTTTAGCACTATGCCGCCGACATTCAGTGCAGCCTAGTTAAAAATGGTTACATCAGTTGATTTTCAAGAGTGGCTTATGTTATAAATGCTTTGAAATTGTTAATCAACCAGGCATTGACGTACCTTGTTCATAAGTGCAAGTAGCTTTTCTTGTGTAGAAGGCAACCCATGTTCCAGAAATGCCTGAAATTTGATAACAAGAGAAGCTCACATAAGATATCACACTTGATTTTTTGAGTTTCTTCTAATTGCTGCTTAAGATGTCTTACAGTACATGCATGATGCAGGCATTGTAGATGTTGATCCAGAATGCTAGCTTCTGCTTGTAGGTCAAGTAAGTCAAGTCCACATCACACAACTGATGCATCAATTTCCTGAAGAAAAAAGAAAAAAAGACTTCATTGGAACAATAATTTGGAAGAAGTCGCGAGTTAAAAATCATCATTGCTGAGAAGACCTGCAAGCCACCTCAATTTTTCAATTCCATTTGAACAATCTGATAAGCGTCTGATGTCTAATGAGTTTCTTGTAATTTGGATGAAGTTCTTATATGGGCCAACGTCGCGGACAGCACCATCTATATCTGGCAAAATGCAGTAAGGATCAATATGTGATGTGTTGTAGTTGAAGATCGCGGATGATTTGCAGTTGAATGAAGTTTTCGGCATGAACCCTTTTGAGTTCATACAAGAGAGTGCAAGCTTTGGAACAACAGAGGATGACCCCCCTTTGTCCAATGAGGTCTGTTTTAATTCAAGAAATATGCCTATAAGGCACTTGAGCAACTGTTCCGAGAGTTCATTTGGTTTCAGAATGCCACTTTCATTGTCCCCAACGCTTTGAATTCTGCCTCTTCTGCTTAGTCTCCTTGACATTTCCGCAATCTCTCCTGCTAAAAAAAGCACAAGAAACATAACAAACACTATGAGTCTGATGCCAAAAGTTTAACATCATTTCTCATTTGTGAATCACCAAGCAGTTTACCATCAGTTTTTGTGTAATTCCACCTTTGCATATCAGAAGCAGAACCAACAGAGGCTCTTCTATCCCTTACTATCCTTTTTTCACTTCTCAATGCTTCGTAGTTCTGCGATCTCGATCCATCAATCAGTGACTGATTTCCAGCTCTGAACAATGCTTGATTCTGTTCCCACTTTCTCCTATGCATCTCCCACTCTCTTGTTTGAACTCTCTCTTTATACAACATCAGTTTCAGCTCTTCCATTTTTCTTTCGAGCCCACTGATCTCATCTTCTACCATTTCCAGCTCCGAAAATAGCTCCTGAACCTGCATAGAATATGAAACATCAACACCCTCTTTTCCAAATTTGATTCCACTCTAAAGTACAAACGTATACAATATATAGTCTTGTAGATACAAAGTTACATATACCTGAGGTGGAAGCAATGAGAGAAGACATGGGTGTGACAGAACCGGTCCATGAAGTGCACAGTGAAGAACCCTATTCAGGGTTTGCTCCCCATCCAACTCTTCTTGCAATTTCAGAACCTGCATGTAGAAGAAGAATATACACATGTATTTGGTTACTGCATGTCAACTACTTTTAAGTGACAAATTTCTAATAAGCTACATATTTCATGTAGGATTTTGTCACCTCTTCCTCAAGAACAAGTCTCTTCTTCTTCTCCTCGCTTCGTTGCATTAGAAACTCTTCGAGTTTCATACTTTACATAGACAGAAACCAGCTGATCCGACTCTGAGAACACGAATCCGGGAGCAGAAGAATTAGTAATGGAAGCAAAGGGAGATTGAGGTGCCATGTCGTGGGTGCCATTAAGGTAAAAGTAGGTAGAAAACAAGAGGGGGGTGGAGATAGGAGGAGAGGGAAGCAATGAACGGATTAGAAAAACTGAAATGCATGAATGAGAATGTGCGGTGGGAGAATCTATCTGTGTGTTTGGGGAAGTTGGTGTGTTATTATTGCTGTAGGTGTGTAGAACATGACCATCTCATGAAGCTATCTCTCT